>NW_003852541.1:2669618-2712362 GCF_000181295.1 Otolemur garnettii | reverse complement strand
TTCTTGTTTTGCCTAATTGGATTTGTGTTTTATTGGATCATAAAAAAACTTTTACAGGTAAAGAAAACAAGTGAGCGAAACGCCGCTGTATTTTTGGCTATGGCAGCAGTTCAAGCCAATAATTAAAAAGGGGGAAATGTAAGGGATAAGATCCTTTTGCTCAAGACATGGCATTTTGCCTCAATGTGCTCTTTCAGGTAAACTTGCTTCCGGGAAGCGCATTCCTTGTGGATCTGAGCATCTGCACTTGCCTATTGATGTGCAAGAATGTGTAGAGTGACTCTCCCTAGGGGGCGTGGAGAGGTAGCCCAGATGAGCTGGAGGCTGGAAAGACCGGTTTTGAAGCATTGCGTTCTATTCCCTGCCTCCCTCCTTCAATTAGCATTATAATGTGTTACCTTACCTTGGGCAAGCAAGGACCGACAGCCAGGCTCCAAAATGTTTTACTCTAAACAAAATCAATTGTATATGCCTTCCTCAACCTTCACACTAAATTGTAATCTCAACTGGTTGCTTCCTCACGATACTTGACTTCTTTGTATATGTGTTAAATTCTTACTAAATGTTGGAAAGTATATAAGATACTGAGTAAAGTTTATCGGGGCCGCCGACCAGAGCGAGTCCCGGTCTCCCTTGAAGATTCATTCTGTTTGCAGTTCTTTCCCCTGTGTCATCGAACAGAAGTTCCGAGGAACAAAAACACCATCTACAGCAGACCTACCCATTCCCGTGGGACCCGGAGAGGTAATCCCATTGGTGGAGAGATGAAGTGGGTCACAACTGCCAGACGGATCCCCACCGTCAACCCAGATCCAATTTTGCCTGGAAACCTGGGGGGGGGGGACTTTTACTTTTTGCCGGTATTTTGTGTAGTGTTGGGTTAGTGTGTTTATTGTTATATTTTGGAGACTAAATGGGACAGACACTATCTGCATCTTCCCCTATTGAACGATTCTTGGGACATTTTAAGGAAGTCAAGGCTAGGGTCCATAACTTATCTGTAGATATCAAAAAGGCCCACCTACATACATATTGTACTGAAGAGTGGCCCACCTTTGGAGTTGGGTGGCCACGGGAAGGGACCTTCCACCTACCCCTAATAAAAGCAGTAAAAAATAAAGTTTTCCAGACAGAGGGAGGTCACCCTGATCAGGTACCATATATTATCATATGGGAATCCTTAGTCATCGATCCTCTCTTGTGGGTGACACCATACTTAATAAAAGCAGAGATACTGGCAGCCAGAGAAAAAGGTATTGAACTTAAAAAGAAATTATATCCTATCCTCCAAGGGGGAGAAGAACCTTCCCCCCCCTTACCATGAAAATACAGCCACAGCCCCTCCCCAGAACCAGGAAGTACAGGGAGCTCAGGGGCCACAATTTGCCCTTGATTCAACAACAGATGGCCCCCCAGCACAGGGGACACGGAGTAGGCGGGGGGCACAAAATGAAGATAGGGCGGTGGCTCTTCCCTTATGTGCATATGGCCCTCCCAATACAGACAGCAATCGGCAGTACTATTATTGGCCATTTGCTACTTCAGATCTTTACAACCGGAAAGCTCAAAACCCCCCTTTTTCAGATAACTCCAAATGTTTAACTAACCTATTAGAAACGGTTTTGTTCATGCATATGCCAATGTGGGATGATTGCCAGCAGCTTTTACAGGTCCTTTTCACTACTGAAGAGAGAGAAAGAATCATCCAAGCCAGCAGACAAAATGTCCTGGGTCCTACAGGAGTGCCCACACAGGTGGTGGCAGACATCAATGAAGCCTTCCGAGTTCGCCGCCCTAACTGGGATTACAACGAGGCTGAAGGTAGGGAGCGTCTATGAGTTTATTGCCAGACTCTGTTAGCCGGCTTCCGAGTGGCTGCTTGTAAGCCCACAAATCTTAGTAAAGTATATGATGTTAAACAAGGTAGGGACGAGTCTCCAGCAGCTTTCCTAGAAACTATAATGAATGCCTTTCGACAGTGGACCCCCTTTAACCCTGAAGATCCTGATCATCAGTCCAGTGTCGCCATGGCATTCATTAATCAATCTGCTCCTGACATCTGGTGAAAATTACAAAAGATAGATAGATTGGAGGAGAAGACCCTAAGAGAATTAGTGGAGGCAGCAGAGAAAGTATATAACAATAGAGAAACACTAGAAGATAAGGAAAGGAGAGTTGAAAAGTGTAGAAACAAGGACCTGGCTCAAATTCTTCTTGCAGCTAGCACCCCCCCCCCCCCGGAGATAGAGAGAGGCATCTTCAATTTTATTTGGGAGAAAAAGAGGAGGAGAAAGGGAAGAATAGAAGGGGACCACCTCCTAGAAATGACCAACATGAGAATAGAAGGGGATCACCTCTCAGGAATGACCAATGTGCTTTTTGTAAAGAACTAGGACATTGGGCTCGGGAATGCCCAAAGAGAAACAGGCGCCAAATGTCCAAAGTCTTGGTCACCACAGAGGACAGTGATTGAAGGGGTCAGGGCTCGAATTCCCTCCCCGAGCCCTGGATAACCTTAAAGGTGGAGGGAAAGCCGATCGATTTCCTGGTAGACACAGGAGCCCAATTTTCAGTGCTGAAAAAAGCAACAGGCACCCTGTCAAAAAGAAAGACCTTAGTACAGGGAGCCACAGGTACAAAACTGTACTCTTGGACTTCTAACCGGAAAGTAGATCTGGGAAAGGAAACAATGACTCACTCTTTTATGGTTATACCTGAATGTCCTTATCCTTTATTGGGACGTGATCTCTTAAGCAAAATGAAAGCCCAGATCCACTTCACTGATGAAGGAGTACAGCTTATGGGAAAGTCAGGACACCCTATACATGTCCTGACCCTAAGACTAGAAGACAAGTACCGTCTCTTAGAAAAGGAAAATCGAATTGACTTGGACCCTTTAGTGGCACGATGGATGACGAAGTTCCCTGATTCATGGGCAGAAACCGGGGGGCCTTGGCGAGCTACACACCGCCCTCCTATCCATGTTGAATTAAAACCAGGAGCTGCCCCAATCACCATAAAACAATATCCTATGAATCAGGACGCTCGGTGAGGCATAGCTCCTCATATTAAATCCCTCTTAGAGCAAGGAATCCTCCAAAAATGCCAGTCAGCTTGGAACACACCCTTTTTGCCAGTAAAGAAACCAAATGGGGACTGTAGACCTGTGCAGGATCTTAAAGAAGTGAACAAAAGAGTGGTGGATATCCATCCAATGGTCCCCAACCCTTACACATTACTAAGCAACTTGAAGCCATCTTTAACTTGGTATTCCATACTTGATTTAAAAGATGCCTTTTTCAGTCTGTCTCTCACATCTGCTTGTCAACCATTGTTTGCCTTCGAATGGAGGGACCCAGAGAGTGGTATCACCAGTCAACTGACCTGGACAAGATTGCCTCAGGGATTTAAAAACTCACCCACCCTGTTTGATGAGGCACTACACGAGGATTTGAGTGAGTTCAAACGGGCCCATGAGACTGTGACTGTGTTACAATATGTTGATAATTTATTGTTAGCAGCAGCCTCGGAAGAGGACTGCCGTTTGGCAACCAAAGAGTTACTTACAACCCTTGGAAAATTGGGATATTGTGTATCAGCCAAAAAGGCCCAGGTCTGTAAACAAGAAGTGACCTGTTTAGGTTATAAAGTATGAGGAGGGCAAAGGTGGCTAACTCCCTCTCGAACACAGGCTATTCTGGGGATTCCGGCACCCAGCAACGTGCGTCAAGTGCATGAGTTCCTGGGTACTTCAGGGTACTGCTGGCTGTGGATTCCAGGGTTTGCAGAGTTGGCTAGACCCCTGTATGAACTAACTAAAACAGGGACAATGTTTACATGGGCAACAGAACATGACCGTGCCTTTAAAGAATTAAAACAGACATTACTCTTGGCCCCAGCTCTAGCCCTGCCTGACCCCTCAAAAGCTTTTCGTTTATATGTAGATGAGAAAAAAAGGAGTAGCAAAGGGAGTTCTTACTCAGCCTCTTGGGCCCTGGAACCGGCCAGTCGCATATTTGTCTAAGCGATTAGACACCGTGGCTGCTGGGTGGCCCTCATGCCTCAGAATTTAGCAGCAATAGCCGAACTGGTACATGATGCAGATAAGCTGGTGCTGGGGCAGTCACTAATAATAACTGCCCCCCATGCCATTGAAGGACTGCTAAAACAGCCCCCGGATAGATGGTTGAGTAATGCCCGTGTTCTGCAGTATCAGACTTTACTGCTCAACCCCAGGAGAATTGACTTCACGGCTCCTGCACTCTTAAACCCAGCTACCCTCTTACCCGAGGTTGAGAACCGCCCCTTACATGACTGTGTAGAGGTCCTGGCACAGGTCCATGGAACTCGGCAAGACCTGAAAGATACCCCCCTGTCTCCATCGGGAGAGATATGGTTCACAGATGGTAGCAGCTACATGGACAATGGACTTCGGCGAGCCGGTGCAGCTGTTACCACTGCCACTTCAGTCCTTTGGGCTGAGCCCCTCCCAGCTGGAACTTCTGCCCAAAAAGCCAAACTTATAGCTCTCATAAAGGCCCTCGAGCTTGGAGAAGAAAAGGAAATTACCATCTATACTGATAGTAGATATGTGTTTGCTACTGTCCACGTACATGGGGCCATATATATAGAGAGAGGGCTTCTCACGGCGGAAGGCAAAGACATTAAAAACAAACAGGAAGTCCAAGCCCTCCTCAGAGCTGTGTGGCGCCCTAAAAGGTTGGCAGTAGTACACTGTCCAGGACATCAAAAAGGAACCAATGAGGTGGCACAAGGAACCAGATTGGCTGACTTAACAGCCAGGGAGGCGGCCAAGAGAACTGTTGACTCAGATAGTAATGCTATCCTAGTTATATGAGCTCCACAGGTTCAGCCCATTTTAGAGGACTCTCCTAAGTATTTTGACCAGGAAAAAGAATGGGCAAAAAGCCATCAGGGAATCATGAGATCGGATGGGTGGTGGATCATAGAAAATAAGATCTATTTGTCTAAAGAAATAACTACTAAACTCCTTTCCCAGTTGCACCAAGCGACTCATCTGGGGGTGTAAAAGATGGAGGAACTACTATATACCTCCCCATACTATATTAGGCATTTAAGAAAAGTCCTAGAAGAAATCAGGGCCAATTGTAAAATTTGCCCCATGATTAATGTAAGTCCAGGACATAACACCGCAGGTCACAGACAGAGAGGGCATAGACCAGGAGCCCACTGGGAAGTAGATTTCACAGAAATCAAACCAGGAAAATATGGGTATAAGTATCTATTAGTTTTTGTAGATACTTTCTCAGGATGGATAGAAGCCGTTCCCTACCAAATGGGAAACTACAAATGAAGTAGTCCGGAAGCTGCTGGAAGACATAGTTCCAAGGTTTGGGTACCCCTTAACTATTGGGTTGGACAATGGACCCGCTTTTGTTTCTCAGGTAAGCCAAGGGGTAGCTCGAGTTTTAGGGACAGATTGGAAATTGCACTGTGCCACCGCCCTCAGAGTTCTGGGCAGATGGAACGGATGAACTGAACCTTGGAGGAAGTTCTATCAAAAATGATTTTAGAGACTGGTGGAAACTGAGTAATGCTCCTTCCCTTAGCTTTATTTAGGGTACGCAATACCCCCTATAAATTACATTGTTCCCCCTATGAAATAATGTATGGAGTTCCCCCACGTATACTCCCTGCTCTTAAAACAGAACATTCCTCTACTCAGAATCTGAGACAGTTCCTGAAAAACTTCCAAACTGTGCATGCGGATATTTGGCCCAGACTAAGACAGTTGTATGCTAAACATACTAATGTTGACCCCCACCTGTTCAAACCAGGTGACTGTTTTGTTCCGGAGACACCGCTCAGAGACATTGGAACCAAGGTGGAAAGGTCCATACTTGGTGCTCCTTACCACCCCTACTGCCATGAAGGTAGACGGCCTCAATGCGTGGATCCACTCCTCCCACAGAGAGGAGTGAGATGTCCAGACACAGAGTTGGGCTGCTATTAAAGACCCCATCAACCCACTCCGCATCAAGATAAGAAAACAAAACTAACATAGAGGCATGGGTAATTAGAGGAGTATTAATTATCTTGTTAAATGTATATAATACTATTTCCAGCCCCCACACTCCTCTGAATACAACCTGGCAGTTACTCCTGCCTGACACCAGAGAAATCCTATACCAGACTTCCGGAATCTATCCTAAAAGAACTTGGTTCCCAGACCTCTATGTTGATTTGGAGGACTTGTTCAAACTCCAACTGTGGTGCAGACCTGATTTATCGGGTACCTTCTATGTGTGCCCAGGGCACCTACCAGACAAATGTGGGGGAGCAGGCTCCTTTTTCTGTAGAGACTGGAGTTGCGTCACCACGGGCCAAACCTGGTGGAGACCAACACGGGGAAATGAACTAATCACTGTAAAGAGACATTCCACCTGTCCAGGTACCTGCCCCTCTAAAAATCCAAAGTGTGACATAGTTCACATTAGCTTCACAGAAAGGGGTAAGAATATGCAAGGAGGATGGGAGGTAGGAAGAGACTGGGGAATACAGCTTTACCTGAAGATGGAATCGGACCCAGGTGCTATCTTCCGAATATGAGTTATATATAGTCTCCTCACCATAAAACCTCCTGTGAGATTAGGGCCCAACTCCATTTTCAATTCCCCTGTATTACTTCCAACAGCCGCTATTACTGCTTCTGTAATTATTACCTCTGTGCCACTTCAAACAACAGCTACTCTAGCTCCTCGAGCAGCTCCTGCCCTAACACCTGACCCTGACCCTATATGGAGCATAATCATCAGCACTTATCGAGTGCTTAATGCTTCCCAGCCCAACCTCACTAAAGGATGTTGGCTTTGCCTAAATGCAAAACCACCTTATTATGAAGGAATAGCAGTGACAGGGAACCTTATCACTAAACGAACCCACTAAATGCCGGTGGACTCAACAGGGACCTAGACTTACTCTACAGTCAGTTATAGGCTGGGGGGCCTGTGTAGGACAACAACAACCCACGGCCCGAAACCTGTGCACTGACACCGTAACCTGGGACAGGGTAGGATATCTAATTCCTCCTAATAACACTTGGTGGGCATGTTCCACGGGCCTAGTCCCATGTCTACATGGAATGGTTTTAAATGTAACCCATGACTTTCGTGTCCTAGTCCAACTAATTCCTAGACTGACATATTATGACAAAAATAAGCTATATCTAGCTTATGAAACCTACAGCCAACAGCATAGAATTAAAAGAGAACCAGTTACAACTATAACTTTAGCAGTACTAATGGGACTCGGAGTTGCTGGGGCAGGGACTGGAATATCCTCTTTAGTATTGCAGGACAAAAATTATGGGGCCCTACGGGCTGCGATAGATTTGGATATAGAAAGGATAGAAAAGTCCATCTCACACTTACAAGAATCACTAACATCCCTCTCGGAAGTAGTACTTCAAAACAGACGAGGATTAGACTTACTTTTTCTCCAGCAAGGAGGCCTATGTGCTGCCCTTGGAGAAGAATGCTGTTTTTACATAGATCACTCAGGGGTAGTAAAACAGTCAATGGAACTAGTTCAAGAAGGACTGCGAAAACAAAAACTGGAAAGAGAACAATCTCAAGGCTGGTATGAAAGTCTGTTTTCTGAATCTCCTTGGCCAACAACTTTATTATCCACTATAGCTGGCCCTCTTTTTATCCTTATATTACTAGTAACAATTGGTCCATGTGTAATCAACAGGTTGTTGATTTTCATTCAAGATAGAATCAATGCAGTTCAACTTCTAGTCTTACAATCCTCTTATACCCCCCCTTAACACCAGTGAGGAAACAGAAGTTGCCAAAAGCCCATGATTGGGCTCCTCTAGGTTCAAGACAGAGGGGGGAATGTGGGAGCCAAACTAATTAACTCAAGTCACAAGTCAAACTACCTCCTTTTTTCGCTGTTTATTCAGGACAATGAGCCGCTGCACACCAGGACTAGGGACCTTATCATACCTAGGCGTTAAAGCCCACATTCTGACACCCGCCCCTTTTGCATTCGTCACCCACCTGAGACCCCTGCCCCCTTCACATTCGTCACTCTATACTCGCCCACCGGCGACCCCCTTGCCCCTTTTGCACTGTCACTCTACTCTGCGCTCGCCCCGCTCGCGACCCTTAGCCTTTCTTCTCATTTGCTCACCTGAAACAAAGACTCTCCCTAAACCAATCAACCCTGAAAACGACCACCTTATACTTGTTGGTTTAAGACAGATATAGTCTATCCACCAATAAGGGAATTAGGTGGGACGGTCTCGGGGAGGGAAGAGGGAAAGGTATAAAGGCATTGTTTGAACAGTCTGTAAGGGCTGTTCCAGCATTTTCTCAAAAGGGCAGCCCAGGCTCTGAGCTTGATGCACGAATAAAAATTCCTCCTGCCTTTGCAGCGATGTACACGGACTCTTAGAGTGGTGCTTGAATTGAATCTGGGGGTTAACACTTCCACGTATTGATTTAGGTCTTTACTTGTAATTCCTGCCTCCCTGAGACAGGTACCAAACTATAATCTGACTGTCTCAGGACCACTTGCTTCCTGGGTTGTGGTCACTCATGTTGGCTCAGAATAAACTCTTTAAAATAATTGACAAGGTTTGGTTTTTCCACTAGCAACATAAAACCTAACTAAAGGCCAACTACCCCCACCCCCACCCCATCTGAATCTCCTGCTCTCTTTTATCCACTTTTCAGGGCTAGAATGCCCGTGAGGGTCATAAAACTGAGTGAGGGATGACATAATCCGAAGGTCCTGGGACTCAGGGGGAAGGTCAGATTCACTCGCACCCTTGAGATCACAGTCGGGCTACCTGCCCTCAAAGCAAGGGAAGCCTAGGAAAGTTATAAGGCTACAGTCTAGGCCCTGAGCATGTCAAGGGAGGAGCATACAGATAGCAGAGACATCTGTGGCCTGGCTAACGCCTACACAGGGTGGCTAGGACAGATCTTTAGCTCTGCTTTTTTAATCTCATGCCTCATTTTCCCCTTTGAGACTCAGAACAGCCTGTTATGGAGTCTCATCATTATCCTCACCAACCTGTGTCACAGTTTGTTGGTGTTGCATGTAATACACTCCACCTGGGCCTCTTTGAGACACAGCTGAATTCACTAGGTTCCTCACCATCTGGAGTAAGACTGGCAATAAACATGGGAGGAGAAGGCAAGTACCCAATAGCAGCAAGACTCCTATTATAAGGGTCTTAAAACCTCCAAAAGCAGAGAACCATCCTCCAAGGATAGATTTCAGATCAAATCTGTGCCACACCTGTACTGGCACATGGGTCAATTTGGAAATTTCATTAGCTATATTTTCCATCACCAGATCTTGATCATCTATTTTCAGATTGAACTTTCCACATACTCCTCCTTTTGCAGCAAGTAAATAATCCAAAGCCAATTTGTTTTGATACACAGCATTTCTTATTTGAGTTTGCTGGTGGGCAAGTAGGGTCAAAGCTTTGCTGGTCTTATTAGTGACTATTTCTAAGACTGCCTGCAATTGTATGATACGATTTAGCATATAGATAGGGGTTCAGTAACCCCATGACCCATCCTCTGCCCATATGACTGGCCCATGGTATTGTATTATTTTTTCTGGGGGCCACTCATCCTCTTTGCACTCCCCTATTTGTAAGTCCCAACGATGCTGTCAGACTTTTTCCTCTGGGGTGGCTACTAGAAGCCCAAACAGTTCTCCTGCCTTGATAGGCAGCAGAAAGAAAGAGGGCTTTATAAAGCCTAATGACACAACTGCCTGTCCATTGGTCAGGTAGTTGGACATATGCCTTATCCCCACAAATCCAATACATTCCCTGAGGGGCACTCCAGTTTCGTGAGAATCCTGGATGCCACCAGGCAACTCTGAGTTCAGAGAACCTGTCTAGGGGATTTAGCTCTGTTCGATTCAGTCCCTACCAGACAGTTATTCCAGTAGTAGCACTGTACAGTCTTTGACCTAGGCAATGTAGCTGTCCTACTGGCACAGTGAGATTTTTCCCTTCACTTCTTGCTAGGCAGTATTGTCCGATAATCGGGGTCTTCAGGATCCACACATTGTCCTTCAGATTTCTCCAATATGGAGCAATGACTGGGTTAGGCTCAGTGGGAGTAAGTTCTCTAGCTTCCCATGGCCACGGATCTCCTGTCATAGTTCCTCCACATATAAAGCAAGAAGTTACATTCAGGGACTGTGCCACACTTTCAGCTAATTGAAAGAATAAATTCTTTGTGCCCTTTGGGAGTAGCGGCACAGGCTGTTCCAATTCATCATAGAAAGTATGGTAAACAGCCACCCGACTGGCCTGACGAGAGGCAACCCATCCGCTGACCCTTAACTGACATATTGGGTCTAGGCCGGTACCATCTATTCCCAAAGACATGACTAGTCCTTTTGCCCATTTAGGGTTGGAGGGATTTCTTATAGTTAGAATCAAGGGGTTGCAAGTTTCAGTAGTGCAATCAGCTGGAGATTCCCCTTTTTCTAGCACTGAACTCTTTCTGGCTGTCATCTTTATACTCCAGGTGCCTTCTATTACACATGACCAGTGTGCACATTCAGCACATGGGTAGTCTATAGAGCACAGGTACTTCTGGTTTCTCCTATAAGACCTCTCCCAGTCAAGCAATCCACACGACACTCCGTGCTTGCTATGTGCAAGTTTGAGCACTTGGTATGCGTCAAATCTAAGAGACGTCTGGGTTGGGTTTCCACAGCTTCGAGTTCTCGCTACTGGAAGTTCCCTCTCAGCTCTCCAACCCACTGATTCTGTTCTGATAATAAACTCATAGTAATTGGGCGGCTCTGAGGGATTGTAGCAAACATGGGCTTGGCCATCCCTAGGGTCACACACCTTATATTCAGTAGTATTATATAAACAAGTTCCTCACTGAGTCCCTGTACATTCATAGTAACTATAAAACAATAGAACAGTTGTCATTCTCTGGCCTACTTTGGTTACCTTATGGATACATTGATTGCAATTTTTTTGTATTAGCATCCTGAATATTTGCATAAATTAAAGTCCACTTAGCTCTCATGAATCCAATAAAGAACAGTCCCATGATGATGTGGATCCTTATGCTTTGGCCATGAGTAGACCAGTCAGCTCCTGGGGTGTGACGAGCAGAGCTTGCTGTTCTCCGCAATACCAGTTTGAGGGGTTTGTAAAGATTCCAGGTGGCCTCCCAAGGTCCAGGAGTTATTAGGGTGTGGAGCCTATCCAGCAGCAACTCAGGGCCAGCTGCTGCTGTCGTGTCCTGCTCTGTCTGGCTCCCTAGGTGGGAGAGGGTACTCCTCCGGTTCCGCGGCAGGCTTCACTCTACTGTAATGGATCCAGACAGGAATTTCTGGTACTCTCACAGCAGTAGGTGTGGTCAGGACAACGGTTTGCACGGGACTTTCCATCTTGCCCGTTCACCCATCCCAACACTGCTCTGCCACCTTACCCAGGGCTTGCACCTGCTTCCTAATTCTACCTCTCCCAGTTCCTAGGGGGATCCTGGCAAGCTCTGTAGTAAGGGGGGTAGCCTATGATATAAGATCTCATACAGCGATCCTCTTAGTTTGTCCTGTCCTCTTAGTGGGAGTACACCTAATCTTAAATAACACCAAGGGTAGGGCGCTTACCCACGGTAAGTTGGTCTCCTGGCATATTTTCCCTAAACTTGTTTTGATAGTTCTATTCATGCGTTCCACCTTTCGCAAGCTTTGTGGGTGGTAGACTGCGTGGAGTTTCCAGGTGATGCTGAGGATTTTAGCTGTCTTCTGGACCAATTCAGAGATGAATGCTGGCCCGCTGTCTGACCCAGTCCATAGTGAGAGCCCAAACCATGGTATAATGTCTCTTAAGAGTGCCCGGGTGACTTCTTGCGCCTTCTCAGTGTGGGTAGGATATGCTTCTACCCACCCGGAATAGGTGCAAACCATCACCAGCAAGTACTTGTTCCCTTTACACCTGGGCATTTTAGTAAAGTCTACCTGGAAGTCCTTGAAGGGCATTGCTCCATATGACTGGATTCCTGGGGGTACCGTCAGTCCTTGGCAAGCGTTGAATTGGCTGCAGGTGACACATCATTGGCTGATGGCTTTAGCCAGGGCTTCCAGGTGAGAGATGTAGAAGTACCGGCCCAGCAACTTCACCAGGGACTCCTGTCCCAGGTGGGTGCTCTAGTGGACCGCCATTATCACTGTGGCTCCTAGAAGCTGGGGGACTGCTACTCATCCATCAGGCGTTTTTATCCATCCTCCCTTTGCTTCCTGGCTTCCCTCCACTGCCAACCATTCCTTCTCTTCCTGGGAGTAGATTGGGGTGAGCTCTGGAACCCATGGGATGAGGGGAGCCACTCGCAATGCCTGGTACGGCTGGGAGGCAGCCCTCTTGGCCTTAGTGTCAGCAATGGTGTTCCCCTTAGTGATGGTGGAAGCCTCTCTTTGATGTCCATGACAATGCATCACTGCCACTTTCTGGGGTTTCCATGCTGCCTCTAGCAACTGAAGTATCTCCTGCTGATACTTAATATCCTTTCCCCCAGAGTTTGAGTCCCTTCTCCTTGTATAGTGCCCCATGCACTTGGAGAGTCAGAAAGGCATAGTTGGAGTCGGTGTAAATATTTACACTCTTTCCTTAGCTTAGTTCTAAGGCTCGGGTCAAGGCAATTAACTCAGCCTTCTGAGCCGATGTTCCTTGAGGTAAGGGCTTAGCCTCTACAGTCTCTGTTAAGGTGACCACTGCATACTCAGCCCACCGTTCACCTAGCACCATCACATAACTGCTTCCATCAACATACAAGTCCCAGCCTGCATCTGTCAAAGGCTGGTCACACAAGTCAGGTCTGCTAGAGTACATGTTATCTATAATTTATACACAGGCATGTTCAGTCTCTCTTCCACTGGCTGGAAGGAGCGTGGCTGGGTTCAGGGTGTTACATACTTCCACTGTTATGCGTGGATTGCCACATATCAAACTTTGGTACTTGGTTAGTCTTGCATTGGAAAGCTAGAAATGTCCCTTTGTGTTCATCAAAGTGACCACAGAGTGGGGTACTTTCACTCTGAGATCCTGCCCTAGATTCAGGTTATCGGCTTCTTGCACAAGGAGAGCAGTAGTGGCTAGAGCCCGTAAGCAGGGTGGCCATCCTTTTGCCACTCCATCCAAATGCTTAGAGAGGTAGGCTACAGGCCTTGGCCAGGACCCAACCAGCTGGGTTAACACACTCACAGCCATCTTATCTCTCTCTGAGACATACAGAGTGAAGGGTTTGGTCAGATCTGGCAGTTCCAGTGCAGGAGCAGTCATTAGCCTTATGTTTAGTTGGGAGAAGGCACATTCCTGTTCTCTTCCCCACTCTAAGGTCTTTCCTTCCTCTCCTTTAGTTGCCTCATACAGAGGTTTAGCCAAGATGGCAAATTTGGGGATCCAAAGACAACAGAAACCCACTGTGCCCAGGAATTCCCAACCCTGCTTTTGGCTTATGGGGGTGGGGAGATGACTAATGACTTGTTTCCTCTCCATGCCTAGATTCCTTTCCCCCTCCTGGATAATAAATTCTAGATAATGTACTTGCCTCTGGCAAATCTGGGCCTTTCGCTTAGACACTTTGTAGCTACATACCTCTAGATGTTCCAATAGGCAGTCTGTACCTTGAGCACAGCCCTCCAGGGTAGGGTGTCCTAGGAGGTCATCAACATACTGGAGCAGCACACACCCTATTTCCTTGGCTGGGAACTTCTGGAGATCATGAGCCAGCACTTCCCCCAAAATCATGGGGGAGTTTTTGAACCCCTGTGGCAACCTGGTCCACGTGTACTAGATTGCAGCTCCCATGTCTGGCCTCTCCCACTGGAAGGCAAACAGCCTCTGGCTCTCTGGAGCCAGTCTTGTACTGAAAAAGGCATCTTTCAGGTCAAGGCAAGTGAACCACTTGGCTTCTGTGGGCAACAGACTCATCAGAGTATATGGATTAGGCACTGTGGGATGCAGTGTCACAGTCGCCTGATTAACAAGCCTCAAATCTTGCACTGGTCTATAGTCCTTTGTGCTGGGCTTCTGCACAGGGAGCAAGGGAGTGTTCCAGGGAGACTGGCAGTATATGATTATGGCAAACTTCTCAAGTCTCTGAAGGTGCACCTGGATTCCTTCCAGGGTCTCCCTGGGCACTTGGTACTGTTTTTGCCTCACTGGCCTTGCCCCTGACTTTACCTCTACTATTACTGGTGGCTGGTTTACTGCAAGCCCTGGGGGGTTGTCTTCTGCCCAGACCCGTGGCCATCACTGGGCCAGTCCAGGCCTCAGTCCCTCCCTGGCAGTCACAAACAGCCTCCACTCCTCTTCCAGAGGCATTGTCAAGGCTAGCACCAGACTCAGTTTGGGCAGTTGGAGCTGCATATTTCCTTGATCAGAGAAAGAGATTGTGGCTCTTAATTTTCCTAGAAGGTCCCTACCCAGGAGAGGCAAGGGGCAATTAGGCATGTAGAGAAACTGATGAATTACCTTGTGGCCTCCTATGGAACACTTCTGAGGGAGACAAAAGGCTTGTTCAGTAGTGGCAGTGGCTCCAGTCGCTCCTATGATGTCAATTCTGTGGTCTGAGAGAGGGGCTATTGGCTGCGTGACCCCAGTATCAATTAGAAAGTCAATGTCCTTGCCCCCAATCCTTACTTGGACCCTGGACTCTCCTGGGGCAGCTGAGTCCAGTCCCTTCAGTCTAGCAGGGCCTCTCCCACTAAGCTGTAGAGGGCTTCCTGCTTTTCGGGGTCTGTGGCCTCTCTCCCAGGATTTTCCACATTTCCTTGCCTCTGGGGACACTTGTTCTTCCAATGCTCTGTCTCTTGGCAAATTGCACACTGATCCCTTCATAAGGGGGGCCCTTTAGCCCTAGGTCCCCTACTTCCTCACACTCCTTGACCCTGTCCTCTTTGAAAGGGAGGGACCCCTTCCCTGCCCTTCAGGGCTGCAGCTATGAGATCGGCCCTCCACTTCATGCTCCTATTTTCCTCTCTACAGCTTACTGTTTCCCGATTCACAAAGACCTTATGTGCTATTTTGAGAAGCTGAGACATGTTCATACCTGCAACCCCCTCCTGCTTCTGCCATTTTCACCATATATCCTCGTTGCTTTGGCTTACTAGGTCCATATTAGCCATTCTCTGGTTCTCAGGGCTCTCAGGGTCAAAAGGCATGTACATTCGAAATACTTCATGTAACCTCTCATATAACTGACTTGGGCTCTCAGTCTTTCCTTGGAGGACCTCATTTACTGGAGCCAAATTGGTAGTTTTCTGTGTCCCTTTCTTCAGCCCCTGCAACAATGCCTCTCGGTACTGGATCTGCCAATATCTTCAGCACCACTACTCTAGGTTGGGTGGAAAGTACTTTCCCTTCCTGTCCCTGTGTTACTAGCACTGTCGCAACCTGCCCTCTCAACCAAGGCGGTGGGTTCACTACTAGCTGTAGGCAGGTATCTATGTACGGAAACTGGTCAGGGTGACCCCCTTTCCAGTGATTCTGTGCCATATCTTAGACACTAGGGACCTCTCTAAACTTCCCTCTGATGGTCATCCAACCCCCAAAGAAGACCATTCCCGCTCACAAAGACTCCTTAGCTTTCCTGGCGTCATACTCACCCCATAGTCTCCTACAAATCCCTTCTTAAAGTGCTTCAACATGGTCCTCAGTGGGGTGGACTTCCCTTGCTCATTCCCTATCTCCACCCAAGGTCTCACTCCTGAGATGCACACTCACACCACACTCTTTTACACACCTCCCACCTGCTGGCAACCTATGCCCAAGGGGTTGATTAGACTCTCTTTCTCTAAAACTGTAGTGGGTCTCAAAAGGATCCTACCTTACTCTGGAAATCCTGATGCCACCTGTTACCGGTTCCTCTCTGGTGCTCAGCCTCCACAGTGACCTGCCATAGGGACCGTGCCAGCTCAGTCTCAAGGAGATGATCCTCTGGGAGAATCAGTCCCAGGAGCGCTCTGAGGACCATGTCACCAAAACAACTGGAGTTCCCCATGGGCATGGTCTGCGGGGCGGCAGAACCTGACCCAAAGAATCTGGCTGCACAGTTTTGCCACCAAACCTCGCTTCCTGGTCAGGGAACCAAGAAATGTAGCAGGAAACCGATGCAGACAGAAGACTCCAGGTACCAGTTGATTAGAGGAAGTGGTTTTATTTCTCCGGCCAGGGGAACTTGGAAGACTAGTGTCCTGCTTCTCTTTTATCCACTTTTCAGGGCTAGAGTGCACGTGAGGGTCATAAAACTGAGTGAGGGATGACATAATTTGAAGGTCTCAGGACTCAGGGGGAAAGTCAGATTCATCGGCACCCTTGAGACCTGTCGGACTACCTGCCCTCAGAGGCAACAGAAGCCTAAGAAAGTTACAAGGCTACAGTCTGGGCCCTGCACATGTCAAGGAAAGAGCATACAGGTAGCAGAGATATCTGTGGCCTGGCTAATGCCTACACAGGGTGGCTAGGCCAGATATTTAGCTCTGTTTTTTTAATCTCATGCCTCAGTGGCTAGAGGGAAGGATGGAGTCAGGAGTTCTTACTTCTTTATTTCCTTTAATTTACTTCTCTCTCTTCCTCCTTTCCCTTGATTTTCTTTGCCTTTGGCTTTAAACTTGAAATGGCCCTTTGGTGCAGGGAAGAAAGGGAGAGGAAAGAAAAAAAGAGAAGAAAGAAGAAAAAGGAGAAATAACAATAACAATAATCAAAGGAATAATACTAATGTGAAATCAATATAAGAAAATAAAGAAGACAAAAAAGAAAAAAAGGAGAGAGAGAAGAAAGAAAAAAATGTATCTGAGGCTGAGTGCGGAGCTCACCCTGCACTCTGGGAGCCAAGGTGGGTGGGTTGCTTGAGCTCAGGAATTGGAGACCAGCCTGGGCAAGAGTGAGACCCCATCTCTAATAAAAACAGAGAAAATAGCCAGGTGTTGTAGCGGGTGTCTATAGTCCCAGCCACTCAGGAGAGTGAGGCTAGAGAATCTCTCAAACCCAAGAGTTTAAAGTTGCTGTGAGCTGATGCCAGTGCACTCTACCCAGCACAACAGTGAGATTATGTCTCAAAATAATTAAATAAATGCACAAGATACTATACACAGTTAATTTAAAATATGTTCATATTTATCTCTTGGGGTAATAGAATCCTCTTTGGTGCTCTGGGAGAGATAACGATCTGAAAAAAGAAAAACATTTGGAATGTCATCTCAATTCCAACTTTGGGTATGAAGAACCGATAAAAAACATGAAATGAAATGATTGTAGAAACACTAGATGGCGCTCCAGGATTAGGAAAAGCACAGCCGCGTTCCAGAGGTTACTCCGCTGGTGGTCGAGGAGAGCGCGTCTAAATTTCTTGTTTTGCTGGGTGAGTGCTGAAGCCCGAGGGATTGTGTCACAGGTCTGGGGAGTACGCCCGGAGCTCCTTGGATCCCTCTGTTAACCGGAGTTTAAAAGGAGGCCCAGGGGAAGGCAGAACCTCCCTCCCTGATCTGGTGCGCGCACTGCAGTAACAAGACAACTGTGGCTGCCCGAGCCTGGGGAGCGGAGCTAAGGCCTGCAGCGCCACCGGTCCCTGGAAAGCCACACCAGACTGGGCTCGCGCGGGAGGCTGGCTGCCGAGTGAGGCCCCTGGCGCTGCCGCGGGATGCCTGAGCCTCTCTCTCTGCCTGAGCCACGCTGTCTCCCCGGTGATTGCCGCAGTCGGATTCACTGCGGGCGGGATCCCCGATCCCCGCCCAGACACGCTTGCATTCGGGCAAAGGAGCGCCCAGCTGCGAGTTACCGCTCCATCTTGCAGGTCCCCAGTTCCTGTTCTTTACACTCCAGACCCTCCGTCGTTTCTCCTCTGCCTCCAGAAGGGGACGTGGCGGGGGAGGCAGGGGTTCTCAGGGGCCCTAATCCCCCAGGGATTCCGCGTGCAGGCTTTGTCTCTGGGTCAGCGCGCTCCCCTGCACCGCTTTCCGTACTGGGGACCCTCCCTTCTCATCTTGTCTGCTCCTGGCAGTCCATAGTGTCCCTCCCTCTGTGCCTTCTCAGTGCTGTTTCTGGGCTGGGCAGTTTAGATGGAGGTGGCCCTCTCTCTTTTCCCCCTGATCTTTCTAGGGGAGGCTGGTGAGATGTCTGGAGAAGTTCCACCAGGAGTTCTTCCTTTTTACAGAGAGAGAAGAGACAGCACTTTGTTTGTTTGTAGTTCGTGGCTGGGCTTGAATGGGGCCGGCGCCCTACTCCTTGAGCCACAGGCGCCGCCCCCAAATGGCAGCAATTTTGTAGGCTAATGGAACAAGTCAGAAAGAAAGGCAGAAATGAGAATGTACCAGAGTGAGGAGAAAGCTGAGGAACAGTGCCCCCAAACTGGTGAGAGAGGATGGGGTCCAGGTCACAAGTGGTAGGCTTGGTTTTACATAGGAATGTGGGCAGTTAATGCACATTAGGAGATAGTAGTATGCAGAATACATGGGAACAGCATGAAGAAATAAGATAAACAACCAGATTAAAAATTAGGAGAGGAAACACAAACGGTGGCTAATTTTGAAAAAAAAAGTTCATACTCATTAATAATCAGAGAAATGCAAATGAAAACACAATAAAATGTAATTACAAAACCACCAAATTGTCAAAAATCAAAGTCTGATAATACCAAGCATTGTCAAGGGTGTTGTAATCAGTGGGCGCAGACATAGTAGGTAGGTGGCTGTGGTGGGGGCTTGTGAAAGTTCGCTTCTGATGGCTGCTGTTTTCCTCACCACAAAAGCTGTTAGAGTCATCAAGGAGAGTAAACATCAGGAGGGGTGTTTTCACCCTGGGATGCACATTGCAAACCACGGAGAGCTTTCAAAATTCTGATCTGTGATCTCATTCCACAGTTGCTATGTTCAGTTTGGGCTGGAGTTCAGAGCCTGTGGGACTAAGTGTTGTCCTTGACGGAGCAGCAGCAGTAGCACCTGGGACCCGGTTAGGAAGGCACCATCTCAGAACCCAGGCTGGTTCTGCTAAGTCAGAATCTGCATTCTAACAAGACCCTCCGTGATCTGTATGCCTGTTACATGAAAGCATCAGTCGCGTGTCTGAGTATGTAAGGAGGCCTGGAATGCACGATCCCAGCTTTCTCAGGTATCAGCCACCTTGACAATGCTTGGTATCGTCAGACTTTTATTTTTGACAATCTGGTGGTTTTGTTATTATATTTTATTGTGTTTTAATTTGCATTTCTCTGATTATTAATGGATATGAAATTTTTTCAAAATTAGCCACCATTTGTGTTTCCTCTCCTAATTTTTAATCTGGTTGTTTATCTTATTTCTTCATGACATTCCCATGTATTCTGCATACTAATTCTATTCCATTATGTGGGTTGCAAATATCTGCTCAGTCTGTAGGCTTTTATTTTATATCTTTGTATATTATTTGTTGAAAAGAAGATCTAAATTTTATTGTTTAAATTTAATAATCATTTAATTTGTGATTTTTAGTTTCTGAGGCTTCTTTAAGAAATACTTCCCAGTGCTGACTTCATAAAAAGTATATTCCTAGTTTTATTTTCTTCTAAAATTGTACCCTTCCCATTTATGTTATTCTTTTTTTTTTTTTTTTTTGGAAAGAGCCCCAAACTTTCCCCCTGGGGAGAGGGCTATGGCTCAAGCGAGTCTCCTGCCTCAGCCTCCCAGGTAGCTGGGACTACAGGTGCCCGCCACAACGCCTGGCCATTTTTGGTTGCCGCCATCATTGTTGTTTGGTGGGCCCGGGCTGGGGATTTGAACCCGCCACCTTAGGTGTATGTGGCTGGCGCCTTAGCCACTTGAGCCACAGGCGCCGAGCCCCCATTTATATTATTAACACATCCCATTTATGTCCTTAAAGCACAGGAAATTAATTTGAATTTTTTTAAGAGACAAAATCTCACTCTGAGGCCCAGGCTGGAGTGCAGTGGCATCACTGCAGCTCAGTGAAAACTCAAACATGTGATCCTCTCACTTTGACCTCCCAAAGTGCTAGGATTAGAGGTGTGAGCCACTACATCTGGCCTAATTTTAAATTTTGAAAAAGTTTTGCAACAATTTACTCTTGCACCAATATCTTTGCACCTTATCTTTGTTTTATAAGGGGATCGTTCACAGACTAGAGGTTAGGTGTCACACACCAAAGGTCAGGTGTCACACA
The DNA here is from genome assembly GCF_000181295.1 of Otolemur garnettii. NCBI lineage: Eukaryota > Metazoa > Chordata > Mammalia > Primates > Galagidae > Otolemur > Otolemur garnettii. The sequence goes on along the minus strand of NW_003852541.1, from coordinate 2,692,165 downwards.
CTAGAAGTCATTTACTAGGTCACACCCATCCACAATTCTTCATCTGGCTTCAGGGCCCTTTTCAACTTTCTTGTCCAGAAGGTCATAATTCTCTCCCACTCCCATACAGCTTCTTTAACCTCCTTTCATCCCTAAATATATGTTATATTTCAACTTATTGAATTTTAACCAATAGAACACATGAGGAAGCTTTTCACTCCAATGTATATTTGGTATGTTTACTGCTATTTAAAAGTGAGAATCTCATCAATAAAATTATGAAGATATAGTCTTGGAACTACCACTTTTGGTCAAGATGGAGAAATAAGGTCCAGATTTACCTTCTCACCTGTAGGAACTACAAAAATCTGGTGAAATTTATGAAATAATGACACTCAAGATATTGGCCAACAATGCAAGCAGCACCCGGGTTATGAACAAAATAAGTTCTGTAGGTTTGCTCTTAAGTTGAATTTGTATGTAAGGTGGAAAGGTACATTTACTTGTTACCTGTTAATAGCCTCCATTCGTTAGAGTAAGTAATCTGTTAGGTTCTTGTAACTTGGAGACTGACTGTAATAGCCTCTGTTTGTAAGTGTGAGTTGTATGTAAGTTAGATGTTTGTAACTCAGGGCCTGTCTGTATTCAAAATGTTGGCCAAAAGTCCCTGAGAGACAGGAAACCTAGGAGTTGTGTGCTATGATCTCCCTGAGTTACTGTCTGGAAGAAGTTCAGGTATGAGGAATCTATGCAGAGCCCAGTGGTTTTCCTTACTTGATGAGATGGAGCTGGGAGTCCCGGAAATTCAAGACGGCTGCAGTTTACGGAGCAGAGTGCCAGAGAGGAGAGAGGTGCGTGGAGAACCTGGGGACTTTCGGGGAGCCCTCCTGGAGGATTCGGTGGAGCGTTGCTCAGCACATGTGAGAAGAAACTACCTGATCCTGGGGAAAGAAGACCCCAAAAGGATTAGTGAGGACAGTGCCCAGACGGGAAGCGTGCCTGCTGGCGGTGAGCATCCACCTCTGAGCTGTTCCGTGGACCTGGCTTGGTTCATCTAGCAAACTAGCAAATTCGGCTGAGTCAAAGGGAGAGAGAGAAGCTGGGATTCCAGTATAGCAGAATGGAAGCAAAGCTTTTACTTAAACTGAAGAAAAAGAGTAAAGCAAAGCATAGGTGGGCATAGACTTTCCCAGAGAGTGGCAGAGGGTCCCCGCGAGTGAGAGGAGACCGCGCTCAAAAGCAACACGCCCACAAAAGTACTTTCCTCCCAGTTCTTCCTCCGCTCACCAGTCAGAATTCCCACTGTTCCCCTCGGGCCTTCAGGCACAGCCGGGTTTCACTGGCTGTCGATTAACCTCAGTTGTTACGTAAATCCAATTTTCTTTATTCTGTATCAATCATTATTGTTATTTTATAGTGATGGCATGGTGTCTGTTAGTCTCATGATAGTTTTGGCAACCATGGTGTGCATTGTTCTGTGCCAGAGGTCCTTATCTTTGTTTTATAGGGGGATCGTTCACAGACTAGAGGTCAGGTGTCACACACCAAAGGTCAGGTGTCACACACTAGAAGTCATATTTACTAGGTCACCCCATCCACAATTCTTCATCTGGCTTCAGGGCCCTTTTCAACTTTCTTGTCCAGAAGGTCATAATTCTCTCCCACTTCCATAGAGCTTCTTTAACCTCCTTTCATCCCTAAACAGTGTCTGTTCCCCTCCTAGTTTGAGAAATAACACTGTCTCCCTGGGAACCAGGGGTAAGCCTTGTCCAGTTGGCGCCTTTGCATAGAAGAGCTTCTCCTGCTTCTTGGCTGGTACTAAGCATCTGGGCAGCTAATCAGTGAAAAAAAGAGGAAAATTTAACTTACAAAATCTTCCATAAGTAATACCTAAATTTCTTTGAATGAGCTACACATAGCATGTTCAGTATGTCAGAAAATAAGGAGAAAGAAAATGTAGTTTCCAGACTGAAAAGAAAATGTGTGTTTTACTTAAGAATATTTGGGGGATTAATTGCACAAAGAAAGGAATATGAGACATATTAAGAGAGAAAATGGTAATTTATCAACTATATTATTTTTCATAAAATAATGACCTATCCTGGCCAGCTGAGGTGGCTCATGCCTGTAATCCCAGTGCTTTGGGAGGCTGGCAGTTCATGATCAGTCTGGGCAGCATAGTGAGACACTCTCTCTACAAAGGAGAAAAAAAAATTAAAAATCACAATTAAATAGCCAAAAGAATTCACATAAAAGGCTTGGATTTATCTGTATAAGTAAAACAAATAAGTATAATTATATTCAAAAAATATTTGAAAAGTCAATTTTATTTTCTTCTGCTATAGACGAAAATAAAATTTTCATCATTCTATTTCAGCACCGATTGGAATGCCATGCTTATATGATGAAAATAATATAGGCTAATTATAATTAATAGATGTGGAACACAGAGTAACTCCAAGTCAGATGCTAATCTATCATATTGACTTCTAATTAAGACCTTTTGCTGGGAATGCTTCCAAGGTTTCTATTTTAGTATTACCTTAAATCCTGCCCTTGGGCCCAAACAACCTTGACCATCAACCCTATCCTTAGGCAGATTCACAGCACTCTTGTCCTACCCAGAGGGGTCAACTTTAAGTGCCCAACTATTTTCCTCCCCTATGGTATGTAAGTTCTGTGTCTGGGTGTGAGGAAAGGATGAGGGGGACCTACCATCTTGTCTGGTCTTGCAGCTGCTGCCCCGACATGGCTTCTTTTCATAGTTCCCTATTAAATGTTCATTTCTGAGAAACAGGAATCGTTAGCCTCTTTCTTTGGCCTCACAGTTTCCTAGGCCTTTGTGGGGAGATTTGTGTAGACCTGCTAACTGCAGAATAATTGATAAATCCAGAAAGTTATTAAAAAATCAATATCATATTCATTATTATTGAGTAATAAGATCACCACCTAATGGGCATTGTTAACATTTTAATGAATTGCCTTCCTTTGTTAAATTTTTTTTTGTCCAGTGTCTCACTCTGTTGCCCAGGCTAGAGTACAGTGGTATCATCATAGCTCGGTGCAACTTCAAACTCCTGGGCTCAAGTGATCCTCTTGTCTCAGGCTCCTAAGTAGCTAGGACTACAGGTGTCTGTCATAATACCCAGCTAGTTTTTTCTCTTGTTCAGGCTGGTCTTGAACTCCTGAGCTCAAGTGATCTTCCTGCCTCAGCCTTCTAGAGTGCTAGGATTATATGAATTTCATTTTTATCATAGTTCAGTGAATACATACATGCAAATGCATATATGAACTCACAGTACATTGAAGGGCAGGCCCTCGTTGGCCATTAGCTACAAAAAGAACGACAACAAAATCCCCTCAAAACAAAAACAAACTGTTAAAAGCTCAACACTCAAATGTGGAAAAGATGAGGATGTTAGGAACATTTAGACTATAACGTTTTTCAACTGTGAAGTATGTCTAAATAGTTCGGGTAATTAAATGACATTACTTTTCTTTCTGTTCTGTTTTTCTGATTATAAAAATTAAGGATTAATTTAAATCTCTTACTTCCTTTATACATTAAACCAAATGCAAATTTACTTTCTTTTCTGTCCCAGTTAGGAGTTTCAGTGTAGGAGCTAACAGGCTCTGACCACTACTATCCAATTTTCACATTCCATTTTCTCTCTCAACTATGAATTTTAGCAATTTCCTCAAGTTTTATAATTTACATTTACTTGCAATTAAATTTGTATTTAACTCGTGTCTTTATGGACCATGGGTCTTTCTATACCACCACTTCTCTACTCCTCTGTCTTGGTCTTGGCGTCTCTGTTTCCTATTGCCTTGTCATTGTCACAGTCTACTTTGTGCTCTCTATTCTACAGGCCTCCTGTGCGTAGTACCCAAGCATGGGTTTAAAATCAAATTACAGCTCCTCTTCAATCTTGTCCTCCTAATTACATGATAATCTTTACAATGTCTATTGCTGGGATGATGGACTAGCAGCTTGGGGCACACAGGGGTGTACCGTTCAAATGTCATCCAGACGTGACTTCCAGTAAAGACAGAAACATGCCATAGTGATTGATACCTTCCTGTCCTATATGAATTCTCTGAGAAGTTTAAGAGATGTTAGAATTGCACAGACACAATCAACAGTGATTTCACACATTTGTTTAGGAACAAGAACTGGCTGCTGCTGAAACAAAGAAACCTAATAGGGAATTCAATCCAGGTCTTTCTAGCACAAACCTAGACAATTATGGGGTGAGTCATGGAAATCTACACTGTTTTTTTTTTTTTTTGCAGTTTTTGGCTGGGGCTGGGCTTGAACCCATCACCTCCAGCACATGGGGCCAACACCCCACTCCTTTGAGCCACAGGCACTGCCCCAAATCTACAATTTTTAATTGTGTCTTTAAATGTATTTGCTTAAAAGACATTGGAGTTATGCTAGCTTGTTTCCTCTTGCTTGGATTGCCCACTGGAGCAGAGGGCACAGATCAAACATTGGAGAACTTGCAGCTTTGGGAGCTCTTGCCACAGTCAAGACAAGGGTGTGTCTTCTGTTTTAGGTATAGCAATTTTCCTGGATATGGTGCGTAGTAGACACCTAATGAATTTAAGGAATATTAATGGGATAAAGAGCAATAAAAGTGTGGTAGATTATAATAGAAATGTGTTGTTGTTCAAGTAGATAACAAAAATGTTTCTTCAGGTAGTTTTTGGTAGGAGAGGCAGTGAAGGTAGCATAAATGTAAAGTTCTCATCAAATCCTTTAAAAAAGCAATAAAAGATGTGGAAGAGAAGAGAGGAGGGCAGTGGTGTTTGTAAAATTGATATAAAACCACCACCAAGAGGAGGACGTTTGCTTTCTGTGAAAAAAATGCAAAAGTGTACTGATATATAAGAGAACTAAATATCAGTGCTTCAAGGTACATGTAGTATATATGAGGTCTGACAATTAAGTTCACTAACTTGCCACTGTGCACTTTCTTTTTTTTGAGACAGAGCCTCAAGCTGTCCCCCTGGGTATAGTGCCATGGCTTCACTGCTCACAGCAACCTCCAACTCCTGGGCTCAAGTGAGTCTCCTGCCTCAGCCTCCCAAGTAGCTGGAACCACAGGCATCCACCACAAAGCCCAGTATTTTTTGGTTGCAGCCATTATTGTTGCATGGTGGGCCCAGGCTGGATTCAAACCCACCACCTTAGGTGTATGTGGCTGGCGCCTTAGCGGCTTGAGCCACAGGCACCGAGCCACTGTGCACTTTCACTGGCAGCACTGTACAACCAACTCAGTAAGGTTTTATAACCTTGGTATACCAGCATCTCACAGTTGTGTTCATGTCAACATGGGTGGTGTTTTGTTGAGTGGAGTTTGTTATTGTTGTTGTACGTTTTTGTGTGCCATCATGAGAACACTGGAGTTTGAATTATAGCAATGAAAAAACATTTGTAAATTTCTTAAACTTGGCAGGAACAGAAGTGAAATCAGAGACAGGTTAGTCCAAGTTATGGGGATAATACCATGAAGAAAACAGCAGTATAGAAATGGAGGAAACTTTTTTTGAGGGGAGAGAAAACGACACTGATGAAGAGATGATGGGAGGCCACTAATGAGCAGAACTGATGAAAACACTGTAAAAAGTCATCAAATTGGCTGTCAAAGTATTGGCTGACTCTGGAAAGCCTGGCAGACCAAATAAAAATCACAGAGAAACCATTTAGAAAACCGTAACTAAAAATCTTGGCATGAGAAAGGTATGGTTCTTGCATCACAACAATGCACCAGCTCACATGGCATTGTCTGTGAGGGGTTTTTTTGCCAGTAAACAAATAACTGTATTGGAGCATCCTCCTTATTCACCTGATCTGGCCCCCAATGACTTTTTTCTTTTTCTTTTTTCTTTTTTTAATAAGATGAAGGGGTTTATTTACCAGCCAGGAGCTTACAGCATAGAAGAATTCCAAATGGCTGCACTCCAGACTGGCTTGGTCTTTCTCTTTTTATCGATAGTCACAAAGTTCCACCCCACAAGTACCCTTCTCATTGGCCAACTTGAATCAAGCGGGAGATGCTATTCCAGCCCCTATAGAACTATAGGAGCTCTGGAACTTGGAGTTCCAGGAATTTAGGTTTACAAATTCCCAAGAGCTGAGTCACCATGAAGAGGACCCCACAGGTGAATCCTTGAGAAGACCTATTCTTCTAGACCTCACCCTTCTCAGGTATCCTCTCTCATTTCCCACTTTTGAAACTCCAATATATTTTAATTTGGGGTCTCAATATCAGCTTGCTTCTGCAGGTGCCAATATTAATTACATTTCAGCACTGACATTTTAGGGACTGACTCTTCTTGGGTTCTTTACTTAGGCCTTAATAGTACTGTGGTGGTGGGCTAATATACATATGAGTTTTTACTTTTCCCTGTGTGACATTTCCCTCCCCCACCTTTTCCCAAAGTCCAAAGTCCCATTAAAATAAGTCCCTTGAGGAGTTTCCTCAGGCTTCAGTGATGCGTTGACCAGCCAGCTCCTAGTATGTGGCTGGAGCAGGGCATGTCTTAAAAGTTACCTTTACTTTCCAAGGGGCAGTGAAGCTCTATTCTGCCAGTTGTGATGACTCCAGGTGAGGATTCCTTTCACCTTCAATGCTGTGCATGTGGCCAGGATGAAGGTATAAAGTCCTTTTTACCTTGGTTTGAGGAGGAATGGATTCAGATCGTGGACCTAGACTTGGTCCCCTTGATCCTCCAGAGAGAAAGGATCAGACACAAAAGACTAAACAGAATGCAGTTAATTATCCCAGTGGAGATTTTCCTTGCTACTCTTTCTAGGGTTTTTGTCTATTCAATCCAGTCTTTCCCAGTTCTTTTAGGAGTCCTTGCTAAATTGCAGAGGATTGACAGAGGCCTTTTTGAACAACACCAATGGCAAGACCTGAATCCAATTAAGCGTTGCTTCCTGGCAGAGTTTCCCAATTTCTGTTTTTATGGTCCTGTTTATGCACTTTACTTTGTCTAAGATTTGAGGCCAACAAGTTATTCAAAGCTTTAGCTTATTATTTGCACTATTTTTGTTACCAAGGCTAGACCATTGTCAAATTTAAACCAGACTGGCCACCTAAACCATACGACAATTTCTCTGGGCAACACTTTTACTACTTCAAGAGTCTTTTTTATCCCAGTGGGGAAGGCTTTTACCTATTCCAAGTGTGTGTAGACCATCACTAGCAAGTACTTATTTCCTCTAAATCTGGGCATTTCAGTAAAGTCTACCTGGAAGTCCTTGAAGGGTGTTGCTCCATATGAATGGATTCCTGGGGGGTACCATCGGTCTTTGGCACACATTGAACTGCCTGCAGGTGACATGCCATTGACTGATGGTTTTGGCCAGGGCTGTGAGGTGGGAGAGGTAGAGGTACCAGTCTAGCAAATTCACCAAAGACTCCTGTCACCACAGTGGCTCCTAGAAGCTGGTGAACTGCTACTCATCTATCTGGCATCTTTATTCATCCTCCTTCCATTTCCTGGCTCCTCTCCACTGCCAACTATTCCTTCTCTTCCTGGGAGTAGATAGGTGAACCCACAGGATGAGAGGAGCCACTCATGTCACCTGGTATGGTTTGGATGCAGCCCTTTTTGCCTCAGTACCAACTTTAGTGTTCCCTTTAGTGAAGGTAGAAGCATCTCCTTGATGTCCATAACTGTGCATCACTGCCACCTTCTGGGGTTTCCATACTGCCTCTAGCAACTGAAGTATCTCCCGCTGATACTTAATATCTTTTCCCCCAGAATTTAATAGTTCCTTTTCTTTGTACAATGCCCTGTGCACTTGGAGAGTCAGAAAAGCATCCTTGGAGCCTGTGTAGATATTCACACTTGTCCCTTGACCTAGTTCTTAGGCTCGAGTCAAGGCAATTAACTCAGCTTTCTGAGCCAATATTCCTTGGGGTAGGGGCTTAGCCTCTATAGTCTCTGTTAAGGTAACCACTGCATACCCAGCCCGCTGTTCACCTTGTGCCATCATGTAACTGCTTCAGTCTACATACAAGTCCCAGTCTGCATTTGTCCAAGGCTGGTCATGCAACTCAGGTCTGCTAGAATACACATTATCCATAACTTCTGTACAGTTATGCTCAGTCTCTCTTCCACTGACTGGAAAGAGTGTGGCTGGGTTCAGGATGTTCTTGCATTAGAGAGCCAAAAATGTCCCTAGTGTCCATTGAAGTGACCACAGAGAGGGGTACTTTCACTCTGAGATTCTGCCCTAGAGTCAGCTTATCAGCTTCTTGCTCAAGGAGAGCCATAGTGGCTAAAGCCTGTAAGCATGGTGGTCATCTTTTTGCCACTCCATCCAACTGGTTAGAGAGGTAAGCTATAGGCCCTGACCAGGACCCAACCAGCTGAGTTAACACACCCACAGCTGTCTTTTTTTCTCTTTGAGAAATACAGGGTGGAGGGCTTGGCCAAGTCTGGCAGCCCCAATGCAGGTGCATTTATCAGCCTCATCTTTGGCTGGGAGAAGTCATGTTCCTGTTCTCCTCCCCATTCTAAGGGCTCTCCTTCCTCTCCTTTAGTTGCCTCATACAAGGGCTTAGCCAAGATGGCAAAGTTGTGAATCCAAAGATGACAAAAGCCAACTGTGCCTAAGAATTCCCGAACCTGCTTTCAGCTCATGGGGTTGGGGATGCGATTAATGAACTGCCTCTGTTCCATGCTTAGATTCCTCTTCCCCTGATGGATAGTAAATCCTAGATAATGTACTTGGTACTGGCAAATCTGGGCTTTTCATTTAGACACTTTATAGCCACATACCTCTGGATGTCATAAAAGACAGTCAATGCCTCAATTGCAGCCCTCTAGAGTTAGGGCACCATAAGAGGAGGTCATCAACATATTAGAGCAGTATACACCCTAATTCCTTAGCCAGGAATTTCTGGAGGTCATGAACCAGCGCTTCTCTAAAAATTGTGGGTGTTCTGAACCCCTGTGGCAACTTTGTCTGTGTGTACTGGATCTCAGTTTCCATGTCTTGTCTCTCCCACTGGAAAGCAAACAGCCTCTGGCTTCTCAGAGCCAGCCTTATACTGAAAAAGGCATTTTTTAAGTCCAGGCAAGAGAACCATTTGGTTTCTGCTGGCAGCAGACTCAGCAGAATATATACAGATTAGGCACAGTAGAATATAATGCTACAATTACACTGTTTACTAGGAAATTTTCATTTTAGGTTTTAATTTTTCCTAAGGTATCTATATAGACACAGCAGGTAATATTTAATACTGCTCAATTTTTTCCAGTATAGCCAACAGGTGACCTTTTTTAAGTCTTAAGGCTTCAGAGCAAATATGGCAACTGTATATAATTCTATACTCTTTGGCCAGTCTCTTAGACCCATTTAACAGATCAGTTTAGTAAAACAGTTGTGTCTCATTTTATGAGTTGACAACAGTACAGACAAGGCTGGGATCTAATACACGTGGGCCACAGCCTCTTTTCTCCTTGAATCATTTTTCTCTTTCCAATTTCTCTCTATACTAAGACAAATTATAGCAGAACTAAATTAGTTGCCAAAATAAACTGTACTTTCAGTATACTGGGCCTGATTATTTACATAAAGTGCAGTAAGAATAATTAATTATTAGCCATCTATGCTTTCTTTCCTTCAAATTGGCTTTGCTAGAACATTTTGTAAGGAATCTCAGGCTGGACTTTCTTGAAAGCCTTTCATGAGCCCAGGTTTCATCTGTGCCATCAGATAACTGTATGCATTGGGTAAATTCCTCTTCTCTTGAGGTCCCCAAGCACATTTCAATTCCCAGACCCGTCAGCAAGTGACCTTCGTTATTTGCCACAGATTAGGAAATGTTATTGATGGGTATCTGGCCAGTTTTCCAAAGGGCTTTTATATTGGCCTTATGAAGTCAACCTTAATTCCTTATAACCAGTGCCTTTGTCATGTCCTATAGAACAAAACAGACTCTTCAAAAAATAACTGTATTGTCAGAAATTAAGAATACTTATAAATGGTCTTCAAATTCTGGGGAAATTAAGGAGAGAGAAAAAATACATGTTTCAAATTCTGTTCATAAGTACATAAATTGCTTGAAAAGCTAAAAATAGCTCAAAAGACAGAAAATGGTTTTCTTGACTTCTAGAAAACAGAACACAGACAGAATCAACAATATTTCAAACAAAAAGTCATAACAAGCTAGCCCAGTTCCATGTAACTGATTTCTGTTTTTGTTTGAAGTTAGCAATACTCAGATGTGTTAACTTTCCAATGAAAGTTCTAAAAGTCTGCTTTTAGTCCAAAGGTATTCAATTTTCAAAGACATCAGGAATTTGAATTTGAGAGAATTCATTAGCCTCTCTTAATATTCCTTTTCTTTTTTTGGGACAAACTTTGAACTCAGTCAGTTACAAAAAACACTTTCCTTTTTTAGATGAATTAAAATTATTACCAACAAAATATGTTAGGACAGACCAATGCTTTATATATTAGGACAGATAAATGCTTTATATTATTGGAACATAGATATAACCATAACCTATACAAAATTAATCACTATTTCATATTTGACAATGTTTCCTATACATTTTCAATAAATGAGATAAGTTTAATTTGTTTTCCTATGACTTTCAGTGGTCTTAATATTTCAAGAAGACCAAATTTAGAGTTTTGTTTTTTGGTTTGTTTTTGTTGGCCCCAGATGAGTTCAAACCTGCCAGCCTTAGTGCATGTGGCCAGTGTTGCAACCACTGCACTATGGGCACCAAGCCCCAAATTTAGAGTTTTGATTTTGGAAGGTTTGTCATATCAAAGACCTAAAACATCAGTACAAATAAGATTATAAGCCAAAAGATTTTAAAGGAAATACATAGTCAACTGAATCACATGTAAATTCTTTCACAACTTCCCCTTTATGAGTTCATTTAACCTACATAGACAATCTACAAACATTCTAAACTTTCTTTAACTTTTGCCATGCCTTTCACTTTCTTACACAACCATTCTGTTTCAGGACAAAATTTATCACATAAGATTCTTTCTTTACACAATGCCATTCTCCTTTCTGTTTAATTTCTTTCACTCTCAAAAATCCACTTCCCACAAAACAGAATCTCAGTTCACTATGAAATCACCCATTCACTCAGTCAAACTGATAATTAGAAGGTTTAAAAAGGCAAGAATCTTATCCTTTAACAAAGACCCAGTTTCCCCAATAATTTAAACAACCAAATTATTACATTTTACAAATGAGAGACATTTTATGAAATATAACATTGATACAGGATTTTCCTATTCAGGGCTGGACAGGGAACTCCCATTTTTCAGGCTCAGGTGAGCTTAGACATCAGACTCCCATCTCCAGGCAAAAACATGTTGCAGGCCATGCCCTCTGAGCCCTAGCAAGGTCATGAACAAAGCAGCCCAAAACCTTTTGGATGGCTCTACCCTGACTAGGGAGCACACACCCTAATCCCTTCCCCAGACAAAAACCACAGCAAAGACCTAATAACCTTGCTCAAAGTGAGGGGTTGCATTAATTCACTTGCCAGAATACCCATTCAGTTTATAAAGGGTATTTTCCCATCTACCAAATCCTGGCCAAAAGAACTCTAAGGGCCATTTACTCCTAGACAAAGGAGTCATGCAGGAAACCTCTGACTTGGGTCTCCACCCCCCTTCCAGAGGCTGTTCACCTTGGAGACCTGCTGCAGATATGGATACAGGCTTTCCTGGCACAAGATTTACAGTTTCTCCCCCAGATTTTCAAGGGCCATCCAGAGCTCACCGGACTGCCCAAACCACAACACTTTCCAAGGCATGGCCCCTCTGCCAATAGCTCTGGCACTCTCCACTCCATCTGCATGCCCCTCAGTCTGACAAAATCCCATTTTATCACTAATCTGTGGCCCGTGGGCTCAATTCTCAAATTCCTGAGACCAAAGACTTACTGAATAAATTCTGGTAACAAAACTACAACAACATCTTTTCTATTGTCTTTTTATTTTCCCCCAAGTCCCACATGGCTACATGGCCACTGCCAAAGACAGAAAGTGGAAAACCTGGAACTTTCAGTTTCTCTCAGGATAGCCATGGGGCAAAGTTGGAGCAGGGAAGAAGGGCAAACTCACACATTTGGTTCACCCTATGAATGGGTGGGGCAAAACCCCACCTATTGTTATCCATCTCAGTCATTCTCCAAGCACTCACATGCACACAATCCCAACCCATTTCTTAAGCTGGACAGCCTTGATTTGCCACTTGAGCTGCCACTTAGCCATAGGAGGCAAACCAACACTCCCTAGGCCCCGTGAAGGGAGGCCTAACTCCACTCTCAGAGTTCTCTCAGTCACACCACATCCATACACCCTCACACACCCCTCAACAGACCTGCTGGCAATCTAATGCCTGAGGAGTTGATCAGGCTCCTTCTTCCACTGAAACCATAGTGGGACCCCCAGATCGATCATACCTTGCCTTAGACGTCTCCCTGTATAGGTACCTGTTCCTGCATGCCAGTTCCTCCTGATGTTTGACTTCCTGAAGACCCGCTGATGGGGTCCTTTCTCTGCCCAGCCAAGGCATCCACACAGGGAGGCCAAACTGTCTCCCTGGCACACTCAGTGGTTCATGTCGCCCAGGTCAATCAGGGGCACGCATGTGGATGTCCAGAGGATTGGCGGCAACTACCAGGTGCATGTTCTCTCCAATGGTGATCTCACTTCCTGGACAGGGAACCAAAAATGTTGCAGGAAGACAAGGCCCAACTGAGAGAAAGAGTCCAAACACCACGTTTATAAGATGAAGGGCTTTATTTATCAGCTGGGAGCTTAAAGCATAGAAGAATTCCAAATGGCTGCACTCTGACTTTTTTCTTTACCTGAAGATAAAGGAAATATTGAAAGGAAGACATTTTGATGACATTCAGGACATCAAGGGTAACACAGTGACAGCTCTGATGGCCACTCCAGAAAAAGAGTTTCAAAATTACTTTCAAGGGTGAGCAAGGGGCTGGTTCCAGCACATAACTTCCCAAAGAGAGTACTTTGAAGGTGACTGTGGCAGTAATGAGGCATGCAGTACTTTTTCTAGGATGAGTTCCTGAACTTAATTGTCAAACCCTTGTATAAATGATTCCTATAACTCAACACAACAAAACAACTCAATTAAAAATGAGCAAAAGGGCAGCGCCTGTGGCTCAAAAGAGTAGGGTGCCGGCCCCATATGCCGGAGGTGGTGGGTTCAAACCCAGCCCTGGCCAAAAACTGCAAAAAAAAAAAAAAAAAAAAGGGCAAAAAATTAGAAAGACCTTTCTCCAAATAAGATACACAAATGGTCAATAAGCACATAAAAAAATGGTCAACATCATTATTCATTAAAGAAATGCATATTACAGCCCCAAGTTAAGATACCGCAGTTATTAGGATGATGTGTATATATGTGTGTGCATATATATATACACAGACACATATATCTAAATAAGGAAAATATCAGGTGTTGGTAAGGATGTGGAGGAATTGGAATACTCATGCATTGCTGGTGGGAAGGTAAAATGGTACAGCCACTTTGGAAAACAGTTTGGCAATGTCTTATAAATAACCACTTCTCATATGACTCTGCAATCCCACTCTTAAGTATTTACTCAAGAAAAAGGAAAGCTTATAAAAACATTCAAACCCACATGAAAAGGTATATAGCTGCTTTATACATGACCAGCAAAAACTGGAAATAAACCACATGTCCCTCGAATGTGGAATGGATAAAGAAACTGAGGGCATCCATACAACAGAACGCCACTCCGTAAAAACGAACGTCACTATTGAGACATAGAGTGACCTGGCTGAATCCCAAACGCAGCATGTTAGAACAAAGAAGTGGACTACAGAAAGGTACTGCAGGAATTTATATGACATTCCGTCGAAGGCAAAACCATAGGGAAGTTGAACGTAGACAGTGAAACGGATACCTCAGTGGTCATAGGTCATAGCAGGGCTGTTCACAATTGCCGAAAGCTGCAAACAACCTCAATGTCTATCAACTGATGAATGAGTGAATAAAATGTGGTATATACAAAAAAGAAAATATCACTCAGCCTTAAAAGGAAGGAAATTCTGACACATGCCATAAGAGGAATGAACTGTGAAGGTGCATGCAAAGTGAAATGGGCCGGATGTAAAAGGACGAATATTGCATGATTCCACTCAAGAGTGGTTCTGGAAGAGGGGCATTCATAAAGACAGAAAGCCCCGTAGAGATTATGAGGGGCTGGGAAGGAGGAAATGGGGAATTGCCTTTTAATGGTATAGAGTTTCTGCTTGAGACGATGAAAACGTCTGGAGTAGATTGTGGTGATGGTTACACAGCATGATGAATGTAGTTAATGCCACTTCATTATACATTTTAAAATGGATAAAATGTTAAATTACATGTATTTTACCACTTTGATTTTTTAAAGTATGTGCAGAATGCAAGGAGATAGCCTCGGGAAGGAGCTTCTGGCGGAGTCTTAGCAGAAAGGCAGGGCTGTGGAGTCCACGCATCAAAGGGGAAAATCACAAGAGGAAGACAGACAAGACCCTGAAAGAACAGGGTGGATACTTCCATTTCCTTCCCCGAACCACTCTCAGCTTATCTAGTAAAAAAACCATATTTGCTTACACTGACAGAGTAGGTGTACTTGAATTACAAATCTTAGGTAAAATCCTAAACTTACTGTGACAGAGAGGACACAGAGCCAGCTTGAATAGGTTCCCAGAGACCAAGTCTGGGACTATTTCATCATCAAAATTAATAATTGATGTTAACAGATTATAGGCTGTTGAATAAAATAGGAAACTATGCTTCTAGAGTTACAGAAACAAATACAGAAATTATCAAACTCTAATCTTTAAAGTAAAAAGCCAATTAATATGCATAGGAAAAGTGATGGGATTTTAAAATTTCCATTAGGACTCTATTATGATGATTAAAGCAAATGGCATCAATGGATGCTAAAACTAGTGGATCAGGTTTGACCAGTAAAAGTATGTATGCACACACTTAGAGGAGATTTTCTCACCCAATGCTAATGATTACAAAAGGAAAAACTAACTTCACAGGGCAAAACCTGGCAGGCACCATCTTAACCAAGTGAACAACGTTAAAATTACCAGAAATTGGGATAAGTGAACAAACATCACAAGCCGCCTGATAGATGATACAGTGATGAACTGTGAAGAATACAATGTTACTTCTGCAAGAGGAGAAGTAGGCCCTGACCACCTGAAAAGATGGGCATTTAAAATGATTTAATTGCTTTGAATGCTGTGAATACAATATGCCAGCTATGTCAACAGTAACATAAAAGTACAGCATATTCTGCTTTTTCAGGTTGCTTTGAAAATGACCTATTAGGAAACCATGCAAATGGACATTTTTCTCTTTTGTTAGATTCTGAACAAATCTTTTTTTTTTTTTCACGTTAAGTGTAGAGATGTATGAACAAGTCTTTTTTGAGAAAAAGATAATTTAGGTAAAGAAAATCAGCAGACAACATGAAGACGATTGTTTGTTCTTTCTTTGCCTGTTTTTTAAAGGTATATTTTAATTTACTGTGCAGTTCTTTACTTGGGATAGGAAGCAATGTTTTCTTCCTCTGGTGATCTAGAAAGATGAATGAGAAGAGAAGGTGTGGAGAGGAGAGAGAGGTGGTAATAGTTTTGTTAATGAGACACATTCATATTCAACAGTGGCCTGAAAAAACCTGGTGATCTGGAGAGGACCATTAGGTCCACAACTTCAGCTAATGTCACCTTAAACTTCATGTTCACAGTCATACAGGGTGATCAGGCATGAGGATTTCTGTTTTTTCTTCCTCAACTCACCCAGGATAGAGTTGGACATACACAATTGGCAGCCTCTTCTAAAAGAGAGAGTCTCTTTCAGGCACCACGCAAAGTCCTTTCCTTGCCTCACTCCCAGAGGTAGATCACTATGTCAAATTTTGTGCTTAGACAGTAGCCGTTCTACAAAAATGGCCCCCCAATGAATCATGCTTCCTGGTGCTCACACCCTTCTGTTGTCTTATTCTGTTGAATCTGGGCCAGATCTGTGATTCATCTGTGACTAACAGAATACAGGAGATTTAATGTTGTGTGATTTCCAAAGCTGGTTTACAACATTTGCAACTTCTCCCTATATCTCTTGGAATGTTTGCTCTTGGGATTCTCCCCCTCACAAACCAGACCCTTCTGTGAGAAGCCCCAGCCATATCCAGCAGCCATCCACTGGCCTTGGACATCCAGTCCAGATGAGCCTTCAGCCCCAGTTGCCATTTGACTGCACATCCATTAGACAGCAGGTAAGAACTGCTCAGCTAAGCCCCCTAAATGGGCTCATGGCAGATATTAATAATTTTTTTAACCACTGAATTTTGAGGTGATTCGTTACATACAGTGGATAACCCAAATACCTTTTTATTCAATCATTTCTTTTTTTTTTTTTTTTGTGAGACAGAGTCTCACTTGGTCACCCTTGGTAGCATGCTGTGGTGTCTTAGCTCACAACAACCTCAAACTCTTGGGTTCAAGTTATCCTCTTGCCTCAGCCTCCCAAGTAGCTGGGACTACAAGGAGCCGGCTATTTTTTAGAGATGGGGGTCTCTCTCTCTCTGGCTCAGTCTAGTCTCGAACCTGTGAGCTCAAGCAATCCACCTGCCTCTGCCTCTGCCTCCCAGGTGCTGGGACTACAGATGTGAGCCATTGTGCCCAGCCACTTAATGTTTTTGTTTAATATTTTTACCACATGTGCCTATCATTTAATATATAGTATATTAAATTTAATCACACCCTAGGTAGTTTCCAATGACTTTTTAAGATTTAGTAATGTATTTTTATATTCATCCTTTGGTTTTGGTTTATTTTTCAGAAACAGGGTCTCATAGTGTAGCCTGGGTTGGGCTCAAGTGATCTTCCCTCTCAGTCTCTGGAGTACTGAGGACTATAGGTGTGAGCCACCACACCAGGCTTCATCCATGTTTTGCATACAGCTTTGATTCATTCATTTTCATGGGCTGTTCTACTGTGTTGATGTTCCAAAATTTATCCAGTCTCCTATTAATGGACGTTCAGACAACTTATGATTATTTGCTATTATGATCAGTACTAACAGTATCTTTATACATATTTCTTGATGCTCATATGCAAATATTTAATATATATGTAGGTGCCGAACTTCTTATACGGCATGCATGTGTTCAGATTAATAAGAGGTCAATGATCTCTATCAACTTACACTCTCACTAGTAATGAATTCTAGTTATTCCACATACATGTACATTCCAAAGTTCAATATTGTCACATATTTTAATTTGCACATCCGTAGCTGTAAATCATATATGATTGTGGACCTAATTTGCATTACAATTTTTTCTTTAGAAAAACCACTGGGGTCTCACTATGTTGCCCAGGCTGGCTTTAAACTTCAGGCCTCACCCAATTCTCTCACTTCAGCCTCCTGAAATACTGGGATTATAGGCATGAACCATAGTGCCTCGCCTATAATTTGCAGTTTTTAACTTCTAATGAAGTTACTAATCTTTCCAAATTTTGGATATTTGTATTTTCTCTTCTGTGAAATTAATCATGTATTTAGCCCATCTTTCTATTAGTTTTATAGATTTGTAAAATTAAAATTTTCTGATTTCTTGGGTATATTTTTGAAAAGTCTCCTATTTTGTCTTTTCACGTCCTTTTTGGTATGTTTTGATAAGCAATTCTTTAATGTGAAGAAGTAAATAGAATTTTATATAGCTCATTTGTATCCTGTTTAAGAAACCCTTCTCTATCTTGAGGACACAAATTATTTCTTGTTCTTCCAAAAGTTAGACAGTTTTGTTATTCATGTAATTGCTATAGTAGGGCTAGGAGTCTATTGTTTTTTCTCTATGAACCATTTCTATGATTCTTTTAACATTTTACCATTTCCCCCCAGGTTTTTAGTAAATGAACTTACATCTGTCATGACGTTATTAATTGTGGTAGGTGCTTTCTGTAACATTTGCTAATACTTTAGTTAGGACTTTCACCCCTCTTTTCATGGGTAATAGTGGCGTGCAATTTTCCTTTCTTGTACTTTATCTGATTTTGGTACTGGTGCTTCTAGTTATCTTCTCTGGAAGAGTTTGTAAAAGACTTGGAAGTTTGATAGATCTTGCCTTAAAAATAACTGGACCTAATGTTTTCTTTGGTATTTCTTTGGAATTTTAATTTAGATTTAACTTTTTTGATGATCTTAAGACTATTAATATTTGGGGAAGGTATATTTTCCTAGGCATTTATTTATTCACCTTGAGTAATTTGAGAAGACTCGAAAGGAGTAGTTGTGGGAAGGAGGCATTATAGATGGAGCATTCAATGATCAGGAGAAGTCTGTCCCTCAGGAATCTGAAACAATGAATCTAATTAGTCCCAGGAGGCAAAGGCCAAATATAATACTTTTTGCTTTGCTTGGTCTCCACCCCCAGTAGCTGCTAGTAGACCTCCATGGGGGATGAGAAATGAAGAGCATACAGCTTGCCACAGTGGACAGTCCCTGTTTGCCCTAAAGGGAGCCCAGTCATGCTGGGGACCTTTCTCTAAGCTCCTCCCAGACAACTCCCTGTGCTGCCTGCTCCACTCCCCCCCCACCCCCCCCCGGGCCTGAGAGGGGCCAGGTCTGAGTGGCAGGGATTGCCCAGCAGCAATGAGATGGCCTCAGGACACACACTGGACAGCCCTAACCATGGCTTCCCCCTGGAGCACTCGGTCCAGAGAGACCTGGGGAGAAGCAGACCTGCTCCCAGCCTGGGTGTGTGGTCTGTTCTCTGTCCATGATGCCCTGATGGCAAGACCAGCAACACCTCCTAAGACCCACGTGTGAAGTGTGAGTCCCGGCTGTGTTGAAGCACACAGGGCACCTGGGCAGGCTTCCTGGAGGAGGTGGTGCCTTGCTGAGCCTGGAGAAGTGACTAAGAGTAATGGGCACACCTATTGTGTGCAGTCACAGGATGGGACACAAATGTGTCCTCTCTGGATCTGCAGGGCCTGACTCAGAGGAGGTCCCTGGGGTGAAGGAAAAGGAGGCAGCATGGACCAGACCACAGGGCATCTGGCCGAGGGGCTACCATAGGAGGTGGCCTTGGGAGCTTAGGTGACTGTGGGAAGCTGGCCAGGGGGGAGGCGAGCAGGTGGGAGGGCAGTGGGGAAGGGCTGAGGACAGTGGAGTGGGGGATGCAGCAGCTTGGGGAGGCCTCCTGGGCTCATCTGAGCCTGCTTCTCCTACATGGGTCACTTGCCCTTCCAAGAGAGTTTCTGATCTGAGTGGAAATGATTTCAGGTTAACACCATTCAATACGATAATGGCTATGGGTTTGCTATAGATGACCTCTATTAGTTTAAGAAATGTCCCTTCTATACCAATTTTCTTAAGTATTCTGATCATGAAAGGATGCTGGATAGGATCAAAAGCTATTTCTGCATCAATTGAGAGAATCATATGGTCTTTTTAAAATTTTATTTATGTAATAAATTATATTTATAGATTTATGTATATTGAACCAGCCTTGAGACCCTGGGATAAAACCCACTTGGTCCTGGTGTATAATTTGTTTGATGTGTTGCTGGATTCTGTTTGCTAGGATCTGGTTGAATATTTTTGCATCAATATTCTTTAGTGATATTGGTCATAATTTTCTTTTCTTGTTGGGTCTTTTCCTGGTTTGGGTATCAAGGTGATGTTTGCTTCATAGAATGTGTTGGGTAGTATTTCTTCTTTTTCTATGTTTTGGAAAAGGTTAAGTAATATAAGTAATAGTTCCTCTTTAAAGGTTTGGTAGAATTCTGATGTGAAGCCATTTGGTCCCAGGCTTTTCTTTTTAGGGAGATTTTGTATAGTTGATGGTATTTCAGAACTTGATATAGGCCTGTTCAAGGTAAATGTTAATCTTATTGTCATAAAGTAAAAAAGGGTAATATGAACTCCCAGGGTGACAAGCTATTATCACCACCCTAGAAATTCCTGAGTTTCTTCCCCCATCCTTTTGGAACTTTTCACCTGGTTCTTGTCATTATCATTTTCTGCCTTTTAGTTACAGTTTTACTACCTATTTAGGCACCCTAAGCATATATCACTCAGTTTTTGGTTTTGAACTTTATCTAAATGGAATGTGTCCTGAGACTTCGGGTGGCTGGCTTCCATGAGCAGTTTTATATTTGTACAAGCCCTTCTTGTTGACGTGTGAGGCCGTAGCCAGTCTACTTTCGTTGCTGTGTAATATTCGAGTGTATGCCTATGCCACACATTAAAGCCACGCTGCTGTGAACATCATTTTCTGGTGCCCACGGGGAAAGCAGGAATTTACTGAAGTAAAACTACTCTGTTAGTGGTTTGCCTGCCTTCAACCTTGCTAGATACTGCTGAATGATTTTCTAATGTGGCCGTACAATTTGCTCTCCCAGCAGCAGCCTAGGAAAGAAAGGTACTGTTGGTCCACATCCTTGCTAACACTTGGTTTTGTAAGATTTTTAATATCAGATTTTTAAATTTATTGTTTTCTTAGAGATGAGGTCTTGCTTTGTTCCCCAGCCTGAGCCTGAACTCCAGGGCCCTGAGCAATCCTCCCACCTCAGCCTCCTGAGATGTTAAAGTATGTGACAGTCTTGTGAGTGTGAACTAGGATTTGTTTGGGGTCATAATTTGCACTTCTTTGGATACAAATAGGATTCTGCATCTTTGCTTATGTTTGTCACTTGAATTGCCTTTTGCAGTGAAGCACTGTTCAAGTATTTTGTCCATTACATTTCTTTTTCCTTAGTGAATAGTTGAGTTCTTTATATTTTGGGGGTAGGTCTTTGTCAACTATCTACACTACAAACATCTTCTTCCAATGTGGCTTATCTTTTTATTTTCAATGTGGTGTCTGGTGAACAGAGAGTAATAAATTTTAATGAAGTCCAATCAAGTCTTTTTTTTTCTTTATGGTTTATATCCTCTTTTGCTTAAGAAATCTCTTCCTACCCGAAAGACAGAAGATTTTTTCCTATGTGACTTTGTGTAAGCTGCATGGATTTATCTTTCATATTTAAGTCTTCAATCCACCTGAAATTGATTTACTAATTATTTTTTTCCTGGCATTGATTTCTGTGGACAGTGCCAAGAAGGAGCCTAAGTAATATTATTTCCCTCAGTGGATAATCAATTCTCTAAGCCAACTTTTGGTGAGACTGTCCTGTCTCCATTGATCCACCTGTCTTCCCTGGCAGCCAGACATGCTGCTTCTTCTTGTGTACATGTTAGCCACGCATCAGCACCTCACTGTCCGTTGGATTATAGCTTTAAAGGATATCTTGGGACTCGGTGGGGCAAATTCTCACATTTTGTTTTTCGTCAAGGGTATCTTGGCTATTCCTACTTCTTTGTAATTCCATGGAAATTTCAAAATCAGATTGTTAAATTCCACACACACACACACACACACACACACACATGAGGTTGTGATTGGCATTGCATTGATTCTACAAATCATTTTTGGGGAAAAATTGGCATCTTTATAATACCATTGGGTCTTCCTATTCCAATTAAATACACAGGGTGGACATAAAGTTCATGCTCAGTTTAAAATAGTTTCACATAGTAAATTGCACATGAACTTTATGTTCACTCTGTATGTGTGTGTGTATATATATATGTGTGTGTGTGTGTGTGTGTGTGTATATATATATATATATATATAATTTTTTTTGGCCAGGGCTGAGTTTTAACCCACCACCTCCGGCATATGGGGTTGGCGCCCTACCCTTTTAAGCCACAGGTTCTGCCCCATATATGCATATTTTTAAATGCCTGCTTTATATCTTCATTTATTTAGGTTTCCTTCAGTGATAGGCAATAAAGTTTCACATTTTTTTTCTGTTTAGTTTATCTTGTACATACTTTGTTAGTTTATTTCTAGAGAGTTCCTATTATCAGTACTCCTATAAATGGTATCTGTGATGGTTAATTTTATGTCCACTTGGCTAGACCATAGAGCTAATCCTATTCTAAAAATAGCAAAAAAAAAAAATATGGAAAGGTGGACAGTTATTCCTAGCAGTGCTCTGGAAGGGCCTCCACCTTGCTGCTTGTTGGGAGGTGATTAACGTCAGATGCCACTCACTTTCCCTGGCCTGGCTCCAGCTCCCAAGCTGCCTCTTGACTCCCTGCCTTCCCACGTGGCTTGTGCATGGGGAGGAGAGCCCTGGGGTGAGCACAGGGCCTGTGGCACAGCTCGTCCCCCAGATCCGAGTACAGGGCACCTGCTGCCATACTTGGGGGGGTGTTAGTGGATTCAGCAGCCCCTTCCCTGGAATCAGATCCATAACCCTTTATGGTACAGTTCCCAGTAAACCTATGACACCCTCACGGGGAGGGCACCAAGCTGTGATACTGAAGGGACTGGGCCACACTGTCCCATGGCATAACTTTTTTTTTTTTTTTTATTGAATGGTAACTATGTACATTAATGCACTTCTGGGGTACAGTGTGGGGTTTTTACATGCAATCTGAAATACTTCCA
>NW_003852541.1:2642377-2669213 GCF_000181295.1 Otolemur garnettii | reverse complement strand
CTGCAATAAACATTCTGATACAAATATCTCTGTTGTAATGCGATTTTTGGTCATCTGGGAATATACCCAACAAAGGCCATGGCATAACTTCTTACACATTCCCCAGGTTTGAACATGTTGGTTTTGTTGTTTAAATAATTTTAGAGAGAACTTTCTGAAAACAAGCCACACACTGAGGATTCTGCATATCAATTTATCTCTTCTTGAGAGCTCCAGGTAACCGTTTGGTCTGACAGTGTGGGCATTTAACTAGCTTGGTTTGTTTATATTTATTGCATTTAAGTTTTAAGTGTGAAGCTGCTGTTTTATTTTGTGCTTACCATTCACTGATTCTGTATATGTAGGTAGTATTGTTTTCCTTTCTCGTCTACTTTTTGATTATTTTCTCCCAGCTTATTTTTGAGTTTTTGAGAAACAGAAAAGTGGAAAGAACACAACAATGACCACTTGTATACTCTCCAGTTAGATCCACCAAACTGTGAATATTTTGCTGTCTATACATATGCATGTCTGTATATATACACGTATGCATATGGTTGTGGGTCACTTAGTGACCCATGTTCTGAGAAATACATCATTAGGCATTTTTGTCATTGTGCAAATACCCTAGGGTGTGCTTACACAGACCTGTACCTGTAAGATAATATTCTATTATGCAATTGAGCAAAATGCTATGATCCTGGGCTATGGTTCTAGCTCCTGGGCTATACTCCTGTACAGCATGTAACTTCACAGGATACTGGAGGAAACTGACACAATAGTAAGTATTTGTGTATTCAAATATCTCTAAACATAGAAGTGGTATAGTAAGAATATGGTACAAAAGAGAAAAAAAAAGGCTGGGCATGTTACCTCAGACCTGTGATTCTAACACTCTGGGAGGCTGAGGTGGGAGGATCCCTTGAACTTAGGAGTTTGAGACCAGGCTGAGCAGGAGCAAGACCTCATTTCTATTAAAAATAGAAAACTTGGCTGTGCATTGTAGCAGGTGCCTCTAGTCCTAGCTACTTGGAAGGCCGAGGGAGGATGATCTCTTGAACTTGAAGGAGTATGAGGTTGCTGTGAGCTAGGCTGATGCCATGGCACTCTAGCCCAGGCAACAGAGTGAGACTGTGTCTCAAAAAATAAAAGGAAAAAAGATGAAAAATGACACCCCTGCATAGGGCAGTTCCATTGGAATTTTATGGGACCATGGTCATATATGCTCTGCATCATTCACCAAAATGTCATTGTGTGGCACACGACTGTGCATATTCACATGACTGTGTATACATGGAGACGTATACACATGCACTATATACACATCTACAGGTATATAGACACACGTGTATATACGCATATGTGTGCCAATTTGCTATCTAAAGTGAATTCCACAAATTTACATTCCTACCAACAGCATATGAGTATTTTAGGCATTACACATTCTTGCCAGCACTTGATATTATCCCACTTTTGTGATTTTGCCAGCCTGGTGGGTGTGAAGTGGTATCTTGTTGTGGTTTTAATTTACATTTCTCTAGTTATGCATGAGGCTGAGCATCTGGGCTCCCTCTTTCGTGAAGAGGCCATCTGCTTGTGTGCTGTCAGCTCTCACTGTTTGATGCTGTTGGTGTGCCTGCCTGCAGCTGCCCTGCCTTCTGGGAAACAAGGTACAGATTTCAGAATTGTATGTGAACACTGTTTGCTGATTTAAATCTGTAAGTGAGGGCCTGAAGGATTCTTTTATACGTCATATGACTTAGTATGTTTATGATCGCAAGCAACAGAAATTAGCTAAGTACATCAATTGGCTTTTAAAGTAGACCAATCTAGTGGTGGTGGTGGCTTCGGATGAGTTGGCTCTTATGGTTCCACAATGTCACCAAGATCCTTTAACCTCTGTGTGCTGCTTCTGCAGGATTGGCTTCGTCTTAGGATTGGTTCTCCATATGTTCCTAAGCTGCTTGCCAGCAGCATCTGAGGTGCTGGGCTTCTTTACTTGTACACTCTCTGAAGCAACTGGACTTAGATCACCCGGGAGTCTTTGAATGTCTTTGAATGTGATCAAGAGGCTAGAATGTTCAGATTGGGGTGGAGTCACCCCAGTTCATGGATTCCCAAGCAGAAATCACAGCAGATGGAAAGGGGGAGTGGACGCTGGGCTTGATCAATAAACACTCACCATGGGGGTTGCAGCCTGGAGGGCTTGGTGACTGTCATGTTGGCTGCTCGGCACTCCTTCTTGCTTACTTTTGGGCATATGCCTAAGAACCAGATGGTTGAGTCTCCTGAAAACCTGATCTGTGGAAAATTGGAGGGTATTTTTTTACATTATGAATATTTTCATTATGGAAGAGTAGCACCTGTATTTCTCCCATGTAGGTTCTAGAATTATTAATATATTATCATACGAGTGTATGTTTCTCTTCTTGCTTCCTTTGATTTTTTGCCAAATGTTTCACAATAAATTTCAGACATCGTTACACTTTATCCCTTCAAAATTAATGATCAATTCTTACATATCATCTAATATACTGTCCAGATTAAAAGTGTCTAAAATGTCCTCCAATCTCTCTTATAGCTCAGTTTGAACCAAGATTTAACCAAGTTTCATGCATTATTACCTTTCAATCTAGAAAAGTTCCTGTTCCTTCTAGATTGAACGTTTTAGTATAAAAATATAATTCCTCTCCATTTTTCTCATAATGTTTACTCTCAAAGGACCTGGCCAGATGTCTTAAATAGCACTTATATCTTGGATTTCTCTGTTTCCTCATGGCTTTATTTAGCTTGTTCTTCTGTCCTTTGTCTTTTCTGTAAATGGAGACTTTGGTACGAATCCTTCATAAGTGAAGAATTCACTCTTATGATCCATAAGAAGCTGTGTTATTTATACTTGTATGCTGTATGGTTCTATGCTTCAAGAGCTTGTAACAAAGAGTTGTTTATTACATTGGTTTTTTTTGTCTTGTTTATCGCCTTTTCTTGGCTTTTCTGATCTTAACTGAGAATTTTTTATTATTCCATTGTGTTTTCTCTATTGAATTATTGATATTTCTTTAAAAAACTTTTTAGAGGTTTTCAGTGTTTCACAATATATGTTTTTAAGTAATCTGAGCCTACTTGCAAATAATATCATACCTCTTCAAGTGCAGAGTAAGGACATTAAACAGTATTTGTGCAATTCCTTCTGTCATTGTTACTACACATTTCACCTTGACATGTGCTGTAAGCACACCCATGTCGTTACTGTGCTCGTCCCTTAAGCAGTCAGTTATCTTTTAGAGCAATTAAAACTAAAACATGCTTTTATTTTACTGTCATTTATTCCATTTCTGATATCTTCATTTCTTTGTCTAAATTCAAGTTTTTATCCATACAATATTCCTTCTGCCTTAGTTTTTTTTTTTTTTTTTTTTTTTTTTTTTTTTTTATAGAATCAGTTTTCTGGTAATTAATTCCTTCAGTTTTTGTTTGAGAAAGTTCATTTCTCCTTCACTACCTTCTTCCATGCATGGTTTCTGATGAACAATCTGCAGAAATTCTTATCCCTTGTTTCCCTGTAGGTAAAATATTTCTTCCCCCATTTGCATTCAAGATTTTCCTTTTCTTTAGTTTTCAGTGGTTTGATGCTATGTCCAGATAGGATTTTCTTGGTTTTTGTCTTTGTTGGTGTTTTCTGGGCTTCCTGGATCTGTGATCTGGTGTCTTTCACTAATTTTGGAAATATTTTAGCCATTAGATGTTCGTATGCTTCTGACTCCTTTTTCTCTTCTTTTTCTGGCATTCCAATTATACATGTGTTGGACCATTCAGTGTAGTTCCATGATGCTTCCCAAGTGTGTTTGCCTTCCTCAGATCTGATGCTGGTGTTAGTGTGCGTGCCTGCCCATCTCCCAGGGCCACCTGGGATAGAACTTTTTCTTTTTGTTTGTCCCCCTCTCTCAGTGCCACGGGGCCCTTCTTGTTGTCTTTTCCCAATAGACTTTGTTCTGCAGTGGAACTAGGGGAGATGGGCATAGGCAGGGTTTGGGGAGTATGTGCTGTTCCCCTTCACCAGCACCTCAGGGGAAGCATCGCTAGGATCTTCCCTGTGTCTTTCCTGTGAGCTCTGGTAGAATTTGTAGAGGAAATTCCTAAAGAAGGTGAGAACTTTCCGTTTGTCTGTGGCTACAGGGGCTTCATATGCTCCTGCTTGCCTGTGCTTGACTTTTAGTAATTCCACAAACAATCAAGTCAACTTTTTAAAAACCAGTTTGTAACGGTGTTCAGTGGCATCTGTCCCAGGTAAGGAAACACCCTGCACACGTCTGTCTTTCTCCAGATTTCTGCTTAGTTGTTTTCCCTGTGACTTCGTTTCTACAAAGGTCTTACAAAAATTATTAACTGGCAATTTGCTCAGATTTTTGTTTTTCTTACTGTAAAGCTGAGAGAAATGCTTTCTATAGCTTCCAGCTGAAACTGGAAATCTGATTTTATTTGTGGAAGATATTTTTGCCGGATGTAGGATTCTGGGTTGACAGCTCTTTTCTTTTAGTACTTTATAAATGTCCTCTTTTTTGTCTTATGTCTTACGAGGTTTCAAATGAGAAGCTAGAAGGATTTCTTTTCTTCCCTTTCCATGTGTAGTGCTTTTATATTTCTCTGAATGCTTTTGAAATTTTATTTTCATCTTTAGCTTACAGAATTTGATTACAAAGTACCGTAGTGTGTTGTGGTATGTATATGTGTGCATTATGCTTAGAGTTTGTTGAACTTCTTAGATTTGTGGGCTAGTTTTCATAATATTTGGAAAATTTTTGGTCATATACACTTCTTTTCCTGGTATAGTCTTTTTCTCCTGTCTTTCTGGGGCTCCAGTAATGGATTTAATGTATAACAACACTTATGTCAGACCCCTTGATATTGTCTCCTGAATCTCTTTATTCTTTTTAGTCCTATTTTTTCCCCTCTTTCCTTCAGATTGGATAATTTCTGCTACTCTGTCTTTAAATTCACTAATTCTTTCTTTTGCAGTCTCGAGTCTGTTGTCAAACTTATCCAGTGATTTTTTTTTTATTCCAGATATTGTACTTTTCAGTGTTAGAGCTTCCATTTTTTTTAGTGCATTCCATTTCTTTGCTGAGATCCTCCATCTGTTCCCTCATTACGACCATCTGTTCTTCTATGCTCTCAAACATATTTGTGACAGCATTTTCTAAGTGTTTGTCTACTAATTTCAGTGTCTCTGGGTACGTTTCTATTTACTGCTACCTTTACCCTGGTTTTGTGTCATATTTTCCTGATTATTTTCATCTAGTTTTTTTTTTTTTTTTAACGTAGGCTGGACATTACAGATGACCCTTTGTTGACTCTTCGAACCGTGTCCTGGTCAAGAAAATAATTATTGACCAGGACACAGTTCCAAGAATCAACAAAGGCTGAGGCTTCTAAGGCTTATGTTTAAACTTTGTTAGGCTGAATCTGGTATAGTACTTACCCCAGGGCCAGGAAGTCTGCCCTCAGTTTCTGGCCTTCTGGTTGCCTGCCCAGGGCTTGGCAAGATCTCCTGCTTGCCCTGGGTGGGAGATAAGTGATTCCCAGACTGTCTTAGCTCCCAATCCCCGAGCAGGTGTTCTCTGTTAGTCCTCGCCATATCTTGCCTTTTGCATGGTCAGCTTGGTATCCAGACTCATCTCTTTCCTCTCTAATCATCTGCCCCACCAATTTCAGCTGCCTTTGTGTCCCTGAACTCTAAACTCAGTGAGACTGGGACCACTGTGCTCTGCCTGGGCTCCATCTCCCTGTCTTGTGGCCCAGAAAGTGCTTATATGTAGAAATCAGGGAGTACAAGGCTCACTTGGATGCCTTTCTCCTCAGAGGCACAGTTCTGCACTGACTGCTGCCCAATGTCTACAAACAACCACTTTATCTATTTTGTCCAGTTTCCTAGCTGTGTATGGTGGGAGTGTTTGTCCTGGTCTAGTTCCTTTGTCATGGCAGAAGCAGAGGTCAAATGCATATTTTCTTTCACAGAAGGTGGCATTCTGCATTCCTCGTCCTGTTCCTTTTGGTGCTCATTGAACAGTACATCCTGGACTGTGCACTGCACAGCACAGAGCTGCCTCTTTCCTTCTCACGAGTGCCTCACGCTCCACTGTATGGCTGTACCACGGCTCATCCAGCTCGGCCCTTGTGGAGGGACAGTTGGTGTGTCTTCATTGTTTTAATGTTACTCATAATGCCATGGTGCATATCTGTGGGTGTGTTATTTCACATTCTGGAGATGCATCTTCATGGTACGGGAGGTGGCTGGATCAAACAGTAATGGCATCTGTACTTTTTTGTCACATGTTGCTGGCTTTTTCCTCCAGCACCATCCCATTTTGTTCCCTTGAGTGTGCCCACCAGCAGTGGGAGAGCATGCCCACTCCTGCAGAGAGCTGCTATGGAGCCTGCCACCTGGCTCTGGGGTGGTTTTGCTCTGACTGGAAAGAAGTGGTGTATTGGGTGGTTCAATGTGTGTTTCTACTGTTGTAAGTGAGATTCAGTCTATTTCCCATGATTGAGGGTCACCTGAGTTTTTCTGTGACTTGTCTGTTCTCATCTTTTGTCTCCCCTTTTTCTAATTAGGTTTTGATATTTCCCCCACCCCCATTTTGTTGAGGATTCTTTCCATGTTGGGGAGACCAGCCCTTTGATTATGATGTAAATTGTACATCATGTGTATTTTGACTGTGTTTATTTTTGCTTTTTGCCATGATTTCAAGTTTTTACATGTATTACAAAATATGGATAAAATTTATATATCACTATTATATACAAATTCCTTTATTGCTTCTAGCTTTTGAACCATAGTTATTCCCACTCTTAGATTGTAAAGAAACTTACCCACTACATATTCCTGAGGTTAATGTGCAGTTTCATGTTTTATGTTTCAGTCTCTGATCCTTGGTAGTTTTTTCTGGGATGGTCTTAGAGCCCCTCCAATTTTACCTTTTCTAAGTGTTTATCCAGTTGTTCTGACATGCTGAACTTCACAGGAGCTCTGGGATCCTGGAACCTTTGTGCTCCAGCAGATGGTTTACTGCAAGGAGCCCCCTTTCCCACATGGCTGGGGCAGGATGCACAACGGCCCCTTCCATACCAGCGCCAAGGCCAGACCCTGACCCTACATGTTCTCTTTTCTGGTCTCATAAATGCTTAGCTGAAGGCTTGTCCCCAGTAAGTCATTAACACAAAATGCACATCAGTCAAGCTCTGGTCGAGACCTATCCCTTCTCCAGACCCTGAGCATGCCCCCCCCCACCCACCTGAGAGCAACCGGCCCCAAGACTGACCTTCTTTGACCTACTGTCTCAGGAGCACTGTCACCTCATTTCCCATGCCTGGTGACTTAGGCCCTGTTTCCTCTTCTGCATAAAAGCAAAACCCTTTCTCCTGACCCCAAAGACCCCTGCCTATCTTATGGTCAGAGCCAGAGTGGTTTCCAATACTCCACTGCAGCAGCCCCCCCCCTTCAAATGAACCCCTGGTATAAAGTCTTTCCTTATTAAGTCCAGATTTGGCTTTTATTCAATGATTCCAGCGCTGCTGACTAAAAAGTACATTGAACCCCAGAGTCCTGAGATGTCCCCTCCGTCACATGTTAAATTTCCATGTGTCTGGTTGCCTGACCTGGCATCTCTACCTCAATGTTCTAAAAAAGTGTCTCTATAGCATCTCCACCCCACCAGCCTTTCCTGCCAGTTCTCGTGTGCTTTTCCATATGAACTTTAGAAGCAACCTGTCCAGAATAAAAATTGTGACCATGCTAAATGTATACATGGATTTGTTGAGAATTTATTCACCTTGAGTCTTTTCATGCCAGAATATATGGTGCCCCTTTAATTGGTCAAAGCATCCTTTTTTTTATTTTTATTTTTTTTTGTCTTCTGGAAGTTTTAGAAGTTTTCTTTCTTTAAACAAAGTTAGACAGAGGCCCTTGGTTTGGTCAGAGATGTTGTAGTCAGCTGCAGCAGACTGGACCAAACCAGAAGAATGCTTTGAAACAGGCCAGCGTTTCTAAAAACAAGTGACTCCAGTCAACTTGAGTCAGCATAAGCTGAACATCCCCCCTGGTTTGACCTCCACGAGGGAAGTCATTTTGCAACAGCCAGTCTGCCCTTGTCCTCTGTACCTGCCTGCTTCTGCCCCATTCTGTCCATTCCTGCTCAGCTCACTGGAATGCTCATTCCATTTGCCAGACTCTAGAATCACAAATAAAAGCCAACAAGAGCTGTAGGCTAAATTTGTTGTAATTTTGTATCTTGATACCTCCTAAAGGACCCAGCAAGTTTCTTGTTAGATTTATTTTCTGGCAGCTCCAGTTGTGAATGCTGGCTTCCCTTCTGCTGTCCTCCTAAAGGTTGTTAGACTTCTGAGGGCTATTGATTTTTATATGTTAATTTTATCTCTTCCTCCCTCACTCAATTCCCTTATTTCCTAAATGTGAATTTGTCAATTCTCTTGGCTTTTCAGGTACTGTCACACATTTAAAAATGGAGATGATTTTGCCTCTTCCATTGTGGACCTGAATCACGGGCATGCTGACCACTCTAACCACTTGGGGACTGACCCTCGAGTCCTGGTGCTGACCTTGCTGACACTTCCTGTCCTCTGCCACCCTCCCTTCCAGCCACTGTGAACTGCCCTTGGTTCCCTGGAGCACAAAATTTTGAAGCCTCTGCAACTTAGCTCTGCTGTGCCCTGTGCCTGGCTTGCCATTCTCACTGCCTTCTTCAGACAAGGTATAAGTGGCCTTTCCCCCTGGCATTGGGCTGTGAGCCCCAGCCCAGGGGCTGGGGTTGGGGTGACAGGCCCAGGGCCATATCTGAGCCACATGGTTGGGGGGACCTAGAAGGATCACTGAGATCCTGACCTGGGATAGGCAGGTCTGGGTTTGACACCCAGGGTCCGGACTGAGCAAGGCAGTAGGCCTGTGGTCTGACCCCATGGTCTGATCTCATGGTCAAGTTTTTTCCAAGGCAGAGAGGGTGCTGGGAGTGGCTCATACTGAGTGGTTCCCTAGGGCAGCTGCCTCCTGACTCGGGGGTCACTGTTTTACCTTGCGGCCTGAAGTCTTCCTACGATTACATAGGAAGGGAGCTTTGAGTCAGATGGGTCCAGTCTGTCAGCTCCTCCATGCTTTTCAGATGTTCCCTGAAGACCCTTGGGTTATTGGGAGCAACAGGCATGCCTTGAGGTCCTGGGCCTGATGCCCCTGGAACAGAGGCAGGGTGGGGCTCTGGGGCAGGGCTGAGGGAAGGCCAGGAATCTTCAAACAGTGCCGAGATGGTCACAGGGGCTTGGCTACTGTAAAAATGTGCCACAGACTAGGGGCTTAACAACAAGGACGTGTCATCTTAGTTCTAGAGGTCAGAAGTCTGAGGCTGGGTATGAGCAGGGCTGGTTTCTCCCCAGGCTGCACAGGGAAACTGTTCCAACCTTTATCCAGCTCCTACTAGTGCTAGAATCTCCGTGTTCCTGGGCTCTTAGAAGCATCCCTAGATCTTGCCTTCATCCTCACCCACTGTCTCCCTGTGCATCAGGCCACTCTAAAGACCTCATCATCATTCAATTTATCATACCTGCTGACCCTGTTCCTAAATAAAGTCATATTCTGAGGTCTGGGTGTTAGGACCTCTACACATGGATTTCTGGCGACATAGTTCAGGCTATGACAGCCCACACTGCTCTGTATTGACTGTCACTGATGAGCCCAGTCACATGGCCACACTGGGATACAAGGGGCACTGGGATGTGGTCTAACTAGGTGCGAGGGAGGAAGTGCAGCTCTTTGCTGCTCTGCCACAGACACCCAGAGTGTGCCGGGCAAGGTGGGAGCTGCCTGTGAGCAGGAGATGGGCCCCAGTAGAGCAGCCCTTCCTGGGTACCAACCAGCGTCCCAGCCTGTGCTGGGTGTAGTCTGGTCCTCAGCCCCATGAAGTAGGTGTCCTTGTCCCATTTTATAGATAAGGAGAGTGGTGAGAGTCAGAGAGCATGGTTTTAACATCACCCAACTCACACAAGCATGGCTGGGATTTGAACCCAGGTCTTTCCTCTCACTCAGCACCTCAGCCAGCCTGACACCCTGTTTCCTGGGAAAGACATGGAGGCCCAGGAGGGAGGCAACTCTCTGAGGCAGGATACAACCAAGCTGGAGCCCCAGGTTGCCTCACTCTGCCCCAGGGAAGTTGACTCCCTCTGTTTGGCTGGTGCAGGTGTGAGAACCGGGTGGCAGGGCTGTGTGCTGGGTGCCAAGGTACATCTCTGCACTGATGGGTGATGGGGCACTTGGCAATTTTGGTCTGGCCACTGGTGTGGGCCTCCTTGGCAGGGCTCCAGTGGCATTTCTGTGACTTGAGTTCTTAGAAGGGGAATTCAGGCTGTGGTGAGACCAGATGGGCTATCTTCCAGCTAACCCATCAGAGCCCAGGAGAGCTTCCTAAGAGCAGAAGAGGCCCTAGTGCAGGGAGATGACCCAGCCCTGAGCCCAGCACCTGCACCACTATCAGCAGATGGTGCTGTCCCTCATGCTGGCTCTGTGGGCCCTCGACCTCAACTTGTGCAGGCCCCTCGGAGTTCTGGAGGGGTGAACAGCCTAACTCATCCACACAGGCTGTCTATCTGTGACTGCTGGCAGGAGGCTTGCAGGATCTGAAACTGGGATGACCTCTCACCTGGTGGTGGGGAGCTTGGTGAGAAGGTCTCTGGACAGTCATCTGAGACTAGGAGATGAGGTCAAGAGCACCTGGGCTAGGGGCAGTCAGCAGCCAGGATGGAATGGGCCATGGGGATGTTGTAGTGGTGACCGGTGCTCAGGTGTGGCCAAGGGGGGTCTGGATGGGTGCCAGGGCTAGAGTGATGACAGGAAAAATAAGCCACTGGGAAGTGATGGTCAAAAGTTCATGCGTGTGGCTCTGTGCAGCATGGCTGAGGCCGCAGCAGCGTGGGGGCAGGAGCACAGTTTGTTTTTCATCAAAAGAGGAAGCATAAGAAAATAAGAATGCAGGGTGCCCTCTCCTTAAAGGTGAAGGGAGGCTGTGTGTGGCTGCATCCCAGGGGCAGCACTCCAGATGTTCTTGGTGCTGGATCTACCATCAACTGAGCCCCTGTGTCCTGAAGAGATGGTGGCTTTTAGGACCAGGCCATTGTGTGGGGTGGGTCATCTTTGCCATCCAGGAACTACATTCTGGATGCCAGGGGGTGGCAATGGTGACTGGACAAATGGAACACTCAGATACTGAATAAGTGAATGAAAGAGCAAATAATGCAATGTCAGACCTCAGTCTGCACTGGGGTTGAGGGAGGGGTGAACAGGGATTGGTGGGCTTGTGGGTCACTCTGGAACCCCTCTGTGCTGAGGGATGGAGCAGAGCTCACAGCAGAGGGAGGGACATGTGTGTGGGAGGGACTCAGAGGCAATGGCAAGGGTCTGGGTGGGGGGTGGCAAGGGGACAAGCCCTGACTCACATCACAGAAGGGTACCCTGTTGCTGAGAATGGCCCTGAACCACCCTTGGTTGAGAAAATGACAGCTGTTCACAGAGCTGCCAGCTAGGGGCCTCAGGAAGCCAGCACTGCCCAGGCCCTTTTTGTCTCATGGAGACACTGGGCCATGTCTGTGCCCCTTCCCAAGAGAGCAGTAGGGGCTACAGAACAGACCTCCTCTGTGTTGCCCCAGCTCGGCTCAAATTCACCCATCCTGGTCAGGCCACTCCCCAAGTCACAATCAAGGGATACACTGCATTCCCTGGCCATGGATGTTATGCCGGCCCATGACGCCGCAGCACCGTTCCTCTGGCCTCCGGAGAAGCTAAGGGACCAAGTCATGCAGAGTTTCAGGGCTGTCCAGGTGGTTTGGGTTGGCTCCCTCCGGAGGCCAGCCCACCACTTGGCAGGTCTCAATGACAGGTGCTGGGCTTGATATCTGCTTGTCACCCTGAGGAAGCTTCTCTTTGAGAGGTTATAAAACTGTGCTCATTTCTCGGAGCCTTTGGGACCCAAACGAGCATGAGAGAGATGTTGCCAAGGAAACCTGTCCAGAGATGCAACTGGTGACACTAGCTGCTGTTGCTTTCCATGAGCCCGAGGTGTGGAGGTCAGGGATGGGCAGAGTGTGGGCACGCAAGTGGGTGGGACTCTGTGTTCTGATCTCTGCTGCAGTGGTCCCTGGCTGGGACTTTCCCTCATTCAATCAATGCCCCTATTCACCTGCAAGAGCTGCCTGGCTCCTTCTTTCTCCTTGGTCAAGTAGCAATATGGACAGGAATACCCCCTGAGGACTCAAACCCTCCCTCTCCAGAGCCCCTGCTTGAACACAAGGGATGTAACAGTCTCTTTTCTATGTCTTTTTTGTCTCTTTCTTTCCTGGAAGCAATCAGAATCTTCTAGGGCCTTGTCTGATCCTTTGTATCTATGAGCAGGCAGTGGGGCCAGGGAAGATGGCTTGTCAAAGAAGTGAATAAGTGGGCAGACCAGCCTGCTGGGTCCTCACTGTCCCCATCTGACAGAGGAGGGGACTGAGATTTCGGGTGCTGGGGACACTATTCTGGCTTCAGGGACTAGTGGCCTTACTCCTGTCATCCTTCACAGCTTTCCCCAGGACGCCTTCCCAGCCCCTCTTTGTGTCCCTGTGCCCCATTTCCTACTTGGCCCCAGCCTCCCACTGCTCTTAGCCTCCTTACTGCCTGTGAGCTTCCCAGGGCAGCTCTGGGGCTGTGTCTCCCTGGGGTTCCCATGCCCAGATTGCATGCAGGAGCCTGTTGGGAGAGACACCCATCCATTTGCCAGATGGCATGCTGCTCTAACGCTCTTGCTTCTACTCAAAGTAGCTGTTTTCTTGGGGGAGGGGGTCCTCTCCGGCCCTCCTGCATGTTTGGTTTGTTCTCAAGACACTGTGTATGGCTCCGTTCCTTTTGGCGGCAGCTCCTCCCCCCTCCCCACATCCCAAGCTCCTCTGTGTTCAGTGGAGCTGTGGGTGCTGGGTGGGCTCGGCAGCTCCCCAGGGTATCTGTTGAGGAGGGATGCTCACAGACATGCTAGGCCAAGAAAAGAAACGGGCCTAAGCTATTTTTTTTCATTTTCTTAAAAAGAAAACAACAGCATCAATATGTTAAAAATAAACTATTTTTACTTTAAAAGGGCAAAAACAGCCTAACACAGGGCTAATGAAAAGATCTCGGCTGAAGGTTACTAGAGGCTCTTCATAGCTCCCCATGATGGAAGCTACTGAAGCTGGGACAAATCTTAGTAGGGTGACCAGCAAAGCACCAGCCCTACTGTGTGCCACAGGATGAAGAGAAGACCCAGAGAGAGAAACATGATAGCTGTACAGGGTGTTAAATGAATCAGTAGATAGGCTGTGTTGTCTTTGGAAGAGCTTCTGCCATAGAGGGGACATGTATACAAACAGCTTGGTGGGGCTGGGAATTCAGGGAAGGATTCCTGGAGGAGGTGGCCAGTCTGAGTGTTGAAAGACATTCCAAGCAGAGGGAATGCTGCAGAGAAGGATCCAGTGTGGTGTGTGTGTGGGACCTGTGCTAGCAGAGGGAGTCAGAGTGGTGTGTACAGAGCAGGGAGCCCTGGGTTCAAATCTTGCCCCATCCTTTAGAAACCAGGACCTTAGGCAACCTGCCAACCTCTCTACGTCTGATCTTTTCATCTACAGAATATGAGCAGTGCAAGAGTGTGTGAGGCAAAGCCTGTGAGCACAGGGCTCGTGTGTGAGGAATATGGGTTGTGGGTGACAGGTGCACATCGGCTGTGGGATGCTGCTGGCCAGCCTCCCAAATGGGGAGGCTGCCATAGTGGTGCAGGGCTGATGATACCTTTGAGTTGGTCCTGCTTCCTATAGGATCAGATTGCCTGATAACCTGTTTGACTCTCAAACGCCCCTGAGGAATGAGTGGGGCTTTCAGAGGTGGGAAACAGCTGCTTGCAGTGGTTGAGTTACTGCTCTGAGGGCACACAGCAGGATGAACAGGGATATTAACCCTGAATTGTTCTGTCTCTGCCACTTTATCATCTGGGATGTCTCTGATTAGGGGGCAGGAACCCCAGGCTGGCAGGGGCATGAGAAAACCATAGGCATTGAGGGAAAGAGGGACTTGGGCCAGTAGGGTCAACATTTTTTAACCAAACTCTTCCCTAGGGCTGTTGGGGAGCAGTGCCATTGGCTGAATCTGAAGGGCTTTTGAATTCAGTTGCTCATTCATTCATTCATTCTCCATCCTGGCTCCTTACTCTGAGGACACAGGTGCAATGCATCAAGGATTTGCTGTGGCAGCAGCTACTGCTCTGTGGGTGGCGCCTCTCCAGTCAGCTACAGCCACTGGCTGCCTGGGAGTGCGAAGGTTTCTTCCAGGGATGCCCAGGCACTTGTAAAATGAAGATTTCTGGGCTCCAGTTGGAGATTTGGACTCAAAAAGTTGGTACGGGGTCTGGAAAACTGTGTCAACTCCCTGGTTGGATCTGAGGCTGGAGCTTTTGGACCACCTGGACTGTCGTCTATGGGACATGAGCAGGGTTGAGCTCAGGACAAGATCACACCCAACTCTGGGCCCTCCTAATAAGGACCTCTGTCCCGACTCCCAGTGGGGAGTACCTGGGGCCTCATGACAGTGAGGCTGTTGTCAGCTGAGGACACTGTCACTCAGGGACCATAGGTGTCAGACACCTCATGGAGGCCCTCCTGCCTGCCCTGGCCTCTCTTTCAGATCCTTCATAGGGAACAACCAGCAATAACCTGCTGGGGCCTAAGGACCAGGAGCAGGAGGCTGGAATAGCCTCCAGGTGAGGGCCACAGAGCTATGTGGGAACAAGGTGAGGGGGCAGGGGCACTGTGGGCTGGAGTGAAGAAAGCTGCCCAAGGTTATGGGGCAAGGACAGTCTGGTGGGGCAGGTCCCTGACACCTCCAGTTCAACCTCCTTGCTCAGGGTGAGGGCTTGGGACATTGTGGCCACCCCTGTGATGAAGTGGCAGGTCCTGGGCCCCTGTTCCTACTGTCTTTGGTGAGCATTCACATATCCCCAAGAGGGATGGGAGAGGGCAGGAATCAGGGACTTAGAGGCCTCTTGCAGGACACTGCCTTGCGGAGCCTCCCTTTGGGCATGTGAACCGCTGAGACCTCATCAGTTGTTACCAGGCTGAGAGGAAAGTGCTGGGCACCGCCTCCGCTCAATAACTGCTTCAGACAAGGATGCCAGTGCCTGCTTGGGGGCCAAGCAGGACCCCAGTGCCGATGTCTGCCAGCCCCTCTGGGCTGTCTTCTGTGGGAAGGGGGTCTCTGACTTGAGTTCCTGGCATGTTTGGTGTCTGGGGCCCGCTCTTGGTCACCTTCACCCTTGCCTTTGTCCTTGCCCTGGCCTGCTGTTCCTCCTCCTTTTCCTGAACTGCTTGGCTCTGGAGATCAGCTCCAGGTCCCCTGCCTGTGGTCTGGCCTGACCAGCCACTGCCTGCCTCCATCTGCCCAAGGGCCTGTCAGGCTTGGCTGGCCCCCACTGTGACCCATCTGCCAGTGTCTGCTTTGGGCTGGGCACACAGGCAGGCTGCATGCCCTAAAGGTCACTGTTGGGAGAATCCTCCTTTCTTGACCAAGAACACAGGGCAGGGTGTGGGGGTGAGGCCTGAAGGGAGGCTGCAGAGTCTCTAGTGTCTCGGAGTCACCTGGGACAGGAATGAACACTATAGCCCTAAAGTGTGGGGTGGGGGTGGGGTGGCTATTCCTGTCAGCAGGGAGGGAACTTAGACCCCTGCCAGCAAAGGCTCCTCCTCTGAGCTCAGATTCCTCTAGCTTCTCTCTCATTATCCCTGTGTCCAAAGACCCCTCCAGCCTGAGATGCTTCTTTACAGGGACAATAGTGACTTATTTTATGGTCTTTAGCTTGGGCCCAGGGAGTGGGTAGGGCCAGGTTATATTTGTCAAATAAATGGGTGAGTGAATGAATGAATGAGTGAACAAGTGACTCAGAGAGTGAATGAGTGAGTGCGTGGGTAGATGAGTGAGTGAATGAATGAGTGAGGGATCCCAGAGCCTGGGGCCCCCAGGACAAGGGCACACTGGGTCCCTCCAGTTCATTTAGGTCCTAGTTGGTTTCTGGATGCTGCTGGGAGCTGTGCTGCCACCCCAGAACTATTGCCAGATGGGGGATGCAAGCTCTGGGTGGGGGGAGTGAGGCTTAGGAGGAAGAGTCACTGTTCCTGAAAAACAAGCCATGGGTAGGAGGGGGGACATGTGTGGACCCAGAGCCAAACTGCCTGGGTTTGGTTCTCTGCTGTGCAGCTCTAGGCAGGTTACTTCACCTCTCTGTGCTTCTGCTTATTTATCTGCAAGATGAAGAAATTGTGGTGAGGATTATATTACTATGTGGTTTATCAATTTGTTTAGACAGTGCCTGGCACATAGGGGTGTCCATGTAAGAATCAATCAATTATTGTCATTTGGGCCAGGTGCTCTGCTGGCTGCCTCTGCAGTATTACCCCACGGAACTCTCTGAACAACTCAGTGCGCCTCACCCCAAGGCCCCATCCTCCCCCACCTTCTTCAACCCTGCCAGGATGCTCTTGCCTCGAGAGCCTTTGCACTTGCTGCCTGATACGTAATTCCCTGCCTCCACGCAGCTCCTTCTTTGCCCCCTCAGGCCCCTGCCTCTGCCTCATGTTCTCAGAGTTCCCCCCAACTCCACAACTGTACCTCAGCAGAGGCAGCCCCTGCCTCTCCTGCCCCATCCTCCTCAGTTCTTTCCATAACCACAGCACATCCAACCTGCCCTATTTCATGCCTCTTGTCCACCCTCATTTCTTAGTGCTCCCTGCTGCTTCCCTGCCCCTAGAACACTACCTGGTGTGCTGGAAAGAAACTATGGATAAACACAGAGCCTGAGTGCAGGTAGGGAGACTGGGGATGGAGGGGCAAAGCCAGGAAAAGGCGGAGGCAGCATGTGGAGTGTTGGGGAAAGGAGGTCCCAGGGGTGTGCAAAGAGCCAGGCCAGGCCCAGAACAAAACTTTGCATGCCAACAGGTAGGAATTGGGCTTGGTCTTGGGGGCAGTGTGGAACCATGGAGGGCTGGGGGCAGAACCATGACAGGGTCAAATGCTCACTGGAGAAGGGAATGCTGGAGGCAGGGGTGGTGCACAGGAGGGGCCAGGACGGGGGCAGGTCCAGGGCAGGCCTGGGTGGCAGACCTGGTGGCCAAGTGTGCAGATGGTGAGACACTTGCCAGGCGGGGGAGGCTGTGACAGAGGCCATCTGACCTTGCTGGATGCAGAGGAGTGAAGGGGCCTCCTCCACCTGTGCAGACTCCAGGGGCCGTCCCCACCCAGGGCACCGACTGCAAAGGGAACATTTCTCTCTCCCTCCCTCCTGAAGGTAGGGCACTGTTGCCTGATCTCTGTGAGGTGTCCTGGGCAGAAGGGGCCAGAGCTCTGTGCCACCCCCCCCCCCCACACACACACACTGTGTGTGAGAGTGGGCAGGGTCACGAGGAGGAAGAACTAGCAAGTCTGGGCTGCCCTGAGAGGCAGGGTTCCATGAGGGTGGGGATACACCTTATTCTCTCTGCACCTTAAGCATCTAGCATGGTGCTTGGAACAGAGTGGGATAGAAAAAAATATATATAGTAAGAATAAGAATAAATGACTGAATGAATCCTGAGACAGCACCATTCCCACCTCCTGGGATTCCAAGTCCATGTGACACACATTCAAAGGAAGCCTGGAGGGTCCCACTGTGAAAGCGAGTTAGCTGGTGGAGCAGGGAGGGAAAGGGTCAGGGCAGGTTTAGCTCCAGGGCTGTAGCGGCAGGTGCAGACCCAGGTGTGCTCCTGGCCCTCTCCCCTGCAGAGAACAGCCCTGCCCTGTACCCCACCCAGAGTTCTGCAGCCCAGCATGCAGGACACAACTGGACAGGATACTTCAGGCTGGCTCCACTGCTCGGATTCCAGCAGAGGTCCCAGGTCTCCACAGAGGTCCCCAGCCTAGGGGGCCAAAGTAGAATAGGTGGTGCAGCTTTGTCACATGGGGAGTCAGACCCAGGCCTGCTGGGGCCAGCTAATACCCTGTCTTCAGGGCCCTGGGATCATGAAAGCAGCTGTAGGGAGTCACTGCCCCAGAGCTAGCTGGGAAACTTTCACCAGTTCAGCGCTGACAGACCCTGGGAAGGGCACCATGCAGGAAGGGGCCCAGGCATGAGGCAGGGAGAGGATACGCAGCACACATAGGCACACGCGACACACCACAGGCACATGAAGCCTGTGCTCACCTTGCTGGGTGTGTTTGCTTTCAGGTGAGTGGTTGAGGAAATGAGCCTCAGCTTTTCTAGGTGAAGGCTGACTGTAATTGGCACACCCAAGGCCACTCTCACCAAGGGGACCAATGTGCACTGCCTGTGTGGCTTGTGGTAGCATGTATGTGTAGTGCGTGTGTGCATGTGGTCTTGCCAGAGACCTCCTGGCACATCCGCACACAGGGAGGGATGCCTGTCCTCCACTTCATGCTGCCCTGTGCCATCCTCTCTTGCTCACTCCTGAGTTCTGGGGGAGCACTGAGATGGGAGACTGTGCTGGGGCTGTAACTGCCTCTTGTGCTCCAGGGCAGGGTGGCTCTGATGGAGAGTAACACACCCCATACATACCCACATACACACAGAACATAATACACATAAAACATGCAGCACACACCATATATATAGACATAACATGCACATACTACACACCATTCATACACATAACATGCAACTCACACTTAACACTCAGCACACACACCACACAAGCCTACCATGTACACACTACACACCATTCATACACATAACATTCAACTCACATGGAACACTCAGCACACACACCACACACAGGCCTACCATGCACACTATAGACCATTCATACACATAACATGCAACTCACACGTAACACTCAGCATCCACACCACACACAGGTCTACCATACACACACTACATACCATTCATACACATAACATGCAACTCACATGTAACACTCAGCATACACACCACACACAGGTCTACCATACACACACTACATACCATTCATACACATAACATGCAACTCACATGTAACACTCAGCACACACACCACACAGGCCTACCATACACACATCATACATCACACATATACACAAAGCACACATATAACATGCGGCCCATACAACCCATATACAGACATACCGTGCACACACTACACATGCACACAGCACACAACAGACGTACAGACATACTACACACAGCACACAACCCACGTACAGACACACCATTCACACACCACCCCCTCTCCCTCAATTTCATCATGCACACCCCCTCATACACGCATACTACACAACACAACACAACACAACAGAGTTCAGAATCCCGGCGGTATCATGGCCCTCGGCCAGGGAGTGGCACTCCTGGCAGCTTTGCCTCTGTGTCCCTCCTCCTCCCACCCAGGTTCTCAGGCTGGACACTTCATCTCTGTCCTGAACCACCAGCTGGCTTCTAGCCAAACTCCCTGTCTCTGTTCTGGGCCTCCCTGGGCTTCACCCTCAACCCGCAGCCCTGCTCCCTGTCACTGGCTGATGGCCCGTGTCATTCCTGGAGTGCCCTCCACATGTCTCAGGCTGAGGGTCAGAGAGCATAATCAGCCACAGATTTTTCACTCTGCCCTGCATCCAGGCCCTCTGCCAGGAAGACTTAATCCATGGAAGGAGCGGGGATGTCCTAGGCCTGGACTGGGCTCAGCCGCGAGGCGCCTCTGTGGAGGAGAAAGTGTGCCAGCTCCCGCCGGAGTAGAACATAAGTCACTTGTCTCACCAGGAGCCCTTCTCCTCAGCTCCAGGGCCTCTTCCCTCCTGGTGGGGCCAGGCCTCCTGGGACATGGCCATGAGTGGTCCACGGGGGTTGCAGGTAAGATGTGGCTCTTGGTGAATGCCAGGTTCCGCAGAGACTTGGGGGCTGCAGCTCAGCCTCCTAGACTGTTTGGACGCCCCCCAAGGTGAGCAGACAGAGTTTCCTGGCTGCACGAGCCCATCTGGCCTGAGTGGCTGCCTGTGGTGAGTGTACACATCAGCCACTCCTTCCCCAGACCGTTGACCTTGCACTCAGCACTCAGGGACCAGAGGTGTCTGGAGGCTGCTCACAGTCCTAACAGCCCTCATAGGCTCCTGTGCCCTCCTTTTCTGGAGCCTATTGTGTCAGGAATCATCAAGCTGGGTTCTGGCAGTCCCATTGCCTGTAAGTCCTTGGGGACAGACTGTGAG
This sequence comes from Otolemur garnettii, assembly GCF_000181295.1. NCBI lineage: Eukaryota > Metazoa > Chordata > Mammalia > Primates > Galagidae > Otolemur > Otolemur garnettii. Next base: position 2,648,968 of record NW_003852541.1, on the reverse strand, counting down.
CAGAGTCTCTCCCTGCTGACCCCAGGAGAGACCTGGTCTCCATCCTTACCTCCCCTCCGTGTCTGCACCAATGCTCTGAACTTTCTGTTTTGAGATTAAGCCCAAGACAATCCCCTGTCTTCTTTGCCACCGGGCTGTCCTAGTCCAAGCTGGCTATACCCTTCCCCTGCCCCTCCACCTGCCCCGCCAGCCTCCCACCCACAGTGCCTTTCTAACTCGCAGAACTGCTCACAGCAGGTCCCAGCCTGACAGCCTTCAAAGGCTACTCTGGCCAGGGTGAGGCTGAGTCAGGTTTCCATCCCCCGCCAGGCCTGTGCCTCTTGGGAGACCTCCATGTTCCTGCTTCTGGACCTCTGCTCATGCTGGCCCTCCCCCTGAGATCTCCCTTCCTCTCCTCCCATCCAGCTCACTCCTTCCTATTCAGTCTGCGAGACTCAGCTCAAGTGTTCCCTCCACTAGGAAGGCTCTCCAGGTAGCCTCTGTCCTCCTGCAGGGTGGCCTAACATTTCCTCCAGATGTGGGTGTTCCTGCTAGGTTGTCTTTGAGCCAGGGGGATCTCCTCCTCCTCAGCTGGGGGAGGGCCTGGCCCCTCTCTGGCTCCAGCCAAAGCCCAGGGGTTCAGTGAGGGCTGAGCTGAAACCAGAGGTGCCTCCTTCCAGAGAACCTGAGTAAAGCAAACAGAAAAAACAATCGAAGGTCCTGACAAGAAGTTCTCATTTTAAATAACATTTAAGGTTATTAGGGAGCCGGCCACATTAGGGCTGGTGGGTTCGAACGTGGCCTGGGCCTGCTACACACACACACAAAAATAGCCAGGTGTTGTGGCAGCACCTGCAGTCCCAACTACTCAGGAGGCTGAGGCAAGAGAATCGCTTGAGCCCAAGAGTTTGAGGTTGCTGTGAGCTATGACACCACGGTACTCCATCGAGGGTGACAAAGTGAGACTCAGTCTCAAAAAGCAAACAAACAAACAAACATTCAATGCATAGTTGTTGATTTGACTAATTTGGGTAAAAGATGCAAGAAAGCAAGCAAATTTTTCTATGAGATGCTGAGAAACTGCCGGTGCCAATGTCAGGGCTGCCACTGACATGGATCACTCAGGTTTGCAGAGGGAGTTCTGGTCTGGGCATCACTCTGCCCCCTCTTCAGACATCCCAGGCATGTTGTCTTGGGTGCCTGCCCACACTGCTTGGTCTCCTGTCCTCTCAAGGATCCTGCCCGCCCCCCCCCCCGGGTCCTCCAGCACCTGGCTTACACCCTCCTCTCTGCTTGTGTTCCTGGAAGCTGCCTGCCGAGAGGGAAATGCGGGCTCTAGAGCCAGACGGACACGTGTCTGCATCTCAGGATGTGAGGGCCAATCCAGTTTTGAGAATGATGGAGCAGGCAGATGTGAGGTTGCCAGTGTGAGTCTAGTGCCTATGGGGGCCCCATTGCTGGGCTCACAATCTCTGCTGCTTTATTTTGCTTTTGACTGGTGTCAGGTTTGGGGCCTTGATTCAAAATGTTCCTGGATTTCTGCCCCTGGCTGAGAATGAGAAAAGGACAACAGCACAATAAACACCATTGGTTAGGAGGCATCGAGGGGCTGCTGAGATGGGCAAGACTCAAAGCATGGGGGCATAATGGTGGACAAGACAGAGAAGCCATTTATAGAGAGGTGGGTCTTGTAGACGTGTGATTCTCAAAGAAGTGGAAGAGGAAATGGAGTAGAGACAGCACTTATAGCAACATGGTTGGGAAAGTTCTGAGACAGATGAAATACATCAGCCCACATCTGGAAGAAGCACCTAATTAGACACACAGGCAGCACCGTGCATCATAAACAATGAAGCAAATCACGTCTGGTGGGTTATTTTAATAGGTAAGACTGCTGAGACCAGCTGCAGTAGGGTAGAGGTTTGCAAACTCCCTTCCAGGCCAGGGCCATGCAGGACTTGTGGTGCAAGGTGCATTGTAGGAAGGGGGGTGGGATGGCACCCAGCTGGCCGAGGCAAGAGCAAGTAAGCCAGGGAGTGAGTTCACCTCTGCCTCTCCCTGGTTAGAGTCGGCCTGGAATAAGGCTGGCTTCCTCCCATGTGCTAGAGAGCTTCCCCAGGAACTGACATGACTTATCTGTGGAGAAGACCTATCACTGGAAGGACTAAAGGGCCCACTGTAGAGGGAACTGGGCCCAGAGTCTTGGGTGGAGGGCAATCCTCCTAACAATCTTTGTGATATGTATTTTTTTTTTGATGATTTGATTAGTGCTGTCAATTTTTGCTCATATAATGTCTGTTTCAAGAGTTATTTTTGCTGTATCTTTATCTACATCTGTAGCATGATCATACATATGAGAACTATTTAAATTGATCTCAATGTTTCTTTGGTTCCAAGCTTCTCTGATGCTCTTTTCTTTTTGCACCACCTGGACCCCTCCTGCCATTCAGCTCTTGGTTTTGATTTGCTACTCCATGTGTTGGATTCATCTCTAAGCTGGGTACTTGGGCAGTTTGTCCTGTTACCCTTTGCCTGTCTGGTGATGTCTTTGTTGCTTTCTTGGCTAATGTGTCAACAACTGGGACTACCATTACATGCACCCTAGACTGTGGGCTTAGACAGCAGAAACTGACCATCTCATCATCTGGAGGACAAAAGTCCAAAGTCAAAGTGTTGGCAGGTTCAGTTTCTCCTGAGACTTTTCTCTTTGCCTTGTGGATGTTGCCATGGCCTTACTTGGCCATCCCTCTATTTGTTTCTGTGTCCTAATGTCTTTTTCTTGCAAGGACACCAGTTGTATTAGATTAGGGCCTACCCTCATGACCTCATTTTGTATCAATTACCACTTTGAAGGCCTTGTCTCCAAATACAGTCACATTCTGAAGTCCTGGGGATTAGGGTTTTAGCATTTGGATTTAAAGGGTACACAATTCAGCCCCAAACAGCTGAGTACAAGTTGAAATCACAATGAAAGATGGAGATAGGGTGCGATAACATGGGAAGGGTAATCTGACAGTTCCCCCAAAAGGTGGTGCCTCATGTGAGAAGGAGGTAAGGCACAAGGCCTCCCAATAGAGCATGTGGGCTTAAGGGGCCTCTGAGTGATGCTACCAACCCCATTTTTCCCAGCTTATTCTGCTTAGGGGTGGGGTGGGGTGAGATGTGTGTGGGCTTTTCCTGGGGAGGTTGGTGGAGTTTGTGTTGAAGGCCACTTGCCAAACACCTCTTCAAACCAGAAGTATTTCTCTAAACTCCTGAGATGAATGCCAAGGATGTTTCTTTTATCTTATATTTAAAAATAGCATTAGCTTCCTTTTGACTGGAGATGCCACCTTCCAGTAATTCATCAAAATGATGAATACAAAGGGAAAGAGGAGATACATGTTCTCTAGGCATTTTAGAAAACATGGAGTTGTTCCTTTGGTCACATATATGCGAATCTTTAAGAAAGGTGACATTGTAGACATTGAGGGAATGGGTATCATTGAAAAAGGCATGTCGAGGAGGGAGTAAGATGGCAGCTTCTTTGCAACCGGGGTGGTGAGACTGGGGAGAGAAGAATTCAGGCATCTCTGGCTTGTGGGCTGTGCCCAGAAACATCCCTTTGGGGATGCAGGGAGACAACAAGAGACTTCTGGACCCCAAGAGGAGAATAAAAGGACTGGAGAAGTGGCAGGTGGTTGCGTTCAGTCTGAGGATACCAAAGCTGTAACTAACAACAGCAGTGAGATTGCAGACAAGGAAGGCCTTCCCTGTGGGTTGTTTTAATTTTTTGGACTGGGGCACTCAGTTGAATTACCTTGGGAGAACGTGGGTAAGAGTGTGGATGAATTTAAGCATTATCCAGGGTCCAGGACTAAACCTCTGGGCCAGACTGGAGCTAGCATTGGTTGGCTGTGGGCCACAGATGCAGCCATTGTGGGAGAACTTCCCTGCAGGCTCAGCCCTCAGCTTGCAGGGCTCAGGTTGGGAGACCTTGGGTGAGTGATCTAGTGACCATGAACAGGGCCTAAGGCTGGGACTGAAACACTGGGAAAGAGTGGAACCTTCAGTATTTGGCAGTAGGTGGGCTGCCTTGCAGCCTCAGCCCTCAGGGGCATAGAGTGGGACCAGTTTTGGCTCACCAGATATGTGGACAGCCACTTTAGGAGAGATCCCAGCAACAAGTGCTTTCCTGGAAAAGCTTCTGCTTAGCCAACGTTAACGACTTAAAGTGTCTTTTAAGTGGGCTAAGGACAAATTCAGGCCCTCAAACTTGTGGGGTTTGAGGGCAAAGAAGTCAGCAGAGGCCTCCAGTCTCCATCTCATACAGCTGTATCAGCATTGTGATTGGCATCTCATACCCCAAAAGATCACCTGCTGCCCAGACAACATTCAACAAGATATATACTGTTTGTTTATGGTTTTATTTTTTTTATTTCAAAATTTTCCCGCTAGATTTCTTTTCTTTGTCCATTTTTCTAGTTTAAAAATAATTTTCCATTGTTGCCTTCTTTAATAATGAGAACTTAATTTCTGCTAGTGTTTCTGCCTCTGTTATTTGGTTTTCCCCCCAATTTTATCCTGTAAGGTTTTCTGTTTGTTTGTTTTGCTTTGATTTATAGTATTTTTGTCTTACCTATCCATTTGGTGGAGGTGAGGTACTGTGTCTGCTGAATCTGGCAAAAAACTACTGACCTCAATGGAACCACTCAACCCAGCACCCCCAGAGGTTGGAGGTGTTTAACATTGGGTCAAAGTACCCTACTGTACACCTTTATTACTCCCATTTCCCTCTTTCTGTGGCTCTCTTTTTGTCAATATTCTCTTTTACATACACCCTCTCCTTTGTCTTTTTTTTTTTTAAAAAATCTTTCTTACCTTCTTGAGCTTCAGTCTTCTCATCTTTTTAGTTGTGTACCAAAAGGACTCATTGAAACCTTAGAGGCACAGTAATGTAAAGAGCAAGAGGAAATGAAAGGAAAATTAGGGCAAGGAAGAAGATAAAACAAAAAACTCATGAGGAAGAATCATCAGAAAAATCCTGATAACATGAAAAACCAGTCTAGAGCAATGCTCCCTCCCCCAAGGGACCATGAGGTAGCAACTGCAAAGGATCCCACTTATAAAGAAACGTCAGAAATGACAGAGGAGGAATTTAAAATATAGATGATGAAAATAATGAAGGAAATTGCTGAGAAAGTGGAAAATAACCTAAAGGAAATCCAGAAACGGAATCAAATAAGAGATGAAAGATATGAAGAATATAGAAAGGATATAGCAGAGCTGAAGGAATTAAAGCAGTCAATTAGGGAACTTAAAGATGCAATAGAAAATATCAACAACAGATTAGACCATGCAGAAGAAAGAGTCTCAGAGGTAGAGGACAAAGTTCTTGAGATACCTCAGCTAAAGAGGCAGAAAAGAAGAGACAGAAAGCAGAATGTTCACTGACAGAAGTATGGGAATTTATGAAGCATTCAAACATACAAGTTATAGGTATCCCAGAAGGGAAAGAAGAATGCCCCAGAGGAATGGAAGCCATACTAGAGAATATTATCAATGAAAATTTTCCAAATATCACCAAAGATTCTGACTCATTCCTTTAAGAGGGATATTGGACCCCAGATTGCCTCAACTCTAACAGAGCTTCTCCAAGACACATTGTGATGAACCTGTCCAAAGTCCAAGACAAAAGAAAAGATTTTGCAAGCTGCCAGGAGTAAGTGCCAATTGACCTACAGGGGCAAATCCATCAGGATGACCACAGACTTCGCTAATGAAAACTTTCAAGAATGAAGTCAATGGTCATCTACCTTTAATCTACTTAAACAGAACAATTTCCAGCCCAGAATTCTATAACCCACTAAGCTAAATTTCAAAATTGATGGAGAAATCAAATCTTTTACTGATATGCAAACATGGAGGAAATTTGCCACAACAAGACCAGCTCTACAGGAAATAATTCAACCTGTTCTACACCCTAACCATCACAATGGACCACTAGCAAAGTAAGCACCCAGAAATTAAAGGACAGAGCCTAGCTTCCACAATGATGCAAAAGATAAAACTAAGCAATGAACTTTCACAAAATAAGATGAATAGAATTCTGCCATACCTATCAATTACCTCAATAAATGTTAATGGCTTGAATTCCCCACTGAAGAGGCATAGACTAACTGATTGGATTAAAAAACACAAGCCATTCATTCGTTGTCTGCAGGAAACACACCTAGCCTCAAAACACAAATTGAAACTCAGAGTTAAGGGTTGGAGGACAATCTTTCAGGCAAATGGAGTTTAGAAGAAAAGAGGGGTTGTAATCTTATTTTCAGATACATGTGGTTTTAAAGCAACTAAAGTAAGAAAAGAAAAAGATGAACACTTCATATTGGTCAAGGGAAAAATACAATAAGAAGCCTTTTAGTTTGATCAGATCCCAATAGTGTATTTTTGATGTTGCTTCAATTGCTCAGGGGGTCCTCCTCATAAAATTTTTGCCCAGGCCGATTTCTTCAAGTGTTTTCCCTACATTTTCTTGTAGTATTTTTTATAGTTTCATGTCCTAAGTTTAAATCTTTAATCCAGTGACAGTCTATCTTAGTTAATGGTGAAAGGTGTGGGTCCAGTTTC
>NW_003852541.1:2575937-2641325 GCF_000181295.1 Otolemur garnettii | reverse complement strand
AGTAAGATTAGCCCATATCACAAAATCCCCAAACCAGAGTTGTTGGCGTGGATATGGAGAAAAAGGAGCACTTCTACACTGCTGGTGTGAATGCAAACTAATACGTTTCTGAGTTCAGCAGGGGGATATGAGGCCTGACAACCTTGGGTGTTTAATGTAGGCTGGAGCAGTTCCCTCAGTTCTAGCCCTGTGCCTGATTGATGTTGCTGGCAGAACAGGACAGAGCAACTTGGCAGAATTTGTTTCTGTTCCGGCTAAATTCCTCTGTAGATCAGACGCTGCTTGAGCTGATAGATCACAACTCAGCCCTGGGCAGCAAACAATTAGAGTTTACACTCAGGTGTCAATTCCAGCTTCTGCCTGCCCACTGCCTTTACCTCAGCTATATTGCCCTGAGGGCTGGGTGCTTTTAGGCTCAGTTAAGCAGTTCTCTGGTTCAAGCTCTCCCTGGAAGTCTGAGGGTTGCATGTATTCTAGTCCCCACACTCCGCCCAGGTCAGTACTGCCCTTAGGGCTTCTCTTTACTCACAGAACTTCCCAAATCTGCTCCACCAGTGGCTGCCACTGGAGAAAATGCCTAGCTTCCTTTGGTTTCCCAGAGAGACAGGGCATGTCTATCTGGAATGGCCTCAGGAGTGTGAACTTTATTATTCCCACTGCTGTGGCTGCCACTGTGCAACTCAGGATACTGCAGCTCCTGTATGGTTCCCTCTCAGCTGACTGTCCTCTCCTCACTCCCATGTCACAGAATCAGCACAGACCAGCACCAGCCCTTGTCCCCTCCACTCCTCTCAAGAAAATGTCCAAGAATTTGGACTCCATGTGTGACAAACCTCCAGACCTCAGGTGGAGAGTAGAGTTCTGGGAATTCAGAGTTGCAGATAGAGAATATATACAGTTTTATATAGTTTTACAGTTTTATGCCTGGCAGGAGAGTGCTGTGGCACCCTAGTAGGGGTAGGAGGTCCAGTATTTAGAGGGTATCTACTGTGGGATAGAGTGGAAGGATGTTCGAACTCTGCTCACTTGTTTGCATGGAGTAAACTGCGAGCCCTTCTTGTGGGGGAGGGGACTCCCGTCAACTTGGTGGTGGATTTTGTATCTTTTGATTGTATTTTTGGGGTCACAGCTTGCCTCAGTAAGGTTGATGTGCATTCTTCAACCTTCTCTCTTGGCTCAGCTCCAAACCATCACCTTACTTGCTAAACTTCTGTCCTTTAAGTCTCCTTCTGGACAGGAGCCTCTGCGGAAAGCTGGCTGCAGTTCGCCATCTTGCCTCTGCCCCTCTATTTTTCTTTTCTTTTTCTTTTTTTTTTTTTGTGGTTTGGGCTGGGTTTGAACCCACATCTTCAGCATATGGGGCTGGCACCTTACCCTTTTGGGCCACAGGTGCCACCCCGCCCCTCTATTTTTTATAATTATTTTTTTAATTAAATCATAACTTTGTACATTGATGCATGTATGGGGTTCAGGGTACTGCTTTGATATACAATGTGAAATGTTTACATAGAACCAAGTAACACATCCATCACGATTATACTCATTTCTTAATAGTTTTGAAACATACCATTGCATCATGCACACTAGGTTATGTCCCCCAAAATACCCTCCCTTCTGTTATATCCCCTCTCCCCACCCCTCTCTCTCCTCCTCCCTTCTACTTTATGGACTATAGTTATGTTTTGCCATTTGTATGATTGTGTAGGCAGTTATATATTGATTTCATAGTAGTATTGAGTACATTGGATACTTTCCCCCCCCATTCTTGGGATACTTTACTAAGAAGAATATGTTCCAGCTCCATCCAGGTAAACATAAAAGATGTGAAGTCTCTGTCTTTTTTATGGCTGCATAGTATTCCATGATGTACATATACCACAATTTGTTAATTCATTCATGGGTCGATGGGCACTTGGGCTGTTTTCATGTCTTGGCTATTATGAATTGGGCTACAATAAACATTCTAGTGCAAATGTTTTTGTTGTAAAATAATTTTTGATCATCTGAGTATATACCTAGTAGAGGAATTGCAGGATTGAATAGTGGATCTACTTTTAGTTCCTTGAGTTTTCTCCAAACTTTTTCCCAAAGAGGCCATATTAACTTGCATTCCCACCAGCAGTATAGAAGTGTTCCCTTCTCTCTACATCCATGCCAACATCTGTAGTTTTGGGATTTTGTGATATGAAGTAATCTTACTGGAGTTAGATGATATCTCAAAGTGGTTTTGATTTTCATTTCTCTGATAATTTAGGATGATGAGCATTTTTTCATATGTTTGTAGGCTATGTGCCTGTCTTCATCAGAGAAGTTTCTGTTCAAGTCTCTTTCTCACATAGAAATGGGGTTATTCTTTTCTTATTGATTAGTTTGGGTTCTCTGTAGTTTCTAGTTATCAGACCTTTGTCAGAATCGTAACGTGCAGAAATCTTCTCTAATTCTGAAGGTTGTCTGTTTGCTTTACATACTGTGCTCTTGGCTGTGCAAAAGCTTTCTAGTTTGATCAGATCCCAGTAATGTATTTTTGGTGTTGCTTCAATTGCCCAGGGTGGGGGGGTCCTCCTCATAAAATATTCTCCCAGGCCACTTTCTTCAAGTGTTTTCCCTGCTCTTCTAGTATTTTTATAGTTTCATGTCTTAAGTTTAAATCTTTTATCCAGTAAGAATCAATTTTTGTTAATGGTGAAAGGTGGGGGTCTAGTTTTAGTCTTCTACCAGTCGCCAGCCAGTTTACCCAGCACCATTTGTTAAATAGGGAGTCTTTCCCCACTAAATATTTTTAATAGGCTTGTCAAAGATCAAATGATGATAAACAGCTGGGTTCATCTCTTGGTTTTCTATTCTGTTCCATAAATCTACCACTCTGTTTTTGTGCCAGTACCATGCTGTTTTTATCACTATAGATTTATAGTATAGCCTGAAGTCTGTTAATGTGATACCTTCTGATTTGTTCTTATTTCTGAGTAATGTATTTGCTATTTGAGGTTTTTTCTGATTCCATATAAAATGAAGTACTATTTTTTCAAGTTCTTTGAAGTATGAGAATGGTGCTTTAATAGAGATTGCATTAAACCTGTAGATTGCTTTGGGTAGTATGGATATCTTCACAATGTTGATTCTTCCCAGACATGAGCATGGTATGTTTTTCCATTTGTTAACATCTTCACCTATCTCTTTTCTCAGAATTTCATAGTTCTCCTTATAAAGATCTTTCACATCCTTTTTTGGGTAAATTCCCAGATATTTCATCTTTGGCACTATTGTAAAAGGAATAGTGTTCTTGATTATTTTTTCAGCTTGACTATTGTTGGTGTATATAAAAGTCAATACTGACTTCTAAGTATTGATTTTGTATCCTGAGATGCTGCTGTATTTTTTGATCACTTCTAAGAGTTTTAAAGTTGAGTCCCTGGGATTTTCCAGGTGTAGGATCATGTCATCAGTGAAGAGTGAGAGTTTGATCTCCTCTGTTGTTGTTGTTCTTTGGAGATTCTGATCGGGGACACAGGGGAAAGAACTGCAGATGGAATGAATATTCAAGGGACACCAGGACTTGCTCTGGTTGGCAGCCCAACTAAACTTTACTGATTACCTTATATACTTTTCAACATTCAGTAAGAATTTAACACATATACAAAGAAGTTAAGTAATATTAGGAAGCAACCATTTAAGATTACAATTTAGTGTGAAGGCTGAGGAACACATATACAATTGATTTTGTTTAGAGTAAAACATTTTGGAGCCTGGCTGTCAGTCCTCGCTTGCCCAAGGTAAAGTTATACATTATAGTGCTAATGAGGGAAGAAGGCAGAGAATAGAACTCAATGCTCTGAAGACTGGTCTGTCCATCCTCCAGCTAACACCTCAGCTATTTCTCCACACCCCCTAGGGAGAGTCACTCTGCACATTCCTGCACATCAATAGGCAAGTGCAGAAGCTCAGATCCTCAAGGAAATGCTTCTCAGAAACAATCTCCTGAAGGAGCACATTGAGGCGAACTGCCATGTCTTGAGCAAAGGGATCTTATCTCCTACACTCCTCTGCCTCTATTTGGATACCCTTGATCATCTTCTCTTGCCTGATTGTGATAGCTAAGACTTACATTACTGTAGGGGATGCCAAGAGCCAGATGACATCTGAGCAAGATGATCTGCAGCTGCGGGGTGGACCTTGGGCCATTCATCCACAGGTGTTCCTTGTGGAAGAAGAGCCCGTGCCCTTAGCACGTAGTCATTGTTATTATTCTGTCTCAGTAAAAGACTAGTGCGGAGATTGCTCAGGGCTACCCAGAAAGTAAGGGCTAGCCCGTCTCCTACAAGCTTGCACTTCTCATCTGCTTCACACCTGGTTCCTTCTTGTGAAGATTGAGACCAGGGCCTTAGGAGCCTGATGGGTTGCGACATTTTGACGTAAGTCGACAGGAGATAGCAGGACACAACAGGACGCTAGGGGACGTGGACCAAAGGAGAAATCAACACCTGGAGGTAGGTGAGGCCTTTGGTAGACAGTGGGAGGAAGTCCAAAGGGAAACTCTGCTCGGGCAAGTGGGACCTTTGGCCAATCTAGATACTGTTTTTAATGTCTTTAATTTCAAACCATTCACAGAAAAACAATATAATTCAATTCTATGCCATGGGAGCACTCTGCCAACTTGGTTAGACCTGTGGTGCCTCAGTGTAAAACTGAGGAAATTGAACCAGAACAGTGTATGATGATAGAGAATAATTAGATTAAGAGTTAAACCATCTTTGTGCTAGGGAACTCCATTTGAAAAAAGTCTGTAATCATTTAGCAAAGATTCTGCTGGAAAAGCAGTTTAAGCAGGAAAACTTCCGCTACCAAGGAATTGTGAAGGGTGGTACCCCTGAAGGAACCATGAGTAACAGTTCCATGAGAGGAACTGCCAAGTGTGGAACCATTAGTCCTCAAGTAACAGTCTTTTGAGATGTATGAAGGGTGGACTTAGGGACCTCAAGTAGCAAAGCCCTGGGAATAGGGAGAAAAAAGTCCTTGTTTGCAAAGCATTATCTTCTGTTGGTCCATTAAAGTTTGCATAGTTAAAGAAATAATAAATTCTCTCAGCTGAGATTTTCTGTTTGTTTTCCCAACTTAAAAAGACCTTTGAGGGAATTTGCATTACAATCATGGTTTTTCCCTAGCAGGGCTAAGAGTTTACATCTGTGTTGGGCTTTGTCATTTAAAGAGCCCAGACCTGGAATTCGGAACTTTGTCAATTACCATACCTTGCCTAGCAAGAAAAAGGCTAGACAACAGGAATAACTGCCCTTACCACATTAAAAATTATTTTGGTTGTTTGTTTTCACTAACCTTTTTTCTACTCACAGGACCTTAGCTTAGAGAATTTCATAATGAGAAATCCTGGATCAGTCTCCTCTGTGGGAACTCGAGCTGCATCTCCCATATCACTGCCCATCCTCAGCAGGAAGCAGTTAGGAGGGGTCAGCGCCCCTTTTCCCTAAAGAGGCAGTGGGAGCTTCTATGCAGAGTGAGAGGATTGATATAGGATTTCATTATTTTGGGCTGTATTTTAAGCCCCAGGCAAGCTTAGGATGCATGGTCTAAACCTTGGAAGGTTATGACAATCAAACAATACGCTTTAAGGTAAAAGGGTATTCTGGTATTGGCAAGGTAAGATAATTTCATTTGTTGGGTTTATTTCTATTTCAGTCGGGCACTTGATCTTTACTTAAAGTTATACTGCTTTTTGAAAAGGGTCTGAGTTTGCAGCCCTTTCCCCACCTAACTTAGCTTTGGGTGATGCTTAATACTTCCCATGGAAGCGTCATGAGCCCTATGGGTCAGCCCATAGCACATAGTTGAGTGGTGATTAGCACAAAGGGGACAAGATTTCCCCTATGCCTAATTTGGCTAAAATAAGTTTCCTTTGTAACCAGATTAGTTCCATTGGTGTATTTTTGTTGTACTTGTATGCCTTTTCATTTCTTTTACTTAAGGAAAGCTCCTCGGTGAGGAGAATGGCAGAAACAACCAAAAACAGACCTTCTCCCTTGCCTATTCAGATATGTCTTTAATACACTAGAGGGGGGAAATGTAGGGGATGCCAAGAGCCAGATGACATCTGAGCAAGATGATCTGTAGCTGAGGGGTTGACCTCGGGCCATTCATTCACAGATGTTCCTTGTGGAAGAAGAGCCAGTGCCCTCAGCAGGTAGTCATTTTTAATTGCTCCCCTCACCTGTATTATTCCATTTCAATAAAAGGCTGATGTGGAGATTGCTCAGGGCTACCCGGAAAGTAAGGGCTAGCTCGACTCCCATAAGTTTGTACTTCTAATCCGTGTCTCACCTGGTTCTGTCCTGCAGTAACCGAGACCTGGGCCATAGGGGTCCAACGGGTTGTGACACATTACTATGTGGGCATCCTTGCCTCATTCCTGACCTGAGTGTAAATGTTTTCAATTTTACACCATTCAATGTGATATTGGCTGTGGGTTTGCTGTAAATGGCCCCTATCTGTTTAAGAAATGTCCCTTCCTTCTATGCCTATTTTCTTAAGAATTATGATCATGAAAGAATGCTGGATATTATCAAAGGCTTTTTCTGCATCAATTGAGAGAATCCTATGGTCTTTGATTTTTCTTTTATTGATATGTATTTATAGATTTGCATATGTTGAACCAACCCTGTAACTCTAGAATAAAACTATCTTGATCATGGTGTATAATTTTTTTGATGTGTTGTTGAATGCTGTTTACTAAGATCTTATTGAATATTTTTGCATCAATATTCATTAATGATATTGGTCTATAATTTTCTTTGTTGAATCCTTTCCTGGTTTGAGTATCAGAGTGATATTTGCTTCATAGAATGTGTTGAGAAGTATTCCTTCTTTTTCTATGCTTTGGAAAATATTGTATAATATAGGTACAATATTCAATAGTTCCTCTTGAAATGTTTGATATAATTTGGATGTGAAGCCATCTGGTCCTGGACTTTTCTTTTTAGGGAGATTTTGTATTGATGATGCTATTTCAGTGCTTGATATAGGTCTATTTAAGATTTCTAATTCTTGTTAAGTCTAGGAAGGTGGTGTACTTCCAGGTATTGGTCCATTTCCTTCAGATTTTTATATTTCTGGGAATAGAGATTTTTGTAGTAATCATTGAGGATTTTCTGAATTTCTGACGTGTCTATTGTTATTTCTCCTTTATCGTTTCTGATAGACAATATTAGAGATTTTACTTTTCTATTTCTGATTAGGTTGGCCAAAGGTTTATCAATTTTGTTAATTTTTTCAAAGAACCGATTTTTTGTTTCATTGATCTTCTGAATGATCCTTTTGTTTTCAATTTCATTTAATTCTGCCCTAATTCTGGTCATGTCTTTTCTTTTGCTGGGTTTGGGGTTGGAATGTTTTTCCTTTTCTAGTTGCCTGAGATGATCCATTGAGTTGTTGGCTTCCTCTCTTTCTGTTTTCTTGATGAAGGCCTCCAATGCTATAAATTTCCCTCTTAGGACTGCCTTTGCAGTATCCCACAGGTTTTGATTATTTATGTCTTCATTTTCATTTAGTTCCAAAAATTTGGTGATTTCCTTCTTAATCTCCTCTTTGACCCAGCTATCAGTCAACCTAAGATTATTTAGCTTCCATGACATTGTTTGAGTATGAAGATTCCCATTGCTGTTGAGTTCAACTTTTATTTCATGGTGGTCTGAGAAGATACAAGAAATAATTACTTTTAAATTTGCTGAAGTTAGAATTGTGTCCTAGGATATGGTCTATTTTAGAGGATGACCTGTGGGCTGATGAGAAGAATGTATATTCAGTTTTATTAGGGTGAAATGTTCTGTAGAGGTCTGTAAAGTCCATTTGTTCTAGGGTCAGGTTTAAGTCTAATATTTCTTTGTTTGGTTTCTTCTTGGAGGATCTATCCAAAACTGCCAATTGGGTGTTAAAATCTCCAACTATTATAGTGCAGGAAGATATCAAGTTGTTCATATCCATTAGGGTCTGCTTTATGAATTGAGGAGCATTCTGGTAGGGTGCATAAATGTTCATTATCAAAATCTATTCATGTTGGGTGTTTCCCTTGACAAATTTGTAGTGACCTTCCTTATCTTTCTTTATCTTTGTTGGTTTAAAGCCAATTGTATCTGCTACTAAAATTGCAACCCCTGCTTTTTTTCTGGTTTCTATTTGCCTGTATTATACAAGCCCATCATTTCACCCTGAGTCTATTTGTATCCTTTAAGGTAAGTTAAGATTCTTGTATACAGCAGATATCCAGTCTGAGTTTATGTGTCCAGTCAGCCAGCCTGTGCCTCTTTAGAGGACAATTTAAACCATTCACAGTCATTGAAAGAATTGATAAGCCTGGTTGTGTTTTTGTTATCATGATTTTTGGATGTCCAGTGGACATTTTTAATCCTTTCACCACTGTGGAAGTTGGGTTTTATTCAAGAAATTTCTGGGTGAGTTTACTTTGGAAGTAGAGCATTGCACTAGTCATTGTGGAGAATGGGTCTGAGAATATCCAGGAGAGCTGGTTTAGTTACGGCAAATTTCTTCAACATGTCTATGTCATTAAAGTATTTGATTTTCTCCATCACAAATGAAACTCAGTTTAGCTGGATAGAGGATCTGGGCTGGAAGTTGTTTTGTTTTAAGAGATTTAAGTTTGATGACCATCTTCTTCTGGCTTGAAACATTTTGGCTGAGAGATCTGCAGTTATTCTGATATTTCTCCCTTTGTAAGTGAGGCTTTTCTTACATCTGGTGGCTTGCAGAATTTTCTCCATCTTAATTTTGGCAAAGTTAATCAAATGTGCATAGGAAATGCTTTATTTGGATTGAGTCTTGCTGGGGTTCTGAAACTGTCTGCTATCTGTAGTTCTGCATTGCTTGCAATGCTTGGGAAATTCTCCTCCAAAATCTCTTGGAGTAGAGCATCTGTACCTTTAGGACCATCCTCTTCTCCTTCAGGAATTCCTATAAGACGAATGTTTGATCTTTTGGAGTGATCCCACAACTCTCTCAGGGAATGATCAGTTTTTGCTCTCCATTTGTCAACCTGATCAAGTGTTTGAGAACATTCAAAAGCTTTGTCCTCAGTTACCAAGATCCTTTCTTCTGCCTGGTCAACTCTATTATTGAGGGATTCTACTGTATTTTGGAGCTTCTCAACTAACTTTTTTGTTTCCTTGAGCTCTGCTATCTCTTTTCTCATTATGTCCATATTTTTGGTGACTTGGTCTTTGAATTTATTTCTTGAGACAACTTTAGAACTACTCTTTGGAATTCAATTTCCATCTTTTCTTCCATTCCATTAATCTTATTTGCAATTCATATCTTGAATTCAGTTTCTGACATTGCTGCCATTTGTCTATGCATGGCATCTTCAGTTGTATCTCCTTTGTCATTTCTTGCGGGGGAGTTGATCTACTCTGGTTATTCATGTTGCCAGTTCTTCTTTGGGGTATGAACCATGTTTATTTTCTACTGTTTGGTTTTTAGAACTGGTAGGGTGATTGAATTGGGGTGCCCAGGTGGTAGAGATAGCCCCTTACCAAAGTGCTAGGCTTTGTAATTATGGCTTATTACCTACAACCTTACAAAAGCTCCTTTCAGAGTTTTGGCTGGAGACTCTGAGGACCTACTTGGTGAGATAGTGCAGGCTAGCTCTGTTTTGATATCAGCCAACTTCTACCCCATCCTAAGAAACCACTCTATTAGATTTAAATCTCAACTATGAAGAGATACAGACAACTGTGGCGCCCATCCTCCACCCTTCAGTTCTTTTCCACTACAGAACTTCAAAGGTCAACCTCAGAGTAGATAGCCTCAGACATGAGTTCCAACCAAATTTTCCCTGGCAGAGCAAGCCCTGCCCAATAGAGAAGGATTCAAGGACAATTCAAAGCAAAGGGATTCAATGCACAATTGGAGCCAGAGATCCACACTCCCACCTGCCAGACTCAGTCCACACTGTTGTCTGCTTCTGTGCTCATAGGCCCAGCTAGAGGCAGAGGTAACACCCCCATCGACTGGTCTCAGTCCACACATAGCTAGCCTCAGGAGTAGGGTCTGGAGTAGTGCCTGCCAAACCAGTTGGAGTCAGGGGACCATGCCCCCTCTTGCCAGTCTCAGTCAACTGCCTGGCAAGCCTCTTTTTGTAGGCTCTGTTGGAGTCAGGGCACTGGGCCTTCCCCCTGGTCTCAGTTCGCACACAGCTAGACTCTGCTTGCCAGACCAGTTGGAGGCAGGGGACCATGCCCCACCTGCCAGTCTCAGTCCACTTCCTGGCAAGCCTCTGTTCACAGGCTCTGTTAGAGTCAGGGCACCACACTCTGCCCTCAGGTCTCAGTCCCCACCTGGTAAGCCTCTGCTCAGCAGCCCTGCTGGAGGCAGTGGAGTACATCCTAGCCCTCAGGGCTTGGTTCACACCCAGTAAGCCACTTCTCGAGGGTTCTGTTTGAATCAGGAGACCACGCCCTTGCTCTCCGGTAGCAGTCCACACCAATGAAGCCTCTGCCCCCAGGCCCAGCAGAGACCAGACTTGTCTGCCAAACTCAGTCCACATGGGGCAACCACTCTTCTGCTGTGGGTGCTGTCAGAGCCAGGGGTTCTGCACTCTGTCCCACCAGACACAGCCCAAACCAAAGGTCAACACTACCACTGGCCGGGCATAGTCATAACCAGGGGACTGCTCCTCCTCCCACCGAGTGTCTCTTTCTTCCCACACCTTCTTTCTTCCCTGTTAGTCACAGATTTTTTCCTGATGGTTGGCAGTCCACACTATGCCCAGGTCTCTCAGGACAAAAATTAAATGCTCTATGCTCTGCAAGGGGCAGAAATTCAGACCTCCATGTAAGGTGGAAATGGTGGACTGGGAGTTTGGACTTGTGGGGAAAAATATCTGTTCAATTGTATGCCTGGCGGGGTGGTGTCTAGATTCATAAGTGGGATCTCCCTGGAGAAAGAGATATGGAGTTTAGCAGCTCTCTCCAGGGAGGTAAAATGAGAGGTCTTTTATTCCCTGCTCATTTGCTGATAGCCTGTGGCAGGCATCCTGTGTGGGGGAGGAGTCTCCCGTCCTCTAGTCAATAGGCTTTGTACCTGTAATTTGTTTTCTTGAATGTTCTTCTTTGGAGGTATAGTTTGCTGAAATTCTTTCTTGACTCAGCTCCCTGTTTTTGGCTTCATAGAGTCTGATTCTATCCAGTTTTTCTTCCTTTGCTCAGGAACCTCTGAGGAGGGTTGCTACCAGTCAGCCATCTTCCCAGAATTCCAAGAAAAAAAAATCTGGTCATGTCCTCACTTGAATAACAGAACTTCTAGCATCTTGCAAAGTCTTCTTCCCTTTGTTCCTACTTGGGTACCGCTGAGAGTCCTAATGGGGTATTTCTCATGTACACACAAACAAGTCTCCTACCACTAGGAACCAAATAAGCACTTATCATCTCACAGTGGCATCTCATCTCCACCAGTGCTCTGCTGATTCCTTCCTAAGTGTGGTAATGGCAGAGGTGTTCTAGCCACAGCTATGATTTAATACAAAAAAGGGGCAGGGTAGCACCTGTGGCTCAAGGAGTAGGGTGCCAGCTCCATATACTTTGGCCCTGGCCAAAAAAAAAATAAAAAATAAAAAAAAAATAAAATCAATGTCCACAAGTCAGTACCTTTTGTATACACCAAAAACAGCCAATATGAGAGATTAATTAAGGACACAACTTCCTTTACCATGGCTTCAAAGAAAATGAATTCTCTTGGAATATACCTAACAAAAGAGGTGAAGGACTTCTATAAAGAAAATTATGAAACTATATGAAAGAAAATAGCAGAACATTTTAACAAATGGAAGAACATACCATGCTCAGGGCTGGGAAGAATCAACATTCTTAAAATGTCTATACTTCCCAATGTAATCTACCAATTCAATGCCATCCATATTAAAATAGCAACATTGTACTTTCAAAACTTGGGAAAAAATGATTCTTCATTTTGTATGGAACCAGAAAAAATCCTGTACAGCTAAGGCAATTCTTAGTATAAAAACAAAACCGGGGGCATCAGGATACCAGATTTTAGGCTATACTACAAGGCCATATTGGTCAACATAGCATGGTACTGGTACAAAAATAGAGACATAGAAGTTTGGAATCGAATAGGAAACCAGGAAATGAAACTAACATTTTGCAACCACCTAATCTTTGATAAACCAAACAAGAACACACCAAAAAGAAAGACTTCCTATTCAATAAATGGGGTGCTGGGAGAACAGGATATCCACATGTAAAACACTGAAACTGAACCTACATCTTTCTCCTCTCACAAAAATTGATTCAAGATGGATAAAGAACTTAAATTTAAGGCATGAAATGATAAAAATTGTTAAAGTAAGCATAGGAAAGGGCAGTGCCTGTGGCTCAGTGGGTAGGGGCTAGGCCCCATATACCAAGAGTGATGGGTTTGAACCTGGCCCCGACCAAACTGCAACGAAAAAATAGCTGGGCTTTGTGGTGGGTGCCTGTAGTCCCAGCTACTTGGGAGGCTGAGACAACAGAATCACCTAAGCCCAGGAGTTGGAGGTTACTATGAGCTGTGACACCACAGCACACTACCAAGAGCAATAAAGTGAGACTCTGTCTCTAAAAAATAATTAAGTTTTTAAAAAGCACAGGAAAAACACTGAGATATCATCTAACCCAATGAGAATGGCCCACACCACAAAATCTGAAAACTACAGATGCTGGTGTGGATGTGGAGAGAAAGGAACATTTTTACACTGCTGGTGGAACTGCAACCTTTTTGGAAGGAAGTATGGAGACCCCTCAAAGAACTCAAGCTAGACCTCCCATTTGATCCTGAAATCCCATTACTGGGCATTTATCCGGAAGGAATAGAATCTTTTTGCCATAAGCACACATGCACTTGACTGTTTATTACAACTCAATTTACAATCACCAAAATGTGGAAACAGCCTAAATGCCCACCAACCCAGGAATGGATTAACAAGTTGTGGTATTTGTACACCATGGAATACTATTCAGCCATTAGAAAAGGTGGAGCCTTTACATCCTTTATATTAACCTGGATGGGAGTGGAACACATTATTCTTAGTAAAGCATCACAAGAGTGGAGAAGCATGCATTCTATGTATTCAATTTTGAAATGAGGACAATTAATGACCTAGTACACGGTGGGGGGTGGGTGAAGGGGAGAGCAGAGAGAAAGAGAAGGAGAATGGATGGTGGGGGAAAGGAAGAGCAGAGAGAGGGAAGGATGGAGGGGGTGGGGGGAGTTCTCAGTGTGTGACACATCCTTGGGAGGCAAGACACAAGTTTACCTAACAAATACAATCAGTGTACCCTGGTTTCTTGTACCCTCAATGAATACCCAGCAATAAAAAACAAAATAAAATATAATTATAAAATGCCAATAAAATAGAATGCATTAAAAAACCTTTAAGGGATTTAAAATTTAAAGCAAGACGGATGAGGCTTATAAGTTCTGAGGAAAAATGATGAAGAGAACAAAAAATGAAAGGCATTAAAATCTCTGTTTTCCATAAAAGGGAGTCAAAACATATTGCTTAGATTTTGATTATTAGATAAATAAAAGTTTGAGTCTGTTTCAAAAGCATGATGTCTATTATTTAAATCATTACAGAATATTTTTAAATATTCTTTTAACCCAGCAAAGAAAGGTGAAGAAAGAAGGATGGAATGGGGAGGGGATGGCTGAGGAGAAAGGGAAGGAGAGATAAATATGTCTTGTGACAAAACTCATTCCAAACATACCTGTCAAAATTATTTATTTTTTTATTAAGTCATATACACATAGATCATGAATACATTTATGCATACATAAACGGGGTACAATGTGTTGATTTTTCAATACAATTTTGAGGGCTTACATCAAACTAATATAACTTTCACCTCATTTACTTGATTATTGCATTAAGACATTTATGTTCTACACTTGATAGGTTTGACTTGTACCTTTGTAATATGTTCCATAGGTGTGGTCCCACTTTTTACCCTTTCTTTATCAAACCTCCTCCCTCCCCTCCCTTCCCACTCCATTTCTCTCCTTCATCATGGGCTATAGTTGTGTTCTATCTTTCATAAGAAACTGTGAGTAAATGTAAGTTGGTTTCATAAAAGTACTGAATACATTTGTAATTTTTCCTTCATTCTTGACATCCTTTACTCAGAAGAATATGTTCTAGATCCCTCCATGTAAACATATAAGCAGTAAAGTTTCCATCTTTTTTAAAGGCTGCATAGTATCCCGTGGTATACATATACCACAATTTATTAATCCATTCATGAGTCAGTGAGCACTTGGGCTTCTTCCATGACTTGGCTATTACAAATTGAGCTGCAATGAATAATCTGGTGCAAATATCCTTTTCACAAAGTGATTTTTGGTCTTAAAAATACTCCAGAAATATACACTACCTATAAGAGACTTTGTAAAAAAAAAAAAACACACAGAAATATTTAAAATGAAAAGATGAAGAAAGGGCACAAATTGAAGTAAAAAATAAGAAATATGGGGCTGGAGCATTAATATTAGAAGGTTGAATTTATAACCAAAAGCCTTTACTGTTGCATTGGGGATCATTTTATAGTATTCAAATATGCAAGTAAAGATGGGGCGCTAATAGTGACCGATATTTGTGAGCTAACTGACATAGTAGCAAACCCCCCACAAAATGGATGTCATAATAAATACAAGGGAAGGGATTAGGTCTGCACTGAATGCAGAAATATCTGAGGCCAGCACCAGGGATAGAATGACAAGATGAGTTAAGAAAAGAGAGCCAGGGAGGCCTTAACACTGTGGGATGCTCATAACCATTTAGATGCAAAGTAAATATCAATAAATATTTAAAAATGCAAAATGCAAAATGCAAAGTTTACACAGTTCTTATTTTCTAATAATGCAATGAAGTTACAAATAATAAAAATTTAAACAAAAAAGCCAATTGCATAGAAACATAAAGGTTTTGGAACATAGAGGACATAAAATAATGGATCATTTGTAATAAAATTAAGGATGCTACATAGCAAAGCACATGAGACAGAGCCAAAACTGTAATCAGGCATAAATCTATAGCTTTCATAGCTAATGCAATTTTTTTAGGACACTATTAAAATTTGAAATATTTCCTTGGGGTAGGGGACACCATACTTGTATTTGAAGAAGGGAAAAAAATTTTTTTAAACACCTTTTATTTTTTAACACTTATTATGACGTTAATTCATAGGGAGTAGGTTCCAGCATCTCAGGCTCCTTTGCACTGGTTGTCACAGAGTGTGCTTCTCTGGGGGGAGCAGGCTGGTGCTTCAGCTGAACCCAAGGACCTTTCTCTTCAGCTTCCTTCTTTTTCTGATCATTTTCCTTCATGCTTTTCAGAAAGCTATCTCAGCTCTAATACACTCAATATGAACATCAACCCTCTTGGCAAGATTCTTGCCCTTAACTTGTTTGTTTACAACAATGCCAATGACATGCTGGATGACACTGTGGACTCTTCCAGCTTTGCCATGGTGACATTTGTGTGACATGCCTTTTTAAAAAAATTTTTTTTATTGTAGGGGATTCATTGAGGGCACAAGAAAACAGGTTAAATTGATTGCATTTCTTAGGTAAAGTCCTTCTTATAATTGTGTTCTGCCCCTAAAAGGTGTGTCACACACTGAGACCCCACCTCCCTCCCTCCTTCCCTCTCTCTGCTCTTCCTTCCCCCCACCATCCATTCTCCTTCTCTTTCTCTCTGCTCTCCCCTTCCCCATTCCCACCATGTACTAGGTCATTAATTGTCCTCATTTCAAAATTGAATACATAGAATGCATGCTTCTCCACTCTTGTGATGCTTTACTAAGAACAATGTGTTCCACTCCCATCCAGGTTAATACAAAGGATGTAAAGGCTCCACCTTTTCTAATGGCTGAATAGTATTCCATGGTGTACAAATACCACAACTTGTTAATCCATTCCTGGGTTGGTGGGCATTTAGGCTGTTTCCACATTTTGGTGATTGTAAATTGAGCTGTAATAAACAGTCAAGTGCATGTGTGCTTATGGCAAAAAGATTCTATTCCTTCTGGGTAAATGCCAGTAATGGGATTTCAGGATCAAATGGGAGGTCTAGCTTGAGTTCTTTGAGGGGTCTCCATACTTCCTTCCAAAAAGGTTGTATTAGTTTGCAGTGTAAAAGTGCTCCTTTCTCTTCACATCCACACCAGCATCTGTAGTTTTCAGATTTTGTGGTGTGGGCCATTCTCATTGGGTTAGATGATATCTCAGGGTGATTTTGATTTGCATTTCTCTAATAATTAGGGATGATGAGCATTTTATCACGTTTGCTAGCCATTCGTCTATCTTCTTTAGAGAAGGTTCTATTCATCTCTCCTGCCCATTGATATATATATAAAATTGTTGGCTTTTTTCATATGGATTAATTTAAGTTCTCTATCAACCCTAGTTATCAAGCTTCTGTTTGATTCAGATATGGAAATATCTTTTCCCATTGTGGAGGTTGTCTATTTGCTTTGGTTGTTGTCTCCTTAGCTGTACAGAAGTTTTTCAGTTTAATTAAGGCCCATTTGTTTATTTTACTTGTTGTTGCAATTGCCATGGAAATCTTCATAAATTCTTTCCCAAGGCCAATATATACTAGTGTTTTTCCCATGCTTTCTTTGAGGATTTTTATCATTTCATTCCTCAAATTTAGGTCTTTTATCCATCTTGAATCAATTTTTGTGAGTGGAGAAAGGTGCGGGTCCAATTTCAGTCTTTTTCTTGTGAATATCCAGTTCTCCCAGCACCATTTATTGAATAGGGAGTCTTTCCCCCAGTGTATGTTCTTGTTTGGTTTATCAAAGAGTAGGTGGTTGTAAGTAAGATGTTAGTTTCATTTTCTCATTTTCTATTTGATTCCAAAAGTCTATGTCTCTATTTTTGTGCCAGTGCCATGCTGTCTTGGCAACTATGGCCTTGTAGTATAGCCTAAAATCTGGTATGTTGATGCTCCGGGCTATTACTAAGAACTGCCTTAGGCATATGGGTTTTTTTCTGGTTCCATACAAAATGAAGAATCCTTTTTTCCAAGTTGTGAAAGTAAGATGTTGCTATTTTAATATCGATGGCGTTGAATTGGTAGATTGCATTGGGAAGTATAGATATTTTAAGAATGTTGATTCTTCCCAGCCCTGAGCATGGTATGTTCTTCCATTTGTTAAAATGTTCTGCTGTTTTCTTTCATAGGGTTTCATAATTTTCTTTCTTTCTTTTTTTTTTTTTTTGAGACAGAGCCTCAAGCTGCCCCCTGGGTAGAGTGCCATGGCATCACAGCTCAAAGCAACCTCCAACTCCTGGGCTCAAGTGAGTCTCCTGCCTCAGCCTCCCAAGTGGCTGGGACCACAGGTGCCCACCATAATGCCTGGCTATTTTTTTTTTTTTTTAGTTGCAACCATCATTGTTGTTTGGTAGGCCCAGGCTGGATTCGAACCCACCACCTTGGGTGTATGTGACTGGTGTCTTAGCCACTTGAGCCACAGGTACCGAGCCTCATAATTTTCTTTATAGAGGTCATTCACCCCTTTTGTTAGGTATATTTCTAGGTATTTCATTTTCTTTGAAGCTATGGTGGAGGGAGTTGTGTCTTTAATTAGTTTCTCCTCTTGGCTGTTATTGGTGTATGCAAAGGCTACTGACTTGTGGACATTGATTTTATATCTTGAGACATTACTGTATTTTTTATGATTTCCAGCAGTCTTGTAGTTGAGTCTTTGAGGTTCTCTAAGTATAAGAACATATCAGCAAAGAGGGAGAGTTTGACCTCTGGTCTCATTTGGATGCCATTTATTACTTTCTCTTGCCTAATTGTATTGGCTAGAACTTCCAGCACTATGTTGAAATAGTAATGGTGACAGAGGAAAACCTTGTCTGGTTCTAGTTCTAAGTGGAAAAGCTTTCAGTTTAGCTCCATTCAGTAAAATGTTAATTAGCTGTGGGTTTGTCATAGCTTTGATCAATTAAAGAAATGTGCCACCTATGCATATACTCTTCAGTGTTCTAATTAGAAAACGATGCTGGATTTTATCAAATGCTTTTTCTGCATCTCTTGAGAGGATCATATGGTCTTTGTTTTGCTTCTGTAGATACGGTGAATAAAGTTTATGGACTTGTGTATGTTAAACCAGCCTTGCATCCCTGGCATGAAACCAACTTGATCATGATGTATGATTTTTTTGATGATTAGCTGTAATCTATTGGCTAGGATTTTATTGAGAATTTTTGCATCTATCTTCATTAGTGAAATTGGTCTGAAGTTCTCCTTTTTAGTAGGGTCTTTTCCTGGTTTTGGTATCCGGGTGATGTTTGCTTTGTGGAACAAGTTGGGGAAGATTTCTTCCTCCTCAATTTTTTGAAATAATTTCTGCAATGTGGGAATAAGCTCTTCTTTGAATGTTTGATAAAATTCTGGTGTGAAGCCATCCAAACCAGGGCATTTTTTTGTTGGGAGAAGATTTATTTTTTAATTGTTATTATTTTTTAATCTCTGTGCTTGAAATTGATCTGTTCAGGAGATCTATTTATTCCTGGCTAAGT
This sequence comes from Otolemur garnettii, assembly GCF_000181295.1. NCBI lineage: Eukaryota > Metazoa > Chordata > Mammalia > Primates > Galagidae > Otolemur > Otolemur garnettii. The sequence goes on along the minus strand of NW_003852541.1, from coordinate 2,622,719 downwards.
GTAGGGAGAGGGTGTGATTCCAAATATTGATCCATTTCCTTCACATTATCAAATTTCTGAGCATAGAGTTTCTGGTAGTATTCACAGATGATCTCTTGTATCTCTGTGGCATCTGTTGTTATTTCTCCTTTATCATTTCTGATTGAAGTTACTAGAGATTTTACTTTTCTATTCCTAGTCAGTCTGGCCAAAGGTTCATCTATTTAATTTATCTTTTTTGAAAAACCAGCTCTATGTTTCATTAATTTTCTGAATGATTCTTTTGTTTTCAATTTCATTAATCTCTGATTTAATTTTGGATATTTCTTTTCTTTTGCTGGGTTTAGGCTTAGATTGTTCTTCTTTTTCCAGTTCCATAAGATGGCTTGTGAGTCTATTGATGTGCTCTCTATCTGTTTTTTGAATGTAGGCATCTAAAGTGATAATTTTTCCTCTCATGACTGCTTTTGGTGTATCCCACAGGTTTTGGTAGCTTGTGTCTTCATTATTGTTATGATTGAGGAAGTTAAAGATTTCTTCTTTTATTTTGTCCTGCACCCAACTGTCATTCAGCATAAAGTTGTTTAATTTCCATGCCTTTGTGTGGGTGAACGTTTTTGTTGGAGCTGAGTTTCACCTTGTGGTCTGAGAAGATACAAGGTAAAATTTAAATTCTTTTGATTCTGTTGAGATTTATTTTGTGTCCTAGGATATGATCAATTTTGGAGAATGTTCCATGGGGTGATGAGAAGAATGTATATTCTCTATCTTTGGGATGGAGTGTTCTATGTACATCTATAAAGCACAGTTGTTTTTCGGTCTCATTTAAGTTTCTTATATCTTTGTTTACTTTCTATTTAGAGGATCTGTCTAATTCTGTAAGAGGAGTGTTAAAGTCCCCTGTTATTATGGTGTTATAGGATATCATAATTCTCAGACTAATTAAGTTGTGTTTCAAGAATCTGGGAGCATTTAAGTTGGGTGCATAAACATTTAGAATGGAAATGTCTTCTGCTGTGTTTTTCCCTAGACCAATTTGAAGTGTCCATCTTTTTATTTTCTTGCTTTAGTTGCTTTAAAACCACATGTATCTGAAAATAAGATTACAACCCCTCTTTTCTTTTGAACTCCGTTTGCCTGAAAAATTGTCTTCTAACCCTTAACTCGGAATTTCAATTTGTGTTTTGAGGCTAGGTGTGTTTCCTGCAGACAACAAATGGATGGTTTGTGTTTTTTAATCCAATCAGCCAGTCTGCCTCTTCAGTGGGGAATTCAAGCCATTAACATTTATTGAGGTAATTGATAAGTATGGCAGCATTCTATTCATCTTATTTTGTGAAAGTCCATTGCTTAGTTTTATCTTTTGCATCAGGTTCTGTCCTTTAATTTCTGTGTGCTTACTTTGCTGGTAGTCCATTGTGATGGTTAGGGTGTAGAACAGGTTGAAGTATTTCCTGTAGAGCTGGTCTTGTTGTGGTGAATTTCTTCAATGTTTGCATATCAGTAAAAGATTTGATTTCTCCATCAATTTGGAAACTTAGCTTAGTGGGATATAGAATTCTGGGCTGGAAATTGTTCTCTTTAAGTAGATTAAAGGTAGATGACCATTGACTTCATGCTTGAAAGGTTTCATTGGAGAAGTCTGTGGTCACCCTGATGGATTTGCCCCTGTAAGTCAATTGGCACTTACTCCTGGCAGCTTGCAAAATCTTTTCTTTTGTCTTGGACTTTGGACAGGTTCATCACAATGTATCTTGGATAAGCTCTGTTGGAGTTGAGTCAATCTGGGGTCCAATATCTCTCTTAATGGAGTGTATCAAAATCTTTGGTGATATTCGGGAAATTTTCATTGATAAAATTCTCTAGTATGGCTTCCATTCCTCTGGGGGCATTCTTCTTCCCCTTCTAAGATACCAATAACTTGTATGTTTGAATGCTTCATAAATTCCCATACTTCTGTCAGTGAACATTCTGCTTTCTGTCTCTTCTTTTCTGCCTCTTTAGCTGAGGTATCTCAAGAACTTTGTCCTCTACCTCTGAGACTCTTTCTTCTGCATGGTCTAATCTGTTGTTGATATTTTCTATTGCATCTTTAAGTTCCCTAATTGACTGCTTTAATTCCTTCAGCTCTGCTATATCCTTTCTATATTCTTCATATCGTTCATCTCTTATTTGATTCTGTTTTTGGATTTCCTTTTGGTTACTTTCCACTTTCTCAGCAATTTCCTTCATTATTTTCATCATCTACATTTTAAATTCCTCCTCTGTCATTTCTAACATTTCTTTATAGGTGGAATCCTCTGCAGTAGCTACCTCATGGTCCCTTGGAGGAGAGGGCATTGCTCTGGACTGGTTTTTCATGTTGCCAGGATTTTTCTGATGGTTCTTCCTCTTGAGTGTTTTCTTTTATCTGTTTTCTTGTCCTAATTTTCCTTTCACTTTCTCTTGCTCTTTACCTTACGGTGCCTCTGTCCTAAAGTTTTGATGAGTACTTTTGGTATAGGACCAAAGGGTGAGAAGATTGAAGAGGAAGGAGGGAAAAAGGATTTAAAAAAAAGAAAAAAGTGAAAGTAGAGGGTGTTAGTAAAAGAGAATATTGATTAAAAAGAAGAGAGGTACCAAAAGAGGGAGACAGGAGTAATAAAGGTATATGGTAGGGTACTTTGACCCAACCTTAAAAACCTCCAACCTCTGGAGGTGCTGGGTTGGGTGGTTCACTTGGGGTCAGCAGCTCTTTGCCAGCCTTTTCAGAGACAGTACTTTACCACCACCAAATGGAGAGGAAAGACAAAAATACTATAAATCAACGCAAAACAAGCAAACAGAAAACCTTACAGGATAAATTTTGGGGAAAAACCAAATAACAGGGGTAGAAACACTATCAATAGTGAAGTTATTATTAAAGAAGGCAACAATGGAAAATTATATTTAAACTAGAGAAATGAAGAAAGAAATGAAAAGGAAAAGAAAGATCTGGATGGAAAATGTTGGAAAAAATCCCCCCAAAACCCAAAGCAAAACCAAAGCAGTATATGTATCTTGCTGAATATCGTCTGGACAACAGGCTACCTCTGGGCTATGAGATGTTAATAACAATGCTCATACAGCTGTTTGAGATGGAGACTGGAGGTCTCTGCTGATTTCTCAAGCCCTGCAGGGTTGAGAGCCCAAATCTCTCCTCAGCCACTTAAAAGGCACTTTAAACCATTAATGTTGGCTAAGCAGAAGTTTTCCCAGGAAGGCATTTGTTGCTGGATCTCTCCTGAAGTGGCTTCCCATTTATCCAGTGCACCAAAATCAGTCTCACGCTATGCCCCCAAGGGCTGAGGTTGCAAGGCAGCCCTGTTTATGTCAAACACTGAACTCTCTGCTCTTCCCCAGCATCTCAGTCCTGGCCTTTGATGCTGCTCAGTCACTAGATCACTTGCCCAAGGTCTCCCAGCCTGAGCCTGGCTCTGTGACACTGAGGGTGGAGCCTGCAGGGGCAGTTCTCTCACAGAAGGGGCTCATTCCAGGCCCTAGACAATGCTTAAAGTCATCCACACTCTCACCCAAGTTCTCCCAATGTAGTTCAACCAAATGCCCAAGTTCATAAAAACAGAACAGCCTACAGGGAAGGCCTTCTTTATTTGCAATCTTGCTGCTGTTAGTTACAGCACTGGCAGCCACAGCCTTAGACAATGCATGCAAATACTTTCCAGTTCTCCACTGCTTTTTTCCTCCTCCTGGGGTCCAGAAGTCTCTCACTATCTCCCTCTGAACTCAAAGGGATGTTTCTGGGCAGAGCCCACAAGCCAGAGATGCTTGGAGTCTTCTCTCCCCAATATCTCCACACCCAGTTGCAAAAAAGCTATTATTTGGCAACCACCTTGCTCCCTCCCCTATAATTAATTATATTTTAAATTTGTATCACCAGCTACCTTTCTCTTAAGAGTAAGTAGCAAGTGTGTTTGTTCTTTTATTTTTATATTGTCCCATTAATCCAGCCAAACAGTGTGTACCATGACGCTCCTGTTCTCATGTCATTTGAAATGGATGCCTTGGTTCTTTGGAGAAACATATTCAAGCAGATTTTACAGAAAGAGGCCATGGAGCATCTTTATGGAGCTTTTTTTTTTTTTGAGACAGAGTCTCATTTTATTGCCCTCAGTAGAGTGCCCTGGCATCACAGCCCACATCAACCTCCAACTCCTGGGCTTAGGTGATTCTCTTGCCTCAGCCTCCCAAGTAGGTGGGACCACAGGTACCCGCCACAATGCCCAGCTATTTTTTTGTTCATGTTTGGCCAGGGTTGAGTTCGAACTTGCCACCCTGGTCCAGCCCACTACCCAGTGAGCCTCAGGCACTGCCCAGCCCCCTTTATGGAGCTTTTGCAAATGCACTGAAAGTTCTTAGGTCCTAATATTTCCTATACAGATATTTCAATGTTAGTTATTCCATAGTCTTCTGCCATCTTTAATTGCTGTGGAAAAATTCAAACACAATTTTAGCTTGTTTGAAGATAATCTGTTTATTCTTTCTCTTTGGAACTTTTCTGATGCCTTGTTTTTTCTTGAAATGGAAACATTTTACTACATTATCCTTTGGTATTGTTCTCTCTGCATTTTTTTTCCCTCTTGCTATTTCAATTTCTCAAGCTGGAAAGTTTTCTTCTACTATATTTTAGGCTATTACTTCTGCTCCCTTCTTCATTTAGTCCTTCAGGAACACCTGCTATGTGTGGTTTAGTTATGTAAGACCATTCTGTCCTACCTGCCTCTCTGTTGTTGACTTTTCATTTCTGTATTGTTCATTTTACCTGAAGTTTAGAAATGTTGCTGTTCTCGGGGCTAACTGATCTGTGATACAGAGGAAAGCACTGCAGATGAAATGAAGAGTGTGAAAGGGAGACTGAGGCTTGCTTTGGCACTCAGTAACTGCCTATCTTTATTGATCTTATTATATACTCTAAAACATCCGATAAAAGTTTAAAATAACAGTTAAGAAAGTGAGGTGAAATCATGGAAACTGCCATAAAAATTCCAATTCAGGGCAGTGCCTGTGGCTCAAAGGAGTAGGGCGCCAGCCCCATATGCCAGAGGTGGTGGGTTCAAACCCAACCCCGGCCAAAAACTGCAAAAAAAAAAAAAAAAATTCCAATTCAGCACAATTACTGCTGAGCAAGTATACAATTGATACAAATTGAGAACATTTTGCTTGGGGCTAAACCACAAGGGTGCCAGGCTATCTTTTCCCTTAGCCCATTTTCTTAAACTAAAACTAGCAACTATTGTGTTAATGGGAGAAAGGAACAAAGTACACTGGCCCAGTGCCTCGACAGGTGTTCAGTCCCCAGCTACAACCCAGAGTGGCCCTCCAGCACATTCCTTTCTGAGAACTATAATTTTCTGCTTTTCTGCAGGCCCAGGCATGTCCTCAGAGTAAGGGAATTCCATCTTAGGGCCACGTTCCTTGGGGAACACATGAGGCTAAACTACCATGACTGAGCGTGGGGGGCTGTAGCCCTTCATAGAAATGTACCACTGATTTGCTTTTATGCATCTACAAGTCTGCCATTTAATTATTACATTGAAGACTTTACAATGGCCATTTCATTTCTTCCTATCTATAGAGGGGAGAAAGGAATGTCTCAGCCTTGAAATTATGATGAAAAAGACTCTGCAATAATAATCTTGTACTGGGCTGGCATTACCCAGCCTCTGGAGACAATTTCTAATCCTGATGAATCTCAATTTCATACCCTGAAAGTATACAGCAGCTGAGTCAACAACTCTTCCATTTCTTAATGGATTTCATGAGCTATCTTAGTCTGCTCAGGCTGCCATAACAAAATACCATAAACTGGATGACTTCAACAATAAACATTTGTTCCTCAGAGTGCTAGAGATTGGAAATCTGAGATGAAGGAGCCATCAGGGTTGGTGTCTGGTGAGAACTCGCCCTTTGGACTGCAGATGGCCTCCTCCTTGCTGTGTCATCATGAGGTCTTTCCTCACTGTGTGTGTGAGCAAGCATACTCCCTAGTATCTCTTGTTTATTTTTTATATTTTAACATTTATTATTTATTGAGATATGGGTCTCACTCTGTTATCTAGGTTGGAGTGCTGTGGTGCCTTCATAGCTCACTGTAGCCTCTAACTCATGGGCTACAGTGATCCTCTTGCCTCAACCTCCTGAGTAGCTAGTACTATAGGTGTGTGCCTAGCTAACTTTTTTTATTTTTGTAGAGGCAGGGTCTCACTGGTGGTCTTGCACTTCTGGCCTTAAGTGATCCTCCTGCCTCAGTCTCCCAAAGTGCTGGAATTATAGGCATGGGCCATTGCATCAAGCCAGTGTCTCTTCTTATAAGGATGCTAATTCTGATGAATCAGGGCCCCACTCCCAAAACTTTATTTAACCTTAATGATTTACTTAGAGGCACCATCTCCAAATATAGCTATACTAGGGGCTAGAGTTTCAACATTTACATTTTCAGGAGGACCCTAACATTTGATCCTAATAGGAACTGATGAGAAAGATGTACCACAGGGGAAGAGGAACAGAGGGGAGCCCCAGGCATGGCTAGTCAGCCTCCTGCTTGGATCAAATAGCCTTTGCTATTTTTTTCTGAGCCTGGCAAGGCCACAGACATTGCCATCTCTGGAGGCAAGTGCTCAGGACATGAGAACAGCCTGCCTTGGATGGGCTGCTGGTGCCTCCCCCTACCCCTACATCTAGGCCTCCTTTCCAAGGACCTGGAACACTGCAGTGAGAGGGACACATGTGAAGCATGGAGCTTGTCAGCTACTTTTATGGTGAGTTTAAACAAATTTTTATTGGAGTATAAGGTATATTATAAACATACACACTGTTATGGACTGAATGTGTTTCCCCCCACTGAAAGATATATTAAAGTCCTAACCTCCAATACCTCAGGATGTGACTATTTATAAACAGAATCACTGCAGATGCTATTAATTAAGATGAGAGTGGGCTCCTATTCCAATATGACCAGTGTTCTTATAAGAGGGGGAAATTTGGACATAGACATGCACACAGGGAGAAGATGAAGGCAGAGTTCAGGATGATGCTTCTATGTGCCAGCAGCCACCAGGAGTGAGGCCAGGAACAGATTCTCCCTCACAGACCCCAGGAGGAACCAGCCCTGCTGATGACTTCTGGCTTCCAGGATAGTGAGATGATATGTTCTGTTGTTGAAGCCACTTGGTTCTTGGAACTTTGTAATGGCAGCTCTAGGAAATGAATCCAAGCTCATATTTATACACAATTTATACCCTAAGTGAGTTTTGAACTAGACACAATTTTGTAGCTGGTGCCCAGATAAGAAGAAGAGTGTAACCAGCATCCAGAAAATCCTTTTGAACCAAGGTGATGCTACCCTGACCTCAGATGGCACAGATCAGTTTTGCCCACTCCTGCTAGAAGATGGTGTCCCCTGCCCCTACTCCATGTGAGGTCTGAGCTTTGTCCAAATGGCTGTGTGTGGTAGTAGTTTCCTCTTTCTCATCATGGTTTATTTGCACATTTTACCACAGACACTTCAGGCTATTACAATAAGTGCAGCTATGAATATTCTGGCACAGGTCTTTTGGGGAACAAGTGTGTACATTTCTCTTGGGTGCATGCTAATGGGTGGCCATGGGTGTGCATTCATTCCACTTGTGTAGACTTTTCCATGCAAGGTTCCGAAGTGACTGCCCCAGTTTACTCTCCCACCAGCAGCCATAAGAGAGTTCCAGCTGCTCCATGCCCTTGCCAACACTTTATATTTTCTGTCCTTTTATTTTAATCATACTGGTGGGCATGTTAAGTGCATCATGTTGGGGTTTTAATTTGTATTCTCTTGATAATTAAAGATGTTGAATACTTTTTAGTGTTTCTTGCTTCTTGAATTTCGTCTTTAGTGAAATGCCAGTTTTTGCCTCTTTTCTGTGGGATATTGGTCTTTTCTTATTGGTTTTTATGAGTTCTTTATATATTTTGGTTGAGTCCATTGTCAGCTATATGATTTCCAGTACTCATAAAGGTACTTCTGATGATATGAAGTTGTTTTAATATGGTCCAATGTATCAAATTTTTGTGGTCAATATTTTTGTGTCTTATATAAGAAATCTTTGCTTAAGCTGAGGTCATGAAGATGTTTGCTTGTGTTTTCCTCTAAAAGATTTATTGTGTTATATTTTGCATTGAGATCTCCAGTTCACCTGGAATTTATTTTTGTACTGGGGGTGAGGTAGGGGTAAAGAGACTTTTTTCCCATTTGTATATCATATGGGCTTAGCAATGGACAAAATGACCACCTCCTCACCTACCCTCCATATCCTATTGTCTTTGTTATAAGTCAGGTGACTACATGGATGTGGACAGTTTCTGGACTTCTGTTAAGTTCTGTCAGTTTGTCCAACCTCATACCAATGCATGCTGTCTTAATTTGTTATTGTTTTAAGCAGGTGTCCTCAAACTACGGCCCGTGGGCCACATGCAGCCCACTGAGGACATTTATCTGGCCTGCCAGGTGTTTTTGCCACTGTTGCCTGTACTGCTTAGCAGCTAACTTGTCCTGGGGCCGGCAGTCTGGCCCTTCAATGGTCTGAGGGACAGTGAACTGGCCCCCTGTTTAAAAAGTTTGAGGACCCCTGTATACAGCATGATCTGATTATTTGGTTCTCCTTGCTGGACTAAGTTGTCTGGGATAAATTTTTCAGTCGGTTTTAAAGGCCTGAACCATTTTGATAGAACTCTACCACCTACTAGCTCTGCAACCTCTGTTCATCTTATTTTACCATCTTTAACATATATAAAAGAATTCCTTTTACAGAATTATTGTAAGAATTAAATGAGATAATATGGCTGTTGTGCTTGGTACATAGGAAGCACTTCATGAATATGTTAGTTATTATTTTGTAGTTTAGTGGTTCAAAGCACAGACCCTGGAGCTAAATTGCCTTGCTTCAGATCTTGGCTATGCCACTCTAAAATGCATGACTTTAGAATTGCTAAATGTGGCTTTAATGTCTTCAAAATGGGGATAATTGTGTATACCTCTCCAGGGTATAATGTGGGTTATATAAGTGAACACTGCACTCTCCTGCTCTGTGCTCACACTGGCAGTCACAGATAATGACAACCTACAGGCAGTACCCTGGAGTCCACAGGATGAGGCATGCTGTCCTGATACACCTGTGACTCAGCAGTGGAGCTCCAGCATGCCAGGGGACTCGGCTAGGAAGTGCTGAGGCCGAGCGCGCGTTCAGGTGGAGACCAACAATCGCACGTGGTGATCCTTTGGTAGACTTTACCTCATGGAATTATCCTCATGTTGATCACAGCACCTTGGTTTCTCTAAGCCTGATTTTGATTTATAGACGTTGTGTCCCTCGTAGCTATTGACAACCCAGTAAATCTCTTAATTTTTTTTTTTTTTTCTGTTTCACAAAGCAAATCTATTTGCGAGAAAGGATTTTCCTCTAAGCCCTTGATCCTCTGCTCTTCTGCTTGGGCTGCTGGTATTTTTATAAGCTCAACACTTACATCTTTCTAAACTTCAATCCTCCTCATATGAAGGCAATGTTTCCCTACACAGGTGGTTTGATTTGTCTTCTGCTGCAGTAAGGGTGGACCAAACCCCCTGCCTGGGATGATGGAGCAGGGACCGCAAGGTGCTTAGTTCAAGTCATTGCCTAAAGATGACTGGCTGCTTCTTTGGGAAGTACATCCTAGTCAACCCCATGCATCCTCAGCCTTGGGGCTAGGCACAGGGGATGCTTCATGGACACACTAACGTGACCAAAACAGTTGTGCCCCCCCCCCCCCGCAGGGCTGACATAAGCATCAGATAAAATAGGGTCGGGATGCTGCTCAGCAGCTCGCAGGGGCTGTCCCACCCAGGATCACCCTACTTAGCATTAGTATGCTTAGTCTCATGGCCCCTCTGCCTGGTATACCTGTCCCTCTCAGGATCAGGACAGTAATGACAAGAGCAGCTCACTGACTTCTACCCCATTTTCTGGGCTCCAGGGTCTACAGTGAGGCCAGCTCTTCCATCTTGCACATCCTGCTGGCTTAGACCCTGGCATCCACTTAGATGCTATGCACACTCTATAGGTGAGAGGAGCCCACTGCTGAGGGCAGGTGGAGGCCCCAGGCTTCCTACTGCCCTCAGGGGCCATGTGGGGGTTGATGCAGGTGCCCAGACCCAGAGGGAGGTGCGGCTAGTGGAAGGGGTGGGTGATAGGAATTGGGGAAAGGCGTCTCAGCAAAGAAGGCTGCAAGGACACATGTGGGTGCTGGACCAGCTTGGACTGCTGGTACCAAGCACTGAAGGTGGAGGGCTTAATAAATGACAGTTTATTTTCTCAAAATTCTGGAGACTGGAAGTCCAAGGCCAAGATCTGGCAGGGTTGGATTCTGGTGAAGCCTCAGTTCATGATTCAGAGGCAGTGGCCATCTTTGTACTCACACAGTTCTCTGTGCTCATGGAGAAGCAGGGGAAGAGAGAGATAGGGAGACTGAGACAAAGAGACAGAGAGAGAGCTCTCTGGTGTCTTTTTATGAAGACACTAATTCTGTCAGATCAAGGCCCTACCCTTATGACCTTACTTCCATTAATTACTTTCTTAGAGGCCCTCTTACCAAATACAGCCATATTAGAGGTCAAGGCTTCACATATGAATTTTGGGGAGATGAATCCAGTTTTTAACAGGTATGTGGGGGAAAGGACCTGCAACCCCCAGATCTTTTTGCTCAGGGTCTTCTCTATCACCAGCATGGCTGGTCCTCCCTCTGCCTAACTGGCTTCAAAGATGTTTAAGTGCCACCTCCTCCAGGAAGCCTTCCTTGATTGCTCTGAGTCCCATGGGTACCTGACCCAACGTATAGGAACAGGATCCTAGGGAAGGATCTTGTGCACAGACTATTTGCCTATGACATTGCTCAGGTGGCTTTTGAACCTCTTGTTTTCTGTTTGTGCTTTTGCTTTTTCTCCCCAGTCAGACTAATTGTGAGAGACACTACATGCCATCCCAAACTTTGGGGCAAAGGAGGCCTCTCCTGGGGACTCTATGTTTGTGACCATGCCCCAGGGTGCTGGCCTTGGCCAACTCTTTGGGAGGGATTATAGGGGCTGTGGCAAGGGAAACTCAGCTGTCACTCAGCAGAATGCAAGACACCCTCCTAACTCAGCCTCCGAGTCTTTCTGAAGATGCTCTGGCAACAGCAACAGGTACTTATTAAACCCTCTCTGTGGACCTGCCTGGAGCCCATCACTGTGTGAGGAGACAGTATCTCAAAGGAGCAGGCTTCTGGCAGCTGGGCTGCTGCTGCAGGGATAATTAGAGCTGATTTTATTAAAGGGAGACAGCTAGCTCGGCTGACAATTTTGTGTTCACAGCTTCATCTGGTTTGTGAAAAGATGTAAAAAGAAATATAAGATGGGGAAAGCAAAACAATGAGCAGAGGGCTGGTCTCAGAACAGCTCGTGGCCTCTGGGAGGCTCTTTCTGAGCTTATAGGAAGGGCAGTGACCCAAGGCAGAGGAGAGGGCTGATTCTTGGTCTTACCAAGAGGAGGGTGACAGCTTCTGATGGTGAGGGTTTGGGGCTAGGAACGAGTTGAGGTGGCCCTACACATGAACTGACATTGGATGCTGCACTCCTTGCCATGTGGCATTGAGAGAGTCTTGCTGCTCTGCGGCTTGGTTCCCACCTCGGATATGGGTGACCACTGACAAGAGCAGGCACTCGATTCCTTGCTGTGCAGCCTCACTCATCATCCTGTGGCCCCTGAAGCCTGTTTCCTGATCCTAGGTGGCCTCAGGGCCTGCCCAGGGTTGGAACTTCTGTCACCCCTGAGAGTCCTGCCTCTTGTCCTATCCTTTCTGGTATAATTGCTTGGGCATCCAGACTGGGTGGAAGGAACCTGATACTCAGTTTAGGCCACAGCTCACCCCAGAGAGCCCCCCAACCCAGGCTTCTGGAGAGCCCCTGACATTGGGAGAAAAAGGATTGTTTCCATGTGTGCCTATTTGGGGTCCAGCGAGGGTGGGAAAGTCCCTCCTGACTTCATCAGCTGCTGAGCAGAGAGACCCTGTATGCCATAATTCCAGATCCACATGGATCTCTGGGCCATGCCTGGACATGAGTTCTAGAATACCAGTGTCTACTCAGGGCAGCTACAGTTAGGAGAAGAGGACCTTGTCCACAGCATAGAACTATTGATAACCAACATTGGATAGAAACACATGCAGCTTTAGCAAGGGAGTTACCTCAGGGGGACAGGGGCTTATTTTGTCATGGGGAGGACCATTGCAATAGTCTGAGTTTGAATAGAAGAGTCTGGGTCTAGCCTTGGTCCTGGTGCTGAAAGAGCCATTGTAGTCCTACCCGAGTTGCATGGGGAAAGGTATTTCCTTGGAGTAAGCTGCTTTCTGGAACACAAAGTGTGGGGGTCTCTTAACCTTTGCTGGGTCCCAGGAGCCAGCATCAACAGCAGAAAGTGTTTAGAGTTTGTCTTCACATCTGCTGTCACACATGAATGTCACCATAGCCCTTTAAGGTCAAAGTTATCAATCCCAACAGTGAAACTGAGGCACAAAGAGATAAAATGACTTGTCCAAGACCATCTAGACAAGAAGTAAGGGCTGGGCAGGGACCCCGAGACTTACTACTCTTTTCTTGTCTTCCTGAGTGGCTCCTGAGTGTGAGATGACCCAGAGAGCGAGCTCCAGCTCTGCATAGTCTTGGAAGGACATTTGGTGGTTGAATAGAAGGTTGGAGGGACATTTGGTGGTTTGATAGAAGGTTAGAGGGACATTGGTGGTTGGATGGAAGGTTGGAGAGATGTTAATGGTAGAATGGAGGGACATTTAGTGGTTGGATGAAAAATCAGAGGGACATTTGGTGGTTGGATGGAAGGTTGGAGAGATGTCAATGGTTGGATGGAAGGTTGGGGGGATGTTTGGTGGTCAGATGGAAGGTTGGAGAGATGTTAGTGGTCAGGTGGAAGGTTGTAGAGATGTTTGGTGGTTGGATGGAAGAGATGCTAGTGGTTGGATGAAAGGTTGGAGGGACATTTGTCAGTTGAATGAAAGGCCTGAGGGACGTTTTGTGGTTGGATTAAAGGTTGGAGGAACATTTGTTGGTTGGGTGGAAAGTTGAAGAAATGTTAGTGGTTAGATGGAAGATTTGGAGGGATGTTTGGTCATTGGATAGATGGTTAGCGGGATGTTTGTTGATTGGATGGAAGGTCAGAGGGACATTTGGTGGCTGGATGGAAGCTTTGAGGGACATTTGGTTTGGGATTGAAAATTAGAGAGATATTTAGTGGTTGGATGGGAGGTTGGAGGGATGTTTAGTCACTGAATGGAAGGTTGCAGGCATGTTTACTTGTTAGGCAGGGGAGGGAGGCTGGATGTGTGGTTGAAGGGTAAGGTCAGTTGGGTATGCTGATGGGACAGGTAGGTTGGCAAGCAGTTGTACATGGATGGTGGCTGGGCAAATGGGTGGCAAAGTGAAGCTTTCTGTCCCTCTATAGGGCACTGGATCCCATGTCCTTTTGCATAGTCAAGGACTTTGTTGATGTAATTTAATTCTTCTTCCATCATTTTTTATGTATCATCCTTATTATATTAATTTTATAAGTATTAAAAAATACTCCTCTTGATCAGATATTCCTCATAAGATCTTCTTATCTGTTGCTTCCACTTCACAAGATGGCCTCATGGAGGCTGGGCTCGGTAGCTCACGCCTGTAATCCTAGCACTCTGGGAGGCCAAGGTAGGTGGATTGCTTGAGCTCACAGGTTTGAGACCAGCCTGAGCCAGAGTGAGACCTCATCTCTAAAAATAGCCAGGCACTGTGGTAGGTGCCTGCAGTCCCAGCTACTTGGGAGGCTGAGGCAAGAGAATCACTTGAGCCCACAAGTTTGAGGTTGCTGTGAGCTATGATGCCACAGCACTCTATCAAGGGCAAAAAGTAAGATACTGTCTCAAAAAAAGAAAAAAGAAAAAGAAAAAAAGAAAAGATGGGCTCATGGACTGTTCTTGCCTCTCCTTTGCTCTTTTGCTCTTTTCTCAGTCTCTCTTGCATCCTCTGTCTGCACCCTTTCACTGAACCTTTAAAAGCCCACTGAGCCCTCCATTCCACTACAAGTTCTGTGGTCGCATTCAGCCTGTACCCTTCTTGCTCTGGGCAGCATCTGGCCCCATGCATGGCTCTCCCTCACTTAGTGTCCTTCCTGTGGTGGCTGTTTGCCTTTCCTCTCTCTTCTTAGTTTTCTTGGCTGAATGCTCTTCTAATCTCCAGAGTCCTTGACTATGCCTGGGTCCTAGGGCTGGCTCTGGGACTTGTCTCTGCATGACACAATTTCCCATGTGGTCTCATCCCCTGTGGGTGCAGTGTTAGGTGCCACTTACACACTGATGACCATCATGCCACCACCTTTTGCCCTGACCTGTCCTTTGAATCCTGCACCCCCCCACCCCCTAGCTGGCTTTCTGTCTAGCAGCTCCTCCTCATTTCTATGTTGATGACTCAGCAGCATCTCCAGCCAAAGGTGCCTAAAATCATTTGTCTCCACTGTCTCCTCACACTTGCTCCTTCTGGGACCTCCCATAGCAGTTAATGGTCATGCCATTCTCCCAGGCATGCATGAGAAAGGCTTGGATCAGTTGTGACTCCCCTTGTCCTTGAATGGTCATCCCACTGCACTCACAGATCCTTTCACTTACCCCTCAGAGACATGGTTAGGGTCCGACCACCTCCACCACCTGGTCCAAACTGCTGTCATGTCCTGTCTAGCCTGTCACTCTGGTCACTCTGGCCTGACAGTGTGTCCTTCCTCTATCTTGCCTTGCTGTGGTCCAGCCACTACAACAGCCAGAGGGAGCCTTTAAGAATGCAAAGCAGAGCACATCACTAACTTGCCAAAGCCCTGTAGGGCCTTCCATGTGCCTTCAAGTAAAAACTGAAGACATTGCAATCACTTACAGCTTCATCAGTTCAGTGTACCTCATATCCTACCAGGCCCCCTGCTCTAGCCACTCTGTCTCCTCAAAGGTTCAGTATGTACTCCAGCCTCAGAACTATGGCATTTGCTGTTCCCTTTGCCTGGAAGGCCCTTTCAGGTTTCATTTCTTATTCCTAAATTTCATTCTTGTGTCTCCTCAGATGCCACCTCCTCAGAGAGGTGTTCCCAAATGCCTCATCTAGTTGTCCCTGTCTGTCTAAAGGACATTGTTTTGCTTTATTTCTATCACTTACAATGTACATGGGGCTGGCTGGACTGAGTAGTGGGTGGTTCTCTTCCATAGTCTTCCCTGTTCCCTGTCATGCAATGTATATCTTTGTTGATTTGTTTTTGGTTTATCTTGCCCAATGCAAATATAAGGTAGGCAAGAATTTAGCCTGATTTGTTCCCTGTCATGTACCTGGCGCCTAGAACAAGGCCTGGTGTTGGGGGATGCGTGATAAGTATTTGTTAATGAATGAATATTTGTTAATGAGTAGATTTATGGGTGGATAGATGGATGGATGGAAGCAGGGATCAAAAAGCTGAATGTATGGTTGGAAGAAGGGGTGGATAAATAATTGATGAATAAACAGATAGATAAGTGGGTCTTTATGAATGCTTTCCTGAGTTGTTGCATGAGTGCATGGGTGGGTAGATAAATGGAATAGGTGGATGAATGGTTTGGTAGGTAGATAGAGTCTAGATTGATGGATGGATAGGTAGGTGGTTGGTTAGATGAACGGGTGTTAGTGGTCTGACAGCTATGTAACTAAGAGGATGGAATATTGGCAAGACTGATAGATGGCAGTGGATTTTGGTATATGCTTGTATTATTGAATAGGTGGTTTGGAATAGGGTATATGAGTGGATGGGTTCCTGGTAGAGTGAATGGGTTGATCAATTGATTGTTTGATGGTTGCATGGATGTTTGGGTGGATGTATTGGCTGCTAGTTGGGGTCAATGGGGCAAGGGATGTTTAATTAGTTGCCAGGTATATATTGGTATATAAATGGTACATGAGTGGTGGGTGGGTCAATGGCTGGTTGGCTATATGGATGTGTGCATGGATGCATGGGTATGAAGGAAGGTGAATAGTTTGATAATGAATGAGTATTTGTTGAACAGAGGGGATAGATTGGTTTAACAGGATGGCAATGAACGAGTGGTGGGTGGAAGGAAAGACTGTAATGTTGGGCTTGTGAAGAGTGGGTGGTGAGGGAGCCAAGAGGATGATGGGTTTTGGCTGGGCATGTGGCTTGATCCAGGTGACAGGAGGGTGGATGAACTGGTGGACATGGGGCTGGCTGGACTGAGTAGTGGGTGGTCTTCTTCCATAGTCTTCCCTGTTATCTGACCTGTACGTTGGGGCTCACAGGATCAGGTCCTGCTGGGGCTAGGACATTCTGCCTCCATATCCTTTCCTGACCTCCTGGACACTCATGGCTCTGAGGGTCTGTGGGGTTTCTGTGGGGTTCTCCAGGGTCCTCATTCTTTTCTGGAAGTCACAGTTCAACATGGACCCTTAACAAAGGCCCTCTTGAGCTGGAAAATTGACTGTGAGATGCTCATCACTCTTGCTATGTCTATGGGGATTTCCTGGAGCTGGAGTGGGGGCAGCCACCCCAGACAGAGGCTGATGGGAAACCACTGAGCCTGGGGCTCCTGGACCAGGACTCTGATCCATGTGTGTGAACTGGCTCATACATCCTGGGTTAGGCCCACTCTCTGGACATTTGTACTGCAGTCAGCCTACCTATGGGGGCTTCTGAACAGGTAGAGGACTGTGTCAGCTTCCTGCTGGGGGATATTTACAAGTCAGAGAGCAGAAATCCATAGCTGCCCAGGGAACCTCAGGGCAGAAAATGGAGTGATTTCATTGCAAATATCTCAAGAGGGCTGCAACTTGCCTCCTCTCACACCAACCTTAGAATTAAGTAATTGGTTGGAGGATTCTGGGGATCACTTGCCTTCCTGTGCAAGGCTGTCACTGTGCCCCTCCCTGCCCTCCCACGGTGCTGTCAGCCACCTTCTCTCACCTGCAGTGGCGTTGCTTTGGCAGGAGCTCCACCCCCGCCTCCTCTGGAGCCCCGTGGGCTGGCTAGGCCGAGGGCCTGGGCTGAGCAGCTCCTGCCTGGGGAGGAGGCTGGGGGTCACAAGGCTCAGGATGGTTTCTTTTCTGAGTCCGTCTCAGCTAGCAGAGCACCAGCTCCTTGCCTGAAGGGTGACCCTCACCTTATAAACACCCTTCCTTA
The DNA here is from genome assembly GCF_000181295.1 of Otolemur garnettii. Taxonomy (NCBI): domain Eukaryota; kingdom Metazoa; phylum Chordata; class Mammalia; order Primates; family Galagidae; genus Otolemur; species Otolemur garnettii. Next base: position 2,605,482 of record NW_003852541.1, on the reverse strand, counting down.
TAAAAAGGAAGCCCTAGACAGCTGGCATGGGTATCTGCGTGTGTGCACATGGGCATGACTCCCCAACTGGGCCGTGGGCTCCTTGGAAGACCTGCATTGTCTGTTCTGTGAAGGATCCATCTGTGCTTGGGGGTGGATCTCGCCTGACAAGCATGTCTACTTCAAAAGTGTCTTCTCCCTGGGTCTACTCAGCTCCCTGAGAGGGAGGCACTAACAATCTCAGTTTACAGCTGGGAAAACAAGGAGCATGACCACCCCAGGACAGACCAGCTGCCTGGGGAAGAAGTAGACTTGTACCTGGCTTTCTCTGAATCTGAACTCTGTTTCTGGGCTTGTCACTTCCTGCTTAGAGCTGTGCTAACCACATACTTCACCTCACAGCATCCTCAAAACCGGGTCTGTCTTACTGTTGGGGAAACTGAGGCTCAGAGAGACTATCCCAGGCCCAGAGGCAGGGCCTCCCACTCCAGAGCCAGCTCTAGTGTGGTGCCTTGTGGTGCCTTGTGGTGCCTTCACATCCCATGGGGCTGTCAGAGCAGAGTGTGGGGAGGGGCCTGAGATGGTCAGGTGGGAGGAAATGGCCCTGAGCAGCGTGCGAGACCCCCCACCCCCGCCGCCAGCCACCCTCAGAACGTTGCTCAGCAACTCTGCCCAGAAACTGGAAAGATAATTGGGTCACAGCAAAGAGTGAATTATTCCCCGAGAGAAAGTTTTAAAATGCATGAGCCTCCGCAGAGGCAGCCCTGTAGTCAGAGCCCACGAAGTAGGCCTCAGGGGGCTAGGCTGACTTTGGCTAGGAGTTCTGATTTGGGAGTTACTCTCCCTGAGACTTCCCCTGTGCTTTCCATGGGGGCACAGGGAGGAGCCAGACATGACCCCGCCCCCCAGAGAGACAGATTGAGATGAAGACCTGGGCAGTGGGAATTTAGGGAGTTTGGAGCTATGGTCAAGACCCTCACAAGGCTGAGAGATAAGAGGGAGGGTCTGGGTCCAGCCTGGGGGGAGGAGCAAAAGAGGGGAAAGGGAGCACCCCACAAAAGAGGGGATAGGGTGGGGGCATCTCAGGTGATAGACTGTACAGGCTGAGGGCCAGGAAGTACCCAAGCCCTCATGACCCCAGGGAGCCTGAGGCTCAGGATGAAGAGAACCTCTACACACCCTTCAAAGACCTGCCCAAGGGTCTCAGCTCCCTCCCAAAGGCTTGATGCTCCCAGTTCTAAGCTGACTCAACTGAGACATGGGCTTCTGAGGACTGGTTGAGACACAGCAGAGGTGTCGGCCTGGGCCAGACTCCTGAAGCCTCCCCCCAGCCCTCACCTCCCCTCTACTGCCCTTCTCTCCCCTGTGGTGGACCTGGAGGCCTGGAGGCAGCAGGGCCAGCATCTTTATACCTCTAGGTGTTGGACTGAAGCTGAGATTCCTGGGGGAGGGGGATTGGGGAATTAGAACTCTCTCTGCCCCAGGTTCTCATCTGTAAATAGGGTGACAATTTTCTAGCACAGGCAATTCTCAGGATTCAGAGGATGGACCTTGTGGTGTTGGACCCTCAGCAAGCTATGGTGAGTGTTCTGGAATGTTGAGAGTCCTGTGCTTGGGAGTGTTGAGATCCACTAGGTGGGTCCCAGTGTGGGAGGAGGTGGGGCAGAGGTGGGCTTTTTTAGGCATGGAGAAGATGAGTCTGGAGCTGTCTACCTGTGGGGCCTGGACTGTAGCATCCAGGCCTTGGTGGACCAGGAGAGACTCACTGAAACAGGGAGGGTCCTCCTGGGGATATCTGGCTGACTGTGGGCCTTGGTTCCATTTCCCTCTGAGCTGGTCAGGAGCAGCAGGCCTGCACTCCCTGAGTCAAGAGATAGGGTAAGCTGGCCTCCCTTTGCTTTGGCTTCTCTGCAAAGATGCTCATCTTTTCTATCCTTCCAGGATGTTCGATAGAGCACCCCTGCTGCCCAAGGAAGATGCCTGGCCTCTTGGAAGGCTATGATTGCCCCCAGAGTGTGACAGCCCCCAGATATCTGGAAAGGAGAAAATCTGGGGGTCAAGGGTGAAGCTGAGGAGCAGAGTCTGTGTCCTTAGCAGGTGCAGGTTCCCCTGCCCCACTGGGGGAGGATGGGTGTATGGAACCCAGACCAGGGGTCTGTGTGGGCTGCAGCCCTTGTGCAGGACAACTGCACAGCAAGCAGGGTACAGCATGGAAGGCTGGCTTCATGACCAAGGCTTTGCCTGCTGCTGGAGATGGTCCTCATCTGTCTACAACGTGGCCTGGCATGGTGAAATACTTGTTTAATGCTCACCAGCAGCCAGATGGGGGAATTGAGGCCTGTAGAAGTGAAATAGCTCAGTGAGGATATAATCACAGCTGGCCAGTGACAAAATAAGGACCTGAACGGTGGTTGTGTGCTTCCCACAGGAAGCCTTGCTCTCACTCCAGACACGCCTGGTGAAGGGTAGCAGCCACAGCCCCCCCGCTCCCTGCAAGTCTTAGACCACCCAGGCCACTCTGGTCCAGATAGAGGAAGCTGATGAGGCTTGAAGTGTGAGAGTGTCTTTAAGCTGAGGATGGAACTTGACAAAACACTTTCATTTGTCTGACAATTAACAGTGTAGAGAGAGCCTCCCTCCTCCCCGACATTCCACACCCCTCCCTGCTGTGATCTCCTCCTTCTGCTGTCCCCTGCTCTTGAGCAGCTTCCCCACATGAGCCCTTGAGCCCCCCAAAGTGACACCCCTCTGAAACTCTTCTCCTGGGGTCTCAGTCTCGGGTGGCATTGTTGAATGACCCTGGTGGCTCTGAGAGTTGTGGAGAGTTGAACACCAGATGGGCCTCACCTCCTCTAGAAGCCATATGTCCTGTGGTGAACCCTGTTCCTCCAAAATTCAGGTCTACTTGAACGCCCAGAATGTGAGTTTATCTGGTAATAAGGTCTTTGCAGATGTAGTGAGTTAAGGTGAGGGTTGGGCCTAGATCTGATGACTGATGTCCTATAAGAAGAGGAAAGTCAGGTCACTGACACAGAGTAGAGGAGGAGGCCATGTGACGATGGAGGGAGACAGTAGCCACAAACCAAGGGATGCCTGGACCCCCCAAGAGCTGGAGGGGGCAGAAAGGAGCCTCCCTAGAGCCTTTGGAACCAGCACAGATTTTGGGCTTTTCTTTTGGGCTCCAGAACTGTGAGAGTAATTCCTGTTGTTTTAAGCACCCCTAGTTTGTGGTCCTTTGTGGGTGTAGCCCCAGGACATAGACCCACCAGCTGGGTTCCCTGTGCTCTGCTGTTGGAGATTGGGTTTGTTTTGGAAAGATTGAATCGTGGGATGATAGTGGATTGTTGCTGCGCATCATTGTTGCTTTCCGGGGGGGGCAGTTCTTCCCCTTGGGATCCAGCCACTCACTCTCGGCAGGTCTGTGCACAGGCACTTTAGATCTTTCCAGTCTGTAGCCATAAGTCTTCACAAACAAAGCGAGGTCCTCTTCCTTTTCCTCCCTGGTCCCATTCCCTACCTCCCTCTAAGTCCGAACGTGATCCCGACCTGGAGCAGGTCTAACACCTCATAACATAGTTTATGTAACTCAGTGTCTCACTGGTGCTTTGGAGGGTGTGGCAGTGGGTTCTCAGGGTGAGAGGTCTCTTGTGTGGTCATCCACCCTCAAGGCTGCTGACATCTGAATCTCTCTGGGGTGGAACACCTGGGGTGGTTCCTCCAGGGCAGGAGCTCAGCAGGGCTGCTGCCTAGTATGCCCATGCAGGACCCTGAGGAGGGCAGTGGCCATTCCCTGCAGACAGCTGGTCTATGAGAGGTGGACCCAGTACTGTGTCCCTTCCAACATGGGAACTGCCAGCTTTGCTGACTATTTCTGCACCTGTGCCCTCCAGGGAGCTTCACCTGTCTGTTAGTGAGTGACATTGTCTTCCTGGGGCTTGGGGGCACATCCTGGAGCTCAGGGGTACCTCTGAGGGTCTGGGTGGTGAACACCAACTGATATTCAGAGTCCACCATTGCAAGAACCTGGGCCAGAATAGAACTGGGACCCAGGTCTCCAGCTGACCTCTCATGACCTCTGTTTCCTCCCCTAGAAATGGAGAAAACCTGGGTCCACCCACTTTGGAGCCTATGCGTCAGGCTCCTGGCCTGGTACATGCTTGGAGAACCATGGCTTTGTGGAGCTTGTCATCCCTCTACAGCAGAAGTTCTCAACCTTCCTAATGCTGTGACCCTTTAATACAGTTCCTGTCGGTTATGACCCATAGGTTGAGAACCGCTGCTCTGGAGGTCTCTGGGCACCTAATCTCCCAGTAGACCTTCTTGAAAACCCTTCAACAAAGGCGCAGCAGCTGCTGCCAACATTTCAAAGTCAGTAGAGCTGCAGCCCGGCTTGGAGGCCCTGGGTCTGAGGCTGCAGGATCTGGGTCTCAGAGGTGCTGCTTGCTGGACACTGGTGGAGGTGGTGCTGGTCACCAGGATGTGGCACCAGGCGGCTGCTTCTGGGGTCTCCCCTGGAGAGACCTGAGGAGGGCAACAGACTGATGGCTCCAGAGGGAGGCCCCCATCTTCCCAGAGATTGAGACTTGAGCTACTGTGTTTTGGACGTTTCTGCCCAACCTGAGACTCCTCCCATAGGTGGCCCTGGCCCTGAAGCTCTCTGAGGGGCTGGAGATGTGGTCAGGTTTGCAGAATGTTCCCAGTGCTTCATGATCCTCTGTCTTTTCCAGATGTCACCCCACCTGTACCCTGAGTCAGCTCAGCATCTCCTTGTCCTGAGGAGAAAAGCTACCATGCGCCTCCTGGGGATTTCTGGGGACAAGCCCAGGGCTTGCTGGCTCTCTGTCTTTTCTCCAAGGCTGGCTGGGCCTCTGTGGATTGGCTCTCAGAGCTGTGAGATGATTCCAGGGGTTTCCTCTTTCAGTGTTCATCCCAAGCGGCATGGTGCAGGGGCCAGAGTGGGCACACATGAGCCTCATGCTGCTTAGATCAGTTGATGGCCATGGTCTCCACAGCCTCTGTGGCAGCTCAAGTGGGGGTCCTGCCCGCCCTGCAGGCTCTTTCCTAGAAGGAGCTTTGGCTCTGTCACTGTGCACTCCAAGAAGGAACTGGAGTTTTTTTTTCTTTTAATAAATTGGGCCCAACGTCACAGGGCATTTGTTTGGCAACACTACCCCATCCCCCCTGCCCAGCATGGAGTGTTCCTCCTGACCACTGAACACCTGAGACTCAGGACTAAGCTTCTTCCACTGGGTGAATTCTGGTCTTCGCTGGGGCAGTAATGGCAGAGGTGATGGGTGGTCTACAGATGTGGCCGAGGCCATCAGCGCCAGTACCTGCCCTGCCCCCACTTCTCCCTGCAGGCTCCAGGCTGTTCTTTCATCTCCCCACTAGGGCTCTGCAGGGGTATTTGCAGATCCTCTGGTCTCTCTCCTCTCTCTCTTGTGTACCACTGTTTCAGACGCTGTTCCAGGGTGAGGTTGGCTACTGCCCAAGCTCCAGAGCAAGAAGTTTGAGGTCTATGAGGAAAACAGACTCACAGACATGGCAGCGTCCAGCCAGAGGTGTCTTCTAGGTCAGTCATGGGTGCACTTTACCTCCCTCACTTCAACACTTGAGGGGCAGAGTAGGGCAATCACTCCTCCCTAAGGTGGGATGGGACCCGGGTTTCCTCCAGGTCAGCCAGTAGTGGAGGTGAGGCCTAGCCCCCTGGCCTGGCCCCCTCAGTGCAGCCCAGGCTCTATGACATGTGTGAGTCTCATTTTAGATATACTCAGAATTCATAGTGTTGAATTTGGCATCACTTTCCTGCAATCCTAACGTCACACTTAGATTCTGACGTCTGAGTCTTCTGTCCATTTGTGAGCTCTAAATCACGCTTAGTCTTCCCAGTTCAGTCAGGGTTCATTGGAAACTCCCCTCTTAGAGCCTTTAACAATTTGAACCTGAGGACAGCTTCACCAGGCTATGGGCTCAAAAGGGCCCAAAGCCCCTTCCTCAGGACAGAGATGGAGCCCACACGTTTCTTTCAGGGCCCTTCTTTGCTCACCAGGGGATCTCCTTAATAATTTACCACTCTCACATAACAGGCACTAGGTAAGGGCATGTGGCACACCTCCTGGGGAGGGGCACCGCTACCACTTAGACTTTACCTAACAAATGGGAACAACATAACCTAACAGCCTGTACCCTCATATTAATAAAAAAAGAAAAAGAATTTACCAGATTCTCCAGAGGACCCACCCTAGAATTAGCACCCCCCGCCATAGACCTAAGGGCCCCTCAGAGTTCCCCAATAGGATTTGGGACCCTCAGAACTCCCTAACAGAACTAGAGCTCCCTAGAAACTCCTCCCCAAGGACCCAGACCAAAGGATTGGGCCCGTCTGGACTCCACAGCTGAACTGAGGGGTGAACCCACCTTCCCTTGGCTCCTGGGATTTCATGAACCTGGGATCCTAGTGCCCCCTGATTTGTTCCTTCCAAGGATTCTCAGGCCCCTCAAGCCACCCTGTGAGGATCCCACCTGGGAGCTGAGCAGAGGGTTGGGGCTGGAGGCAGGGAGCAAAGCTGGGGTAGAGGCCACTTGCTGGGGCTGGCAAAACCTTGCACTTGGCTACCTTGGGCCTCAAGATCTCTGATCTTGTTTTTCATTTAGTGCGAGTGATTGTTTTGAAGAAAAAGCTATAAAGATTCACTTTGCAAATGTTGCTCCATAAATCTGAAAAGGCAGGTTTACCTTGGGTTAAAGCAAAATAAACTCAGGCCCAGGATCTTAAAATCCCATTTGAGGAGGAAGCCCAGAGCTGGGGAGTGAAGGGAGAGGTGACAGAGCAGGGACAGTGGGAAACTGAGGCCACCCATTTAATAGTGAAGCAGCACCGTTGTTGTGAGAGGTCAGCAACACACCAAACTGTCCCTCCCCTTCTCACAGGTCGCCAAGATCTGTGGCTTCCTCCTGCCAGTAAGGAGCTCCCCAGAAGACCCCAGCTAGGGTGGTGTCCTCTGATGTACCTCCATGCTCACACTGTCCAGGAGTTCTCCTCAGCTGAACCCGCCCCGGGGAGGGTTCAGTCCCCCAGGACACCCCTACTTCAGATGTCAGTCACAGGTTCAGGTGTGACCCATATCTCTGACCAACCTCCTTCGATTTGGAGAATTAGCTTGGAGTGGTTCACAGAGCTCACAGAAACACTGACATTTACCCCTTTACTACAAAGGATATAGGTCGGCCCAGGTGAAGAGAGGCACAGGGTAAGGCCTGTGGGCAGGACTGTGAACCCCCATGACCTCTTTAGGCACCACATCTGTCCAACTGCCCAGAAGCTCCCTGAACCTGCCCAGAAGCTCCTTTGGGTTCTCCAGAGCTTCACCATGTAAGCAGGACTGACCCCATCATTGGCTATCAGTGATTGCTTCGGTCCTCAGTCCCTTCTTCCTCTCCCCTTGTTTAATCCTGCCTTGGTCTTTCTGACAACCAGCCCCTCTTAAAAGTGTCCAGAGGTCACCAGTCACCTCATTAGTATACAAAAGCCACTCTTATCACTTCAGGATTCAAGGATTTTAGGAGCCTATGTGCTAGGAGCCACAGAGACCAAGGAGATATTTATCACAACATCACAGCAAATGTCCTGGATCCCGCCTTGATCTGCATCTCAGCTGGGACAGCCCCTGCCTCACTCCTGCCCCCTCAACACCCCATTCTTCACAAGCAGCTGGGTAATTGTTCTGAAACTCAAGTTTGATCTGGTCTTAAGTGTGTGCTCCAAGTCTTCCCTCAAAGGAGGACACTCCACCCACTGAGCCTAGAATTGTGCCTGCCCGCTCTTTGCTGTCCCCATGGGGAAGAGGGTTTTGTCTTTCTTATTCACTGGTGTGTCTGGAACAGCAGCAGGTGCCATGTGAATGGAAGGAGTGGTGACAGCAGCTTGGTCCTCGAGCACTTGCCAAAGCTCAGGCTTGGCACACTCAGCTCATTCGATCCGCAGCCGCTATTAACAGTCGTGAGAGGAAAACAAGTGGAGACAAACCCGCCAAGCCATGTGGCTGAGACCTGTCTCAGTTAGACTGGAGCCAGGCGGGTGACTCCAGCACTGGGTGCTGACCTTACGCCCTTCTGTCCTCATAGCTGGTAACTTGGAGAGCTGGGCTTAACTACAAAGGCAGCTTCTCTCAGTGTGCTTTGTTCCCAGTGCGGTTTGTTCTTTCTCAGACAGGAATCTCATGGTTAAGAGAAGGAAAAATCAATTTATTGGTAAAAAAAAAAAAAAAAAAGCCCATATTTACTGGCCCAGACACTATACTCCAGACACCATCTGGGTAATGGGGACAGCCCTCACCCTCTAGGACCCTCTAATCTAGGGATTTTCAACCGATGTGTCACAGCACACTGGTGTGCCATGAGAGGGTCTTAGGTGTGCCATGAAAATTTTCAAAGATCACTAATTAAATTATTTTTGAAAGAAGTTCAAAGTAGAGTAAATATATTCTTTTTTAAACTCTATTTTTTGACCAACATAATTCAAGTGTGCCACAGAAGTTTAACTATAGGTTCAAGTGTGCCATGAGATTACAAAACTTTTGAAAAACACTGCTGTAGTCTCTGGCAGGAGGCAGATGATGGAGGCACATTGGGAAGAGGCTGTGACTGAGAAAGTGTGGGGTCAGGGAAGCTTCTGGAAGGAGCCAAGGTCTAAAGTGAGACCTGATGGATGAACAGAGATAGGGTCGGGCGGGCAGTGAGCAGGGAACAGGTGGGAGGTTCGCTTAGGAGACTTTGGTTGCAGCTAGAGAACCTGGTCTTGATGCCATTTTAAAAAGAGATTTATGGGGATTTCTACTTCTATCCAAAATGGTGTAACAGGGAACAACTAAAACACAAACAAAATTCCAAACTATATGATGCAATGGTGTTCAGGACACTGACTACAGTTCAGCCAAGGAGAGCAACTCTGAGAGACAGGACACCAGTTTGGTCTTTGCCTGGAGCAGGGGTCCTCAACCTTTTTAAACAGGGGGCCAGTTCACTGTCCCTCAGACCATTGGAGGCCAGACTGCAGGCCCTGGGACGAGTTGGCTGCTAAGCAGGACAGGCAGCGGTGGCAAAAACACCTGGCAGTCCGGATAAATGTCCTAGGCAGGCTGTATGTGGCCTGCGGGCCGTAGTTTGAGGAGGCCTGCCCTGGAGAGAATGCACAGGGTCCAACATGGACATCACAGCTGACGAAACAGCAAAGGAGAAGAAATGGAGTCGTGGCATGTTCTCAGTGAATCAACAGAAAGCAGCAGAAGAAGAAGGAATAGAGAGAAGAAATGGCGAGACGAGAGCTCTGAATCCAATGACTCAAATTAAATACAAATGTTCTAAATCCAAACACACCAATTTAAAGGTGGAGGTTGTCAGATAAAGAAAAAGTAAGAACCAATAATATGATATTTACAAGGAACTTTAAATACACAGACACAAAAAGGATTAGAGTAACAGGACAGACATGCAAATAATAATCAAAGGACGTCAGGAGAGGCTATGTTAATACCAGTCAAAGCTGATATCAGACTGCAGAGCATCAGCAGGGCTGGAGAAGGTCGTTTCCTAATGCTGCAGAGGTCCAAGTCATTAAGGGGACTCAACAGTCCTGGAAGTTTATGCACCCTGTACCAGAACTTCAAAATACATAAAGGAAAACGGAAAAATGCACAGGATGAAGTAGAGAAATCACAATTATATTTAGAGGTTTCAATGCTTGTCTCTCAATAATTGACACAGGTAGACAGAAAAGCAGTGAGGGTTTGACAACTCGAGCAACACTGTCGCCCAGCTTGACCTAATCGTCACTTATAGAAGCTTTGCCCAGCAACAGTGGAATTCTTTTCAAGCACACATAGAACATTTACCAAGATAGATCATATTCTGAGTAACGAAACAAGACTTAATAACTTAAAGGTGCTTGAAATAACTTAAAGCATGTTCTGTAATCACCACAGAATTAAATCAGAACTCAAGAGCAGCAGCAGAAAGTTTTCTAGAAAGTCCCCAGATAATTGGAAAACAACTAACACACTCCCATGGAACTCTTAAGTCAAAGAGGAAATCAAAAGGAAATTTAGAATGTAGTTTGCACTAAACAGCACATCAAAACTTATGTGATACAACTTAAGTGGTATTTAGTGGGAATTCTACAGTTTTAAAATGTTTGTATTTGGTTTCAAATGAATGAACTCAACTTGTACCTTATGAAATTAGAAGAAAGAAGAAGAGCCAATTAAACCCAATAACATCAGAAGAAATGAAACAGTAAGGGTAAGAGCAGAAGTCAATGAAATATAAAACAGAAAAAAAAATAGAGTAAATTAACAAAACCAAAAGATGATTCTTTAGAAGATCAATAAAATTGATAAACCTCCAGCTACAGTGATCAGAAGAAACAGAAGGTACAAATAATCAATATTGGAAAGGAGAAAGGGGATAGCACGACAGGTACTACAGATATTTAAACAGTGCTAAGGGAATAGTATGCGCAACATTAGGCCAGCAAATTTGACGACTTGATGAAATAGACAAATTCCCTGACAGACAAACTACCAAAACTCCTTCTAGAATAGAGAACCATAATAGGTTCTGGATACTTGTATTGTAGAAATTGAATTTGTAGTTAAAAATCTTTTCACAAAGCAAACTCCAGGTTCAGAGGGCTTTACTGGTTAATTCTAGCAAATATTTAAGGGCAAAAGAGTAACAATTCTACATATTTGTTTCCGGAAAATTAAAGAGGAAGAAACACTTCCTCAACTGTTCACTTATCAGGTTTCCTGGCTGTGTAAAGCCCTAAGGGGTGAGTCCACCAGAGGAAAGCATGTTGTCCATTCTCAAAGTATTTGCAACCTGACTGGTAAGTCAGGACACCCACACAAGTCCCCACCTGTCCCGGGAAGTCCGTGTTCAGGGCCAAATCATAAGTCTGGGGGACACGTCCATTTAATGAACACCAGACTCATCCTGGCTCTGTGATAGGCAGAGGGTACATTTCTAGTATTGCCTTTTCCCAGCCACCTCATGGTGCTATGAATTTCCCCCGACTTTAAACATAACAGAATTGAGGGTCAGAGAGGTACAGTGACTTGGACATTGCTACAAGTCAGACAAAAGCACAGCCAGGATTCCAGCCAGGTCTATTTGAACCCACAGTGCTGCTGCTTCCTGATCATGCTGGCTGTGGGGTTAGCCCAGGGAACATGGGGCTCCTGGGAAGCTGATGGGAGGTGCGGTGTTGGTCTAGGACAAGTCAGGGAGGTGAGTGAACAGTATCAGGCTAAGGACAGTATTTGGGGGGCATTTTTAATAAGCAACACAGCTTTGCCGAGTGCAGAGGAGCCAGAGCTTCGGTGCAAATAGGGCTTACTGTGGAGGCCTTGAATGCATGCTGAGGCCTCTGCACGAGGTGTTTGGTGGGCCATGGGGAGCCCAGGAAAGCGCTAAAGCAGATGCTGTTGTGGTTGGAGATGAAAGGTGGGAAGAAGGTGGGGGGGTGGGGTGGAGGCAGATGGCTCCTTTCCTCTAGCCCAGGGGCTGGGAGGAGGTTAGAAAACAGCCTGAGAGAAGTGATCTGCGGGGACCCCTGGGGACTGTGACTTATGACCTATGAAGGGAGAGGTGAAGCTGAGCAAGCTCTGGCTCCGAATTTTGGCCAGGAGGAGGAGGCTGCGCTAGGCAGAGTAGAAAGCAAAGGCCACTGAGGGTAGGAGAGGGAAGGCGAGAGCCCAGGAGGTCAGTGGGTCGGGAAAGCAGAGGCTTCCCGGGGGACAAGGAGAGGGCCTCAGGCAGGTTTTAAAACCGACAGGCAATTGCCATGAGAGCTGGAAGCAGAGGAAAGGCCTGTGGGAACAGCAGAGAGAGATACCGAGGGAGGCCTGGGACCAAGAGTGACTCAGCCACTGTTCCTGAGCCACCTACTTGTAGGGATTCTCTGGGGGCAAAATAGTCACCAGGGGACCAGGAGGCTGGCCGTAGTCCCCCTGAGGAGCTGTGGCGGGGTGACCAGAGGTCACCACCCCCCAGCAGAACCCTAGTGGTGATGATGGACTGTGACTGTATTAAAAACATCTGTTTTTGTCAAGGAAAAACTTGCACACAGCTGAAAAGGAAAAGCTGGCTAAAAGTTCCACTGCACTGTACACACTCCCTGGAACAATCACTTCTGAGTCTTTGTCTGCTTCTCTTCCTCTTTACCTGCAAATTTCTAGTCATGTGCTTATCTGCTATCTTTTGAGAGCAGAATTTAGATGTTATCTTTGACATTTTACAATGGGGTATGAGGATTTTAGCTGTCTTAAACATGCTTCTCGACCCACCCCTAAGACGTGCACATCACCATTTGGGGCTCCACCAGACGCCAGGGTCACGTCTCCTCACTGTGGCCAGGACAAGGGCTCTGCAGCCACCTGTCCCGGTCTGAACCTTGCACCTGCTGCTGGCAGCTGTGTGGCCCAGGACCAGTTACTTAGCCTCCCGGGGCTTCCATTTCTCCATCTGTAAAATGATCATTGTGCTTGCCCGGGTATGGTTCTTGTGAGGAACAGGTGTGTAGAAGCTTAGACTTGTCCAGCACAGGGAAGAAAGCAAACATAGAGCTCGTATTACTGCTACAATTAGTTCCTTTCTTACATGATTCTTGTTTTCCTTGGAGCTTATTGCCCATTTCTCATTTGCTTATTTTCTAGATTAGAAAGTCTACATCACATTCTCCAATAAAACAGAACGAGGTGTGTGTGCATGTGTCATTGGTGATGACAATCCCCTGAATAGTAAACAATCTGCATATAATTTTTCACTCCCTCAAATCTTAACTGCTAATAGTCTACTGTTGGCCAGAAGCTGTACCAAGGACATAGTCAATTAGCACATAGTTTGTATGTTACATGTATTATATACTGTATTCTTATAACAAAGTAAGCGGGAGAAAAGAAAATGATATTAAGAAACTCACAAGACAGAGGAAATATATTTACTATTTGGGAAGTGGTTGTGGATCATCATGATTTTCATCCTCACCGTCTTCACATTGAGTAGGAGGAGGAGGAGGAAGAGGGGCTGGCCCTGCTGTCTCAGGGGCAGCAGAGGCTGAAGAAAATCCACATGTATGTGGACTATAAAGTCCAAATCTGTGTTGTTCTAGGTTCAGCTGTATATATGTTATTTAGATCTTTATACATTCATATATATTAAGATATTCATAATATTTCAAGGAATTGGTTCGTGCATTTAAGGGGGGCAAGATGGCAGACTGGAAACCAGGGCAGGAGGTGGCACTGCAGCTTGAGGTTGCATTTCTTCTTCATTTTTGCTTCCTGTCCTTGCAGCAACTGTGTCCTGCCTGGTGGCATCTACACCTGGTTCATGAAGATGGCAGATGCCTATATAGGGGTCTCCTTCTTGGGGTGATGGATCAAAGAGTCTTTCAGATGGAAACACTTGGCCCCAAGCTCTGGGAAATGCTCTGGTAAATCTTGCGTAAACACCTTTCATTTTTCCTTCTATTTTTTTCCAACTTTCTGGAACTCTCTGTAACTCCTTTTACTGACTCCTGGTGCCCAAAAGTGGCCCTTGAATCTTCGTATCTTTGCCTCTTAAGCTGCATCTTTGGTGTCTTTTTATTCCATCTCAGAGACATCTGCTCATCTTTATCTTCTGATCTTTTTCTTTCTTGAGTTGTTAAAAATTTGAAAACACCCAGCAAATTGGTGGTGAGTATGTGAATTTCCAGGGATTCTTTCTTGTTCTAGTTTACTCTTTGCAGACATCTTACGCCTCTTTTGTGATTGCGATACCTGAGTCTTGGGGACTATTGCTGTTTTCTAGGCAGCCTTTAGAGCTCTGTCACCTTTCTCTGCCTCATTCCTTTGCTGGCTTCATCAGCGTCTGTCCTTCGGGTTGATTTTTTCCCCAGGATCATGTTGCTGGGTGCTACTTAACAAGAAGGCTGGGCCCTCCCAGCGGTCTTCCAGTTTACCAAGTGGACTTCAGTGTGGGAGACAAGAGCATAGGGCAGACATCTGCTTGGCCTGGAACCTACAAAAGCCCTCCAAATTCCTTCTGCAGCACCTCGTCCCTGCCTAGCTTTTAAGCATCAAGACAGTTCCAGCTTCTTGGTTTGCTGTCGGGGAGCCCGCCCCAGCTGCCCGCACTGCTGGCTCTCACGCATAAAGAGGGGCATATCCTCATTTTCTCACGTCCATCGGGTCCCCTGGGATAGGGGTGCAGGCGCAGGCACACAGGCCTGACTCACTCTTGTCCTTGGGAATCATTGCTGCTGTCAAATGATTCACCCATCAAATGTACAACATTTGTCATTTTTCTCACCAGTTTCTATTTTTAAAACCCTGTCCTTTCGTCTCTGTAGTAATTTTGAGTCTCTTTTTAATAGAACTTTCAACTGTCTTGGGAATTTCATACTTGTTGAAAATTATGGGGTTAAAAATGTTTGTTCAACTCAAAGTTAAACTCTGCAGACAGGGCAAATGTCAGGTTCGGGGATGTAAAGGTCCCCATGTGTCCCACCTGCCTGCCAGGGCTGGGCATGGTGGGGACAGGGTTGCCCACTCTGGACTAGGTCTTGTTCTGTTTGCGAAAGCCCAAGGGTGGAGACTCCTGGCATGGCTGGAGGAGCATCTTTATTCCCTGCAGAGAACTGTGTCTCACAGACACACTCTGGGCCTGGTGACATTGGAGAGTCTTCCTGGAACATAGGTGTGAAGTGTCGAGGAGCAGTTGCCCATTCTCCGAGGACATTCCTAGCATGGACGATTGTGGGCCAGCTCCCTTTCCCACCCATGCTCCTCCTGTGGCCTTGGGCTGGGCCGGGCCAGGGGTGGGGCTACTGACTCTTCTGTATTTTGCAGCCCAGGGATGCCCCCAGGGCCTGCTGCTGAAGTGGAAAGTAAGGAGGGGTTAGAGGGAGGGAGGTTTTCACCTGCCCCTCGGAAAGCCACAATGCCATGTGCTCGATGCTGGGCCACTTGGGCTGAGGAGCTCTACTGTGTCCAGGTGCCAGCCCCTTCATTTATCGCCCAGTCCTCGCAGCAGACCTATGGCAGTGACATCATTCTCGTGCTGTGTCAGCTGGTTTACTGGGGTGTTCTCAGCACAAAGGGGTGAGGGCAGCAGGACAGGACAGGGAAGGAGCTGAGCAAGGATATTCTCAGCTGGAGCCAGACTGTGGCTGTGGAGTGGGATGGGTACCCACCAGGTGCTCACCCTGGAGCTGGGGCCTAGGAGCAGTGGCTTCCTTGTGGTATTCAGCCCACCCTCCCAGGAGCTGGTGACCATCTGGCAGCTGGCAGGGTGACTGGGTGGGATACCCCTGGGGTCTGCACCATAATCTATATACAATTTTTTAATTTTTCAAATTAAAAAATGCATTTTCCATGGTAAAAATGCATGTGTACTGCTGTGGGAAGAATGTCCATGCCCACCCCAAATTCACTTGTAAAATTCTCAGACTTCACCCCAGAGGTGATGGTATTAGGAGAGGGGTGTTTGGGAGGTGACTAGCCTGTGATGGGATTAGCATCCTTCTAAATGAGGCCAGGGCACCTTTCATCCTTTTGCCACGTGTGGTCCTAGAGAGAAGATGGCTGCTGCTGAGGAGGCACTAAATCTGCAGATGCCTTGATCTTGGACTTCCAGCCTTCAGAATAGTAAGAAATAATTAAAAGTCACTGGGTCTCTGGCATTTTATTATAGAATTCAGAACAGCCTAAGACATACACTGTGGGAAATTAGAACTAGACAGAGAATTTTAAGAAAGAAGAGCAGAGTGGGGCAGACTCTCTCCACCCGGGAAAAGGGTGGCAGATTTTGGTATAGCCCTTTATTCTATTTATATATTTTATACCCAACTATATGCTAGTGAGATAATTCTGCAAATGTTGATTTTAAGTCATAATTGAGAATAAAATGAGGAGAAGACAAGAGAGAGAGTTTGACAAATGGTGATGACAGATCGTATCTGTCCCAGAGAAACTTACTGGTCTTTTGATGCAAAAACAACTTCATGATTCATTTCATTAAATGTAAGTTATAACCATAAACATGCAGAAAATCGTTACTTAAGTACCTTGGCAATAAAAATAGTCATTATGTGGCTCTGTAACTCCTATTGTTTTCTTTCCTTGACAGAGTCTCCCTCTGTTTCCCAGGCCAGAGTGCTGTGGTGGCATCACAGCTCACAGCAACCTCCAACTCCTAGGTTCAAGCAGTCCTCCTGCTCAGCCTTCTGAGTAGTAGGGATACAGGCATGCACCACCACACCCAGCTAGTTTCTTACACTTTTTGTAAGATGGGGTCTTGCTATTGTCCAGGCTGGTCTTGAACTCTGAGCCTAAAGCCATCCTCCCACCTCACCCTTCTAAAAGTGCTAGGATTACAGGGTTGAGCTACCATGCCTGGCCAACTCTTTTTTCTTTAAGAGGAAAAAGAAAATGTTTTGTTTAGTAAGTTCCCAAGTTATACACATCTGACTTATGAATGATTTGTACTTATGAATGGAGGCTATTACATGTAACAGGTAAATGTACTTGTTCCAACTTACATACAAATTGAACTTAAGAACAAACCTGTTTCATTTGTAACCCAGGGACTTCCAGTAATTGCTCCTGGAGTAGTGGAGCAATGGTTTACCAATGGGAAGAATCTAGTAGCAGATACTGTAATGAACTCCAAGGTTGGACCATTTGGAATTTTAAATGGCAAAGAGAACAGTTTTGTATAGTTTCACCAATTGGTCAAAAGCACATTTCCTAGAACTAAGAAAGGTGTCAAGCCCAAGAAGAGCAGGGCAGGGAAGTCCTGGGGGAGGCAGGAACCTCCTCCTTTACTAGTGACATCCCACAGAACAGATACTTGAGTCTGGGCTCTCCCCATAACTTCCCTGGCCCTGAGTTGATAGCTTTGACTCCTCTCTCAGGGTGAAGGGCTCATCTCAGAAGAAGTCTTTCAAGAGGATTGTTCTTGAGAAGAATAGAATTTGCCTGTCTGTTTGTTTAGCTGAAAGGCCTGGCCGTGACCTTTAGGAATAGCCTGGGCCATTTTCTGAGTCCTCCCTTGATGTGTGTACTTCTCCCACTTGCTGCAGCCAAG
Source organism: Otolemur garnettii (assembly GCF_000181295.1). Classification (NCBI taxonomy): domain Eukaryota; kingdom Metazoa; phylum Chordata; class Mammalia; order Primates; family Galagidae; genus Otolemur; species Otolemur garnettii. The sequence continues at coordinate 2,588,373 of NW_003852541.1, read as the reverse complement.
CTCCTTGAGGCCACACAGAAGCTCCACCAATCACTGTTACTCAGGAGTCTGCCAGAGCCTGTGGGGGCTGAGCCCCTGCTAGAGGAGTCTGTCTAAGTTCCTGGGACCTTGTTGCGTTTGTCCCCAGCAGCTCAGGAGTGTGTTGTGTGTCCTTCTTCCTCTTTGCTCCCCACAATGTCACCTCACTTTTCTCCTGGGGGTGGGGGCCTCCTCCTGCTGGATTCCCTGTCGTAACCCCCTTCAGCTCATGTCTGAGCATCTTCCCTTCCCCTCTCATTCTCCATGTCACTGATTCTGTTTTGTTTTGTTTTTTGTCAGTTCTACAATTTTCTGCTGTGATTTTAACCCCACCGACCATCTTTATTTCTTGTATCCCCAGCTCTCAGCTATCTTGCCCAGGGCAGGCACTCTGATAGCCTCTAGGAATAGACCCTGGTCATGGGGTAAGTTCCTTTCAGAGGGCATGCCTTCCTGCCCAGCTTTGAGATGAAGTGTCCTTTGAGACCCTCAAGGGCTTTCATGTTGGTGTATTTCCTCTTCCTCCATGAAAAAGAATTGACCAATTGGGTATTTATCCATACTCAGGGTATGTGGACAGCCTCAGGCACACGTGGCCAAGAACCTGGATGACAGCCAAATCCCCTTCCTCAGACTCAGAGAAAGGGCAGTCCAGCATAAAAAGCTCCTAAAAAAGACACATTTCTGCCTTGGCCCTGCCTGACAGCCACTTTCCAGAGTTGCTGAATGAGTCCCCCAACAAAACACCTGCTGTGTACTCCTACTCTTGGGTTTTATATACATAGGGTAATGAGGCATGATCTGACTAGACTCTGCCATGGGATGATGCCAGGGATTGATCTGATTAGACCCTGGATCTTGCCATACAGCGTCTGCTTCTTAATTCAGTCCCCAATCTTCTGTTCCTGCACTTAGGTTCCACTAGTGGTTGCACACTTGGGTTATCTGGGCACATGCAGGTTAAGTGACCTTCAACTTGGGGGTCTACAGCAACTGAAAAACAACTCGTAACTTTGTGACAAAAAAGTTGAACTGGGTTGGGCTGGTGTGGTTATGCCATTCCTGCATGGTCTCTAGGACCTGTGTCCCACTAGTGTCCCTCTGCTGGCATGCAGAACCCTGCCTTGGGGATCAGACGTGTGCCTGCTCCTCCCACTGCCCACCATTTGAGGACATCCCACCTTTCATATGCTTCCCTCATCACTTACTTTTCTTCCCAGTCCTACTTCCTAAACCATATGTCTTTTTCTCCCACTGGAAAGTGGTCCAAGGCAGGCAGGGATTTAGGTTGTTTTGTTCACTCCTGGGTTCTCAGTGCCTGGCACTGTATGGAGTGAATGAGTGAGGGGAGGAATGAGTGGTTGGGTAGGGGAGTAAATGAATGAATGAAGGGATGAGTGGAGAAGTGAATGAATGAATGAGGGGATGGGTGGAGGAGTGAGAGAATGAATGAGTAGTACGTGGAGGAGTGAGGGAATGAATGAGTGGATGGATGGAGCAGGGAGGGAATGAATGAGTGAATGGGTTGAAGAGTGAGGGAATGAAAACTCTGCAAACTCTTTTTGATAAGGGGCAGATAATAAGTACTCTAGGCTTTGCAAACCAGCTGGTCTCTGTAGCAACTATTCAACTCTTATAGTAGTGCAAAAGCAACCTAGACAACACATAAATGAATGGCTTCATTTCAATAAAACTTTATTTATAAAGACAAATGGTGGGCAAGAAACAGTATAACCATAGAACCCTATGCTAGTTAGAAGAACAAATAGGTCTCCTAAGAAGTGTCTCAAAGTAGATCATGTGATCATCTGCAGTTAACATGAGTAAGAAGTCCAGACTCCCCCAAGCTCTCTCTGAAACTATCTCAGGACACTTCTACCCAGTCTACCCTTGTGGTGATATTGTTCTGTGCTATAATTGTGACAGGCTAGTGTCTTCAGAAGCCTGTGTCATAAGGAGCCTCAGTTGAGTAAGATGTGTCCTCTGCACAGCTGCAGGGTCATTGGATCATCTCTGTTATTTCTGAGATGTGGAGCTTAGTTCAGGTTGAGTGGGCATGACTTGCATCATTGCTGGCTGGCCTCAGAGTCTTAGTTTCTTGTGGTGACCACAAGCATGTCTGGGAGAAGAGAAATAGCCACATTTGTCATTTAAAGTTTGATGCCTTCACCACGTTCTGTCTTGCAGTCTATAATTTCAAGTCCATCCTTTTAGAAAAGTTTTCTTTGGTTATGTCTTGAAACATGTTTTTGGTCCTTGCATTCTCTTCTTTCTTCAGCAGTGCTGTATGCCATGTGTCTCCTATGGGTGCTAACAGCTCTGTGAGGCTTGCAAACTAGCTCTGGGTCACAGGGCCTCCTGGGGCTGCCTCAGCTTATCTACCCTTAACTCAGGGGGCTTTCCATAATTTTTTCCCCATGTTTTGAAGCTTCTAGTGTGGGTTTCAGCTCCAAAATGCTCTTAGCTTTCTTTTCTTCCCCAAATTCCTTTCTCTTCATTCTTCTCCTTTTGCTGTCTATGATTTCCCTATATTCTCCAAGAATTTTTGCCCTAAGAGTGACCTGTTGTCACGATTCCTTCTAGTTGAGGGAGTGTGATGCAGCTGACCTTTTCCTGTCTCAGTCATTTCTCTTATGACACTGTCTTTTTCTGCCTTTTGTGTGTGGTTCTTCACTCCTCTTCCACCTCAGTTTTTATGCATGAGTCTCAGCAGTACCTTTCGACTCTGCAGCCTGATGGCTCTACTACCTGCTGGGGGCCTGGTTGCAGGAAAATGTGAACTGATTGAACACCCTGAAGTACTGAAGTATTGAGAGACAGCTTCAGAGTTTGTGATTAGGATTGATTGCAAGTATTGTTGCTTTTCTTTTCTTGTGGTGGCTGTTTTCAGCGGAGCACTTGAAGACAGAATGAATTACAAACACTGCTGTGCACATTGCCCATGGTAGTTTCACTTTTGATTCTTTTTTAAAATTTTAGATTAATGTGAGGGATAGATAGTGTTTGCATTTGTTAGGTAGAGTCCAAGTTATAGTTGTGCCCCTCACCCAGGAGGCGTGCCATATACCCTGACATTGTGCTCTTTAGGTGAGAGCACATCTCCCTCCTCTCTTCTCTCCCGCAACTTGAGTTTAATTGTTTTCTTTTCCTGTGTGTGTGCATTTGTTCATCTACTAGTTCCATGTTAGTATTGAGTACATTGTATACTTGCTTTTTCATTCTTGTGATACTTTAATAAGCAGAGTGCTCTCCAACTCTATCCAGGTTAATACAAAAGATATAAAGTCTCCATCTTTGTATTACAGGCTGAATAGTATCCATGGTATACATCATCCCACAGTTTATTAATCCAGTCATATGGGCACTTAGGTTGATTCCACATCCTGATGATTGTGACTTGAACTGTGATAAACATCATAGTTCATATGTTAAAATGATACCTTCTGGGTAGATACCTAAGTGGGATTGTGGGATCAAATGGAAGGTCTACTTTTAGCTCTTTGAGGATATGTCACACTTCTTTCTAACGAGGCTGTATTAGTTTACAATCTCACCAACAATGTAAAAGTGTTCTCTTCTTTCAACAACCATGTTTGGGTCTCCAGCTTTGGGATTTTGTGATTTGGGCTATTCTCACTGGGGTTAGGTGATATCTCAAGGTGTTTTGATTTTCATTTCTCTAATAATTAGAAGTGATGAACATTTTTTCATGTGTTTCTTGGCCATTTGTCTGTCTTCAGAGAAGATTCTGTTCATGTCTCTTGCCCACTTAATGGGATTAATGGGATTGTTTGTTCTTTTTTCATTTCTGCATATGTGGGGTACAATGTGTTGATTAATTTGAACTCTGTAGATTTGTCAGATTCATAACATGCAAATATCTTTTCCCATTCTGAAGGCTGTCTGTTTGCTTTAATTGTTGTGTCCTTAGTTATGCAGAAATTTTTTTTTAGCTTAATTGGGTCCTATTTATTTATTTTTGTTGTCACAATTGCCAAGGGAGTCTTCTTCATAAAATCTTTTCCTAGGCTGATATCATCAAGAGTTTTTCCGATACTTTCTTCTAAGATTGTTATCATTTTGTGTCTTAGATTTAAGTCTTTTATCCATTGTGAGTCAATTTTTGTAAGAGATGCAGGTTCAGTTTCAGCCTTTTACATGTGGTTATACAGTTCCTCTAGCACCATTTATTGAATGGGGATTCTTTTCCCTAGTGTATGCTTTTGGGGGGTTTACTGAAGATCAGATGGTGGTTAAGCGGCTGGTTTCAACTCTAGATTTTCTATTCTGCTCCATAGATCTATGTTTCTATTTTTGTGCCAATACTGTGCTATTTTGATCACTGTGGACTTGTAGTTTAACCTAAAGTCTGGTAAAGTGATGCCTCCAGATTTGTTTTTATTGCTAAAAATTGCCTTGGCTACATGTTTTTTTTCTTTTCTTTTTTTGGTTCCATAAAAAACAAAGAACTATTTTTTTGAATTCTTCAAAGTATGATCTTGGTCTTTTAATGGGGTTTACATTAAATATGTAGATTGCTTGGTTAGTATAGATGTTTTAACAATCTTGATTCTTTGCAGCCAAGAGCATGATATGTTCTTCCATTTGTTAATGTCTTCTGCTATTTCTTTTTTAGGGTTTCATAATTCTCTCTGTAGAGATCCTTCACCTCTTTCGTTAGATATATTACCAAGTATTTAATTTTCTTTGAGGCTGCTGTGAAGGGTGTTGTGTCCTTGATTGGCTTCTGGGCTTGCTTGTTATTGGTAGACACTGATTTTATGACCTGTGACATTACTGTATTTCTTGATCACTTCCAAGGGTCTTGGAGTTGAGTCTCTGAAGTATTCTAAGTATAAGATCAGATAATATCATCAGCAAAGAGCACGAATTTGACCTTCTCTGTCCCTATTTGAATGTCCTTAATATTCTCTTGCTTCATTGCATTGGCTAGAACTTCCAGTATTATGTTGAACAGTAGTGGTGATTGTGAACATCCTTGTCTGGTTCCAGCTTTAAGTGGAAACACTTTTAGTTTTACTCCATTCAGAATGATACTGGCTGTGGGTTTGTCATAAATGGCTTCTGTCAGTTTAAGAAATGTCCTATCTCTGCATATTTTCTTAAGTGTTCTGTCAAAAAAGGATGCAGAATTTTTTTGAATACTTTTTCTCCATCTATTGAAAGGATCATATGATCCTTGTTTTTGCTTCTATTTATGTGGCAAATTACATTTATGGGTTTGTGTATGTTAAACTAGTCCTGCATCCTGCTTGATCATGATGTATAATTTTTTATATGTGTACCTATATTCTATTTGCTAGGATTTTATTGAGCATTTTTGCATTGATACTCATTAGTGAAATTGGTCTGTAGTTTTCCTTTTTTGTGGGGTACTTTCCTGATTTTGGTATCAGGGTGATGTTGACTTCACAGAATGTGGTGGGGAGGATTCTCTCCTTCTTAATGTTTAGGAATGGATTCTGCAGTATAGGTTCTTTGAAGGTTTGATAGAATTCTGGTGTGAAACTGTGTGATCCAAGGCCTTTTTTGTTGACAGCTTTTTAATTATTGCTTCAATTTCAGTGCTTAATATTTGTCTGTTCAAGAGATCTATTTCTTCTTGTTTTTAAGTCTAGGGAGATTGTGTGATTACATGTATTGGTCTATTTCCTCACATTGTCAAATTTCTGGGCATAGAGTTTTTTGTAGTACTCAGAGATGATCTCTTGTATCTCTGTGGTATCTGTTGTTATTTCTCCTTTTTCATTTCTGATTGAGGTTATTTGAGATCTGTTTCTAGTTGGTCTGGCCAAATTTTGTTTATCTTTTCAAAGAGTGAAAATTTTTGTTTCATTAAGTTTCTGAATGATTCTTTTGTTTTCAATTTCATTTATTTCTTTTTTTATTAAGTCATATACACATAGATCATGAATACATTTATGCAGATGTAGGGTACAATGTGTTTTTTTTTTTTATACAATCTGACGTGCTTACATCAAACCAATCAACATAGATTTTGCCTTATTTACTTGATTATTGTGTTAAGACATTTATGTTCTACACTTGACAGATTTGACTTGGACCCTTGCAATATGCTCCATAGGTGTGGTCCCACTGTTTACCCTCCCTCTATCAACCTACTCCTACCCTCCCTTCCCACTCCATTTCTCACCTTCATCCTGGGCTATAGCTGTGTTCTATCTTTCATAAGAAAGTGTAAGTATAAGTTGGTTTCATAGAAGTACTGAGTACATTGGATACCTTTTCCTCCATTCTCAAGATACTTTACTCAGGAGAATATGTTCCAGGTCCCTACCAGACTTCAGACTATACTATAAATCTATAGTGATTGAAACAGCATGGTATTGTCACAAAAACAGAGAAGTACATGTATGGAACAGAATTGAGAACCAAGAGATGAATGCAAGCACTTATTGTCATTTGATCTTTGATAAGCCTGTCAAAAACTTCAATTAGGGGAAAGACTCCCTATTTAACAAATGGTGCTGGGTGAATTGGCTGGCGACTTGTAGAAGACTGAAAATGGACCCACACCTTTCCCCTCTAACAAAAATTGATTCTTACTGGATAAAAGACTTAAACCTAAGACATGAAACCATAAAGATTCTTGGAAACAGTGCAGGGAAAACACTTGAAGAAATTGGCCTGACAGAAAACTTTATGAGGACGACCCCCAGGGCAATTGAAGCAATACCAAAAATATATTACTAGGATCTCATCAAACTGAAAAGCTTCTGTACTGCCAAGAACACAGTAAGTAAAGCAAGTAGACTTGCCTTCAGAATGGGAGAGGATATTTGCAGGTTATATTTTTAACAAAGGTCTGATAACTAGAATCCACAGAGAACTCATACTTATTAATAAGAAAAGAACAAGTGATCCCATTTCACTATGGGCAAGAGACCTGAACAGAAGCTTCTCTGAAGAAGACAGCCGCATGGTCTATAGACACATGAAAAAATACTCATCATCTTTAATCATCAGAGAAATGCAAATCAAAACCACTTTGAGATACCATCTGGCTCCAGTAAGAGTAGCTCACATAACAAAATTTCATTTATTTCTGATTTAATTTTAATTATTTCTTTTCTTCTGCTAGGTTTGGGATTGGATTGCTTTTCCTTTTCCAATTCCATAAAGTAGTTTATTGGGTTGTTAAGGTGTATTCTTCCTGTGTTTTTAGATGTGGGCATCTAGTGGGATAAATTTCCCTCTTAGAACTGCTTTTTCAGTATCCCACAAGTTTTGATAGCTTATGGCTTGTCATTATGTTTGAGGAATCTAATGATTTCTTTATTTATCTCTTCCTTGACCCAGCTGTCATTCAGTGTAAAGTTTAGTTTCCATGACTATGAGGGGATGAATTCACTTTGGATTCTTATTGAACTTCTTGCCACTGGTCTGGCTCCACCCTTTCCCTCTTAGTAAGAAGAAAAGAGTCTTAATTTCTTTGAGAGACAGAGAACTATGCCTCTGACCTTTTCCTGTGTCTCTAGGAAATTCTTATGGCATAGTCTCTTTCTGCTCCCTGGAAGGCTGGTACTCCCACGTGACCCTGTCCCTTTGGCCCCACCAAAATCTGCAGGCTCCATCTTCTGTAAATGGGAACAAAAACCTATGTCTTGGCAGAGAATGTGAGCTAAGTGCTTGTTTGCTTTGGGCCTGCACGTGGTTTGGGCTCAATAAATAGTGGTAGTTATTGTTGCTTTTGTTAAAAGGAAAACTTTAGACAAAACACATTAACAGAGTTTAATTGAGCAAGGGATGATTTATGAATGGGGCATCCCCCAGAAACAGAACAGGTTTAGAGAAACTCAGGGGCTGCCACATGGTCAGATACCATTTATGGACAGAAAAAGGAGAGGGGTGGACAGGAGATGGAAGCAAGGCACAGAAGCAACTGGATTGTTTACAGCTCCACATGTGCCTTATCTGAACATGATTTGGACAGCTGGCCACCTTTGGCCATAGTTTGTGACTGGTAGCAGAGAAGGCTACAATCTGCATGTCCAGTTAGTTACTGGTCATCTTGTACAGAGACACCTTTAGGCTGAACTTACAATGTGTTTGGAGGTAGCTTTAGGCTAACCTTAATTCAACACATTTATGGTTTTTCTTTCTTTGACTTGGGCAATGGTCTGATCTCTCAGTTTCTCGTCTCTGTGCAAGGCATTTTTATGGTGAGAAAGAAAAGAAACTTTTTTTATCTGAGGAATGTGAGCCCAGAGAGGCATTTAAAATTTGACAGCAGTCATGTCTCACTCCTCCTTGAGCTAAATAATTATCTCCTGAAGCCACTTGCTGTGTGGGCTCTAGACTGACTGAGGCCAAGTAGCCATAAAACACCACATGCTGGACACCACGGCTCATCTCCTATAGCTCAACAAGGGACAGCCAATCACCAATCAATGCAATTTATGTAAACTAGTGAGAATTCCTGATGAATAACCTTTGCCTTTAAAAACCTATTTGTAGCAAAGGCAGAACAAAGCTTTCCCCAAGCCAATGTGGAAGTGTGTCTGCAGCTGTCCTCAACCTTGCCCCAAAGAAACTCTCTGTATTAATTTTGCCTCAGTTTCTGTTTTTAGATTGACAGACTGATGTAGGAGCTGCTGTAACCGTGTCTCTGCTGAGGGCCTGAGGCCCAAAGCAGGAAGGTGTCCTGCCCGAGTCATAGCTCTATATGCTCTTATTTCTCAAAACTCGCCCATGTACTTCCTATCATTTATTAATTCACATCATTATATTCATGGGGCATGTGTGTGCTGTGTCCTCCTCCAGGTTCTGGGGTTGTGACAATGACTAAGACAGAGCCCCAGCCCTGGTGGACTCAATATCACCCCTTTCCTCAGGGGCTTAGTCCTTTCTGTGTGCCCCACACACTTCAGGTAGAGTAGGAAGGTGTACCCTGCCCTGCCCGGCATGCGCTGCTGAGGGGACAGTCTGCAGCAGGCCCAGCTCCTGCCCAGGCATGACCTCCATGACCCCTGGAATGATAATCTCAAACTTCAGATGTACAGGTGGGCTGAGCCCACACCTATGCTTTTAATGATCTGTTTCCTTTTTGTTCCTTGCAAAAAAGGCAAGAAATGTGGATCAGGGAGCCATAAATCAATTCCTCCCACTGCCCAGGGGAAAGAAGGAAAAAACAAAAGGCAGTAAGTGCTGCAGGCCCATAAAAGACTCAGGGTACTCAGTGTGGCCAAACAGCTTCAAAATATGCTAAGGCTCTGCTAGCTTTATAGAACTAAATTGATTGTGCATGCTTGAAGAGGGAGATTTATAATACCCCAAAGCCAGAACACTTTTCTTTCATGCAAATAAGGATGTCAAGCCTGAGTTTCAGAGAGGGTGTGCGCTCTCTTTCTCTGCCCGCCCATCCCCTTGTTCCTGTCTCTCTCCCTCTCCTTCGCTGCTCTCTTCCTCTCTCTCCCTGTGTACACACGTGCTATTTCTCTGCATAATGGCAATAACTGATGTCTACTGAGCACCACAGCTCAGGTCCTGCACCAGGGAGCTAAACACTTCTACAGACTCTCAGACAACCCCATGACTGAGTATCATGATGGTGGTATTGTTATCACTCCATCTTATAGATGAACAAAGTGAGGTTCTGAGAAGTAATATGCAGCCATGATGTAGTGAGCCAAGTCCAAACTTGGATCTGGGTTCTGAGAGTGAATGGGGCCATCCATCCTCCTGCCCTTCCCTGGAGGGTGGCTGCCTGGGGCTGGGGCTGTCTGGCCCTCTGTGCAGTCCCACATCAGGCTCCCCTTCTGTGGCTTACCCACCAATCCACTTTCTTTGATTTCTTAAAAGCACAAATACACACCAAAGTTGATGACAAGTGAAGCCCTAGGCACTTTAGTGAGAACACATTCACTTTTCCTCCTAAGAGACACCTTTGAGTGGAAGTCATTTACCCTTCATTTGACGCTGGGAAAGGGAGGCCCAGAGGGAAGAGGGAATTTCCTCTAAATCAGGGATCTCTGAACTAGTCTGGGGACTTGTCTGGGGCTTCTTCAAGTGCCTTTCCAAAATTCTTAAAAATAACATACTCTTAATTCAGTTTAACTGCCAAGTATGCGCACACTGGCTCTCGCAGGAGGGGCAGTGCGTCATGAATTCCCAAATGGTGACTGAGTGCCGGAGCTCAGAACATGCCTGTATCCTGGCCCAGCACCCAGGGTGACCTGCCATGCTGACAGAAAACCATGACCTCCATGACGTCTCTAGAGGGCTGCACCCACTGAGCCCCTTGTGCTCAAGCTCTCACACATGGCCACCACCTACTCAGTCTGCACACTCCCTAGCCCAGAGCTCTGAGCCCTGCACCCCTCCTGGGAGGACCTGGCTTGAGCACAGGAACCCCAGCCCCCATGCCTCTCTGGTCCAGCCCCTCTCTGCCCTATTTGGCTTGTCAAGGGGCCTTAGGGAGCCCTGCCTCTGGCCCCCATTCCCCTTTGGTCCTCCTCCCTGACAATCCTGGCATCTCTGCCTTCCCTATGTCCTGCAGCCCTGCCTAGGGGGGCACTGCCTGCCCACCCCAGGGTCTAGGTATCTGCCTCTACCCCCTGGACTTGAGGGCATGGCTCTCCACAGGCTCAGGCCCTGCCTGGCACCCCTAGGACCTGCACCAAGTCCCACTCGCTGCCCCCAGGGTCCTCCTCTGAGTGTGCACACAAGCATATGTGTGCATGCAGGTGCCTGGGTGTGTTCTGGGCTCTGACCTTGCTCCTGGCTTTTGTCAGTCTCAGCCATCCTTACTTTCCCTGGGCTGATTCCCTTGGGCACGTCTTTAACATTCTATTTTTCCTTGCAGTTTCCTTTGCTTTTTAGCACACTGCTCATCCCTTTTTTGTTAACTAAGAGGAATATAAATACCAATGGAAACTGCTGACATGCCTGCCGGGTCCTTGGAAGTCTCAGGACACCCCGGGCTGTCTGCCAGTGCCCAGGATACACTGTTGGCTTCTGCCCAGTTGCCTCAGGCCAGTGTGAGGTGCACTGCGCCCTGCTGCCCACCCACCAGGCCCCCCAAGGGAGCCTACCTGTACCACCTCTGATATTGTGAGCACCCCATGTCTCCCTGCCTGCCCTAAGACTTGGGGAGGTGTCCCCTTCAGCTGTGGCTCTACCTCTGTCAACCAAGTCCCCTCCAGAACTCCCTCGCCTCCCAGTCTCTCTGCCCCAGGCCCACAGCTGGCCTTCCCTAGTGGTTTCCCTCCTCTGCCCCACAAGGGCACATGTCAACGCCTGAGCTGCCAGTACATCTTCCCTTCTGGGACCTTCTGCCCCTCCCTGGGGGTCCCCAGCCAGCCCGGGCTGGCCTCCCCCTGTGGATCTTTAGCCCACCTTATAGGCCCCTCCACAAAGGCACTTCTCAGGACTAGGCCTATCTAGGTCTTTTATTTGTTTTTTTAAATCAAAACAGCTCTGCCCCAGCCTCTCCCACCAATACCAGAAGCCAAGTATACAGTCAGGGTCTGTCCTTGTCCCTGAGGTCTGGCTGTCTCTCCTTGGTTAGGTGGCACTCTCCCCACATGTGGCCCCCTGATCTTGAGTGTTTCTCCTTCATTTCCTGCCTCCTTTCAGAGGTCCCCATGTCCAGTAGTTGGGGTTATGCTCTTCTGGGCTAGACCCCACATCAGTTGGCTTATCACAGGTGAGCAACAGACTTACTCTGGGCAGCATGTGACAGGGTCAGGTGCTGTGGGACGTGCCAGGAGCTGCCCACTGATGGTCTCTGACCAACCATGGGGGAGGGCTGGCAGCCTGAGAGTGTCCCAGACCTTGGGACAGCTAGCTCCAATCACAGGAGTATTTATTTATTTATTTAGAGACAGAGTCTCACTATGTCACCCTTGGTAGAGTGCCATGGTGTTATAGCTCACAGCAACCTCGAACTCTTGAGCTTAAGTGATTCTTTTGCCTCAGCCTCCCAGGTAGCTGGGACTACAGGCACCTGCCACAATGCACAGCTATTTTTTGGTTGTAGTTGTCACTGTTGTTTGGCAGGCCCCGCCTGGATTCAAACCCGCTAACTCCAGGTTTGTGGCTGGATGTGGCTGGCACCCTAGCTGCTGAGCTACAGGCTCTGAGCCACAGGAGCATTTAGTATGAGTGAGTCCACACTCACAGCCCCTGGGGCCATGAATCCTGGTAATGTACCAGAAGCCTGTATTCACCCTCTCACTCAATCTAATCCCTGACAGGCCTCCTAGGGGTGGGGTCCACCACCCTCACTAGAGAGGGAGAGGAGGTTCAGCGAGCAGAGTCTGAGCACAAGAGCTGCATGTGAAGGTAGAACTCATGCACACCCTGCAGCCACCTGCTCAGGTAACCAGCCGAGAAGCCAGTCAGTCACATGTCAGACTTTTTTTTTTTTTTTTTT
>NW_003852541.1:2562488-2575881 GCF_000181295.1 Otolemur garnettii | reverse complement strand
GCTCACAGCAACCTCCAACTCCTGGGCTCAAGCGAGTCTCCTGCCTCAGCCTCCCAAGTAGCTGGGACTACAGGCACCCGCCACAGTGCCTGGCCATTTTTTGGTTGCAGCCGTCATTGTTGTTTGGCGGGCCGGGCTGGGGATTCAAACCCACCACCTTAGGTGTATGTGGCTGGCGCCTTAGCCGTTTGAGCCATAGGCGCGGAGCCCACATGTCAGACTATAGGGAGCTATAGGACAGCTCTGTAACAATCAGCCCCAAATGCCAGGACTTAATTAATAACTGGCAGCTGCCTTAATTTCTGCCCCTTCATCAATCACATGGTAGGTGCCACTTCTGGTGAGCCACCTCCACCGGCCCCCCATTCAAGCAGCCCCCATCAAGGCTCACCTTAGCCTTCCTCTGCCACACCCTGATGCTCCCCAGCCCTCTACTTGCCTCCCAGACTGCCAGATGTGCACGCCCTGGCCAACCCCTGGCCACAGAGCTCTGAGTTAGCAGCCTTTGCCTTTCTCTCCTCCTCCTTTATTTCCACAGGTGGCAATTCCAACTGCCTTTTCCATCCTGTTTCTTTGACTCTCAGCCAGAGGAGGCCTGTTATATATTGTTAGCATTTACCTTGGACGTGACACTGGGTCCATTGAATCTGGTGATCACAGATGCATTTACCCAAAGCAGAAGTTAAGAAAGGCCATGAGGATGCTGTCACTTTCTGGGCCCCTATGCCAGAGACCAGCTTTATGGCCTGGATTTCCCCTCCTCTGTCAACAGCCAGGACAGAGGATGCTTGGTTTTGGTTAGAGCGCTGCTTCTAAGCTGGGGTCTTCTGGTAGATTTCCCTGGGCCTCAATTTTCCTATTTCCTATTAGTTCAATCCCTTAAATAACCTCTCCTCCAACTACATTCTGTTCAGATGGATTCCCTATGGGAGCTCTCAGGACCCTGTCCTGGCTTCCCCTCCCCATCACCTGAGGCCCACTGAGCTGGGGTGCCCCTTTGAGGGGGGGTTTGGCCTTTTATCATCTCTGACCCTGCCATGTGTGTCTGGAGGCCCCTGCTATGAGTGGCCTGGCAGTCCAGTGTAACCTCCCCTCCCCACCTGCCCCTAGATGGAGTGGAGGCCCGGTAAGTGCTCAGGAAAGAAGGCAGCCTTGTCACCACCTCAGCCAACTGTAATTACCTCTTCAATGGCTCCTTCTCCAAACATAGTCACATTGGAGGTTGGTACCTCAAGACATGAATTTGGGGTCATGGTCTAGTCCATGACACCCTATAAGTGCCAGATACTTTCTATGTAGCTCTCTGGCATGCACATAGCTGGCACCATCACCTTGCTCTGGAGTGGGATGGCACAGCCTGCATTAGGCTGAGGGCAGGGCTCGGGCTGCAGAGACAGTTTGGTGCCAGCTCTGTGAAGGGTGCTGGACACGTGGTCCCAAGTCATAGACAGTGTCCAGCACCTCTCTGCCTGCAGAAGTCCTGAGTCCTGCAACCTGTGAATGTGACCCTGTTTGGAGGTAAGGCCCTTACGGATGTAATTCAGTTGAGGTTATAATAGCTTAGAGGGCCTTAATCCAGTGACTGATGTTCACATAAGAAAAGGCGACTACACAGAGGAACACGGGGAGAAGGTGGTGTGATGATGAGACAGAGGCTGGAGTGATGCCTGGAGCCCCCAGGAGCTGAAGGGGGCAGAAAGAGCTTCCCCTAGAGCCTGCAGAGGGACTGAGGCCCTGTGACACTGGATCTGTGACTTCCAGCCTCCAGAAGTGAGAGTACTGGGCACTTCACAGTGAAAGAATAAACTTCTGTGGTTTGAAGTCTCCCACTCTGGCAGTTTATCATGGTGGTCTCCTATGAACAGAACCTTTTCCTCCAGCACCCCCAGAGTCCTATGTAGAAGCCCTGTGCCATGATGTGACTGCATTTGGAGATAGGAAGTAATTGAGGTTAAATGGGCTCATAAGGGCAGGGCCCTAATCTGGTATGATAGTGGCCTTGCAAGGGGAAGAGGCACCAGGGACCTTTCCCCATCACCGAGGACACTGCAAGGAACCAGGACACTGTCTTCAGCAGGACCTGAGCCCTGTGGATCCTTGATCCCAGACTTTCAGCTTCCAGAATTGTGAGATAATAAACATCTGTTGTATAAGCCACCCAGGCTGTGGCATTTTGTTCTGGTCACCTGAGCAGAGAAGGTACAGCCCTAGAAAGCTGATGTGCTCAGGCAGCGTGAGTGCAGAGCCAGATGCCTGCCGTAGCACCTGCTTTCAGGGCCTTTCAAGGATTCCATGAATTAATATTTGTAAAGCATTTAGAACAGGAGCCAGCACTTGGTGCTAAGTGGATTTGTTAAATAAATAAATCAAGCACAGACAAAACTCAGAAGTCACCACTAGCACTGAGCTCAGAGATGCAGCACTCACATTTCAGTGTGAGTCTTCTAGTCTTTTCTGTATGAGTAGATTTAAATGTACAGGAGCAAAAACGTGACTGCCTTCGATGTGGCAATCTATTAGTAGAAGAGGGTATTTTATGCCCTTTACACTAGCCCCGCCCCAGCACCCAGGGTTGCAAGGCAAAAATGTGCTCCTTCTCTAGGTGAAAAGGGGCCTCGTGGTTTACAGAGGATGCTGCACACTAGCCCATCTCTTGTGGGCTGGTGCATGGACTCTCAGAGGGATTGTCCACCATGGCCTTCTCCTTGGGGTGACTGCTGTCTTGGTGACCTCCCTTGGCTCTGATTACTGGTGGGAGATTCAGAGGGAGCCAAGTAATCTCAGCTCTACCACTTGGTGCCTATGCATATATAGTCAAGTTACTTAATCCTCCATGTCTGAGCTACTTCATCTATTAAGTGGGGGTAAATGTTCCTGTCTCCTAGGATTTTTCTGGAGCACTGGGCCCAGAACCTGGGGTGATAGATGCTGCCTGGGGAGTGTGACCTTCCTCCTGGCCACAGCTGCATTTTGCCTGATTTATTTGCTGCAGACAAATTCCCCTGCCTCTGGTCTCTCTCCCCAAATCCTCCCCATCCCCTCGCCTTTCTCTCTTTCTTTCTCTTTCTCTGCTTTTACCTTCAGTTATTTTTAAAATTACAAATGGTTTAATTTTTATGGCATACCCATCAATTTTTTATTTGTGCTCCATACTATTCAATCTTGGAGAGTCTTCCCACCCCAGGGGTCGGTAATTCAGTTTCTCTTCCCAGAGGCTGCATGGGGCAGGGGCTGTAGACGGTACTTCATGGGCCCTGGAGAGAGCACTACCTTGGGCCCACTTTCTCTTAAAGGTATGGGAGGGCATGTCCCCATAGTCCCGCCTATCCCCACAACCTTGGCCTACTGATCTGAGGTGGGATGCAGAGTCCACTCCAGGAGCCTGAGGCCCAAAGGATGTTCCCTCAGTGGATTGGCTGGCTCCTCCAGCCATAGGGGTCTAGGAGTTAGGAGGGAGACTAAGCAGTGTGTGTGTGTGTGTGTGTGTGTGAGTGTGTGTATGTATGCTGTGTGTGGGTGTGTGGTGTGTATGTGCTGAGTGTGTATGTGTCGGCATGTGTAGCGTGTGTGTGTGATGTATGTGTCAGCATGTGTAGTGTGTGTGTGTGGTGTATGTGTGAGCATGTGTGTGTGTGGGTGATGTGTGTGGTGTATGTGTCAGCATGCGTAGTGTGTGTGGTGTATGTGTGAGCGTGTGTGTGTGAGCATGTGTAGTATGTGTGTGTGGTGTGTGTGTGAGCATGTGTAGTGTATGTGTGTGGTGTATGTGTCAGCATGTGTAGTGTGTGTGTGTGGTGTATGTGTGAGCATGTGTGTGTGGGGGTGATGTGTGTGGTGTATGTGTGAGCATGTGTGTGTGGGGATGATGTGTGTGGTGTATGTGTGAGCACGTGTGTGTGTGGGTGATGTGTGTGGTGTATATGTGAGCATGTGTGTGTGTGGTGTATGTGTGAGCATGTGTAGTATGTGTTGCATGTGTGTTATGTGTCAGGCCAAGGCTGCTGGTTAGGTAGGTGTCTTCTTCTTAACCCCCAGCCCCTGGAGGCTCCCCAGGCTGTGTTTTGGGAGAGACCCCTTGACTCTGGGAGAAATGATAGTTGACCAAACAAGTCTCTCTTGTTTTAATTTGTGTGTGGCCTTGAAAGCCTCCACCAGCACCTTCCTCTTGGCCTGGGTCCTGTGAGCAGCTCCCCTGAATGGGGCTTGAGGCCACTCCGCATGATTTTAAGGGCCAGGTGCAGCTAGACTCCTCAGCTCACACCTTCTGGGTCACTCAAGATGTCATGGGGCTTGGGTGGAGACACCAGAAACAGATATTTTACCCTCCCTGGCCAGAAGGCTGGGTGGCCTGTGAGAAATTTGCTCTACACACGTCTTGGGATGTGGACAGTTTGTCCAGGAGCAGGAGAACAGATGGAGTTAGGGTCCCAGGCTTGTCTGCAGGGTTCCTATCCTGGGTGAGGTGGCATGAGTGATGGCTGGCACCTCCACTTCAGCAGGTGACAGCTGCAGGGCTGGTGTCCAGGGAGCTCCACACTTTGCATTTTGTCCTTGTACTGGGCTAAATATCGTGCCCCCCAATTCATGTTCTCAGAATGTGGCTGTTTTGGCCAATAATTATACATGCAATTAATTAAGGTCAGAAGGGCTCGGCGCCTGTGGCTCAACCGGCTAAGGCGCCAGCCACATACACCTAAGGTGGCGGGTTCGAATCCCCAGCCCGGACCCGCCAAACAACAATGACTGCTGCAACCAAAAAATAGCCAGGCATTGTGGCAGGCGCCTGTGGTCCCAGCTACTTGGGAGGCGGAGGCAAGAGACTCGCTTGAGCCCAGGAGTTGGAGGTTGCTGTGAGCTGTAATGCCACGGCACTCTACCCAGGGGGACAGCTTGAGGCTCTGTCTCAAAAAAAAAAAAAAAAAATTAAGGTCAGAGGAATGCAGTAAGTATGACAAACCCTAAGTCCCATGACAGGTGTTCTTACAGGAAGGTCACGTAATGACAGTGGGAGACAGCCCCTGGGGGGGCGGGGAGTGCCATGTGCTGAGGAGGCAGAGAGGAGTGATGCAGCAACAAGTCTGGAAACACCGGCCCCTTCAGGGAACACAGCCCTGCAACACCCTGTGATGGGCTTCCAGCCTCCAGCCAGGTGAGACAGCAAATCTCTGCTGTCTTAACATTTCCCTCCCCTCTACACCTCTCTGTGGGACTCTGCTGTGGCAGCCCCAGGAATTGGATCCAGGGCTGATGAGAAGTCAGGGGCTCTTGTATCATGTGCCCACTTCATACGTGCCTGGTGGGGACATTGTGGGGGCAGGTGGGCAGAGTGCCCCCAATGCTGAGGCCCCATTTCCTCTGTGGCCTGAACCAGGACTTGGACCCCTGCCTTGCTCGGGTGAGCTGGGCATGGGTCTGAAGATATTCTCCTGGGTGCCATCAGTATGGCCTCAGCATAAGGGTGACCTGGTGGCCTGGGGCACAAACTGACTCACTGGGCAGCCTGGAACTCCCTGGAGCCACTGTCAACCCTGCAAAGAGGGGCAGGGTTCAAGGGGGAGGCTCCCTTTCACCAGCTGGGGAGGGGCAGGTGGATGGAGAGTTAGTATCTCCCCTGTGAGTTCCCATCTGTCCTGTCACTGCTCCTCCCAGCAGCCCTCACAGGATGGCCCTAGAAAGAAGGTGCTAATTTTTCTGTTTCTGTCTCAGAGTGGAGTGACATAATGAAGGCCATAGCTAGTAAGGTAGGAAACAAATCGGCCCCACCAACTTGCCATCTTTCCAACACCGTTACCTCTCAGAGCTTATGTTCTGACAACAATGTCACCGCCTACAGAAAGCCCACACTGAACTCTTTGGCTGGGTGATCTCTGCCCAGCTCCCCCAACCCAATATCACTGGGTCACCATCTTCTGTCTCTTTGTAGCCTCCTTCACTAGGGTAGGAGTTCTAGGAGGCTGGGTATGGTGTGGGACATGGCTGTGTACAGGGCTTTGTGCTGCGTCTGTGAGTCAGTGATCTGCCTGAGGAGACAAGCTGGGGACCAGGGAAGCCAAGGAGGAAGGTAGGGTAGGGGAGGAGAGTTCTGCTCCCTGCCCTGGGACCTGTGGATTTGGACTTCTGGGTAGGAGGACTGTAGGGGTCGAGGTCCCACAGGTGGGAAGGATGCGAGTGACTGGGGAGTCATTTTCATTCTCACTGACAAAATGACCCCATTTTCTGAGAAAAGACTCTCTCCTCATTTTGTTCCCATTTTCTCTACTCAAGTGACAGAAATTCCACCTCTCATGTCCCCTGCAATGACCATCATTAAGGGCTAGGTCTGTCTTGGACCAAGGGAGAGGGAGGTGTCATTTTCTCTGTTCAAGTGAAAACTAAAGACCCTCCCCTGATATAGTGAGCTCTGGCAGGAGATGGGACAGGAACATCTGCTGCAGTGCTGACCAAGTTGGCTCTATGGCTGGGCCTGGGCATCTATCTGCAGGTACCTGGGCCTCCATTGGTATCCCAGACACTTCCCACCTAGGTGGGGGAGGAGGGCCCTGAGGCAGTCTGGGGAGGCTGGGGTCAAAGAAAGGGCTGGCAAAACATTGTCTGGGGAAGGCAGAGTGGAAGAAAGAATGTTTTTGGACATGTCAGGAACAATGACGTGTTCAAAGGCAAAATAATACTCTGAGGTGACCCCTGAACAGTGGCTATGCTCCTTCCTACCTAGGCTTGTCTGGATGGCAGGGGCATGGGGAGCCCCTCCCTGCTGAGAAGCAGAGGTGACGGGAACTCAGAGGAGCTTGAGTAGCAGGGGGAGGGTGGTCTGTGGACAGGGACCAAAGGCTAGTGCCAAGCTGACCCTGGAAGACCCTGGAACCCATCCTGTTGTGCATTTGGACAGATGGGGCATATGAGACCCATGGCAGGGGAAAGCCTGCCCTATAGGGTGAGGGGGCAGCAGGGAGAGATTAAAACTTGGATCCAATGTCCCATCAAGGCTTTTTAATGGTTTATCTCTCTAGGTGCTGGATGGGGGCAGGCATGGGTGCATCCGAGGCTCCTTGTCCTCAGAGGCAGGTGGCTTATAAACTAAGCCAATCAAACACCCCAGCTTGGTCCTTACAGTATCCAGACCTCTGGGAAGAGTCCAAGCCAATCCAAAGACTTCAAAGGGAATTTGCAAACTTTGCAAAATTTTGTGGATTTCTTCTGTCTCTCTGTCTTTCTCTCTCTCTTTTTTTTGCAGTTTTTGGCCAGGGCTAGGTTTGAACCTGCCACCTCCAGCATATGGGGCTGGCGCCCTACTTCTTTCAGTTACGGGTCCTGCCCTGCAGGATTTCTTGAATTGCAGAAAATCTTTAATCTCACACAATGTTCTGGACAAAGAAGGGCCCTGAGGTGGCACATGAGTGAGTGCTCTGTGTAACTAATCTGTACAGCTCCCTGAGGCCTGGGGCAGGAAGCGAGAGTCTTCTCATGATCATGAGTGGGGCAGGCTGTGGTCTCTGTTGGCCTGGTATCCACATAGGTCCTTTCGCCTTGTCCCTCCTGGGGCCCAGGCTGCCAACCTAGGATCACTTTCTAAGCACATGTCAAGGCCCTGCCCTGTCACCTCTGCTATCATCCAACTTGTCTAAGTGTGGTTTGTGACTGAACCTGAGTTGAGACTGGTGGGAGCCTCTGCAGGGTTATATGGCACAAAGGAATCTACTGTAATCTTGCTGTCCTACTATCTAACCCTAAAACCACACTCTCCCAAGTCAACACTGAGCCTCTTTTTGTTCACTTGAAGAAGTGGCACACAATTGCAAACTAAACTTGAGCTTGTTAAATAAAAGAGAAAATAAACTTGTTTCTGTAGCTTTCATCTCACTCTGGGGATAAAATCCCTGCCACGTACATGTCTCACAGGTTGCTGAGATGGAGCTCCTGATTTTGAGAGGCCTACTCTAGGGTGGAGACATCTCTCATACAGTTGCCCTGAGCCAGAGAAGCCCTGTTTGTAGATGATAAGGCAGGTAGGATCCTCAGAAGTGCTGGAATTTGAAACCAGTCCACCTAAGTAAGGCAGGCCCAGCTTTATTTCCAGACTACAACAGCAAAAATCTGGCTCTGTCTGCTCTGGCCCCACTGTGGGGCATCATCTTCCTTCTGAAATACCTTGGAGGTCTAGGTTCTGGAGTCTGTGACTAAAAGGCCAAAGTTATGTCAAGACCCATTACCCTGGGAAGTCCTTCAAGTCACCTGCCTTTCTAGTGGCAGCCTATGGAGTGTTGGGAGCTTAGCACCCAGAGTGAATATCTCTCCATCTACTTTTGGGGTGAGGAGTCCCCTCATCACAGTGGGAGAGGTACTGGTTCTGTGCATGTGCATGTGTGTGAATATTGGGGTGGCTATTTAGTGATTCTGGTGTACCCATCCAAATACCAACAGACAGCCTAGCTTCCACAATGGTGAGAGGCATAAAATCAAGCTCTGGAGTTCTGAAAAACAAGATAACCAAAACTCTGCCATAACTATCAATTCTCTCAATTAATATGAATGGTTTGAACTGTCCTTTAAAGAGGCATAGGCTGGCTGACTGGATACAAAAACTCAGGTCAGATATCTATTGCTTACAAAAAACTTACCTTACCTCAAAAGATAAAACAAGAATCAGGGTGAAGGGATGGGCAATGGTATTCCAGGCAAATGGAAAGCAGAAAAAACTGGGGTTGCAATCTTGTATGCAGATACAATGGGATACAAACCAACAAAATAATAAAAGACAAAGATGGATACTACATATTGGTCAAGGGAAACACACAATATGAAGAATGTCAGTAGTTAACATCTATGCACCCTATCTGAATGCTTCTCGATATATAAAATCAACCCTAACCGATCTGAACAATATGATATCTTCCCACACTATAATAATTGGAGATTTAACACTCCATTGGCAGTACTGGACAGATCCTCCAAGCAGAAATTAAGCAAATAAACAATGGACTTAAACAAGAACAAATGGAGTTAACAGACATTTATAGAACACTTTATCCTAACAAAACCAAACACACATTCTTCTCATCAGCCCACAGATCATCTTCCAAAACTGATCATATCTTTGGTCACAAGGCTAACCTCAATAAATTCAAAAGAATAGAAATTATACCCTGTATCTTCTCAGACCATCATGGAATAAAAGTTGAACTCATAGCCGGGTGTTGTGTCGGGTGCCTGTAGTCCCAGTTACTTGGGAGACTGAGGCAAGAGAATCACTTAAGCCCAAGAAAGAGTTTGTGGTTGCTGTGAGCTGTTACACCATAGCACTCCACTGAGGGCAACATAGTGAGACTCTGTCTCAAAAAAAAAAAAAAAAAAAGTTGAAATAAATAGTAATAGAAATCTTCATACTCAAATAAAATCCTGGAAACTAAATAACCTTATGCTGAATGATAGCTGGGTCATAGATGAGGTCAAGAAAGACATTATTATATTTCTGGAACAAAGCAATAATGAAGACACAAACTATCAAAACCTATAGGATATTGCAAAGTCCTTAGAGGGAAATTTATAGCATTAGATACCTTCATCATGAACACAGAAAGAAAGGAGGAAAGGAGCAAGATGGTGGGCCAATAACAGCTTCCTTGCAAGTGGGCACAGTGAGACTGGGGAGAGAAGACTCCAGGCATCTCTGGTCGGTGGGTTCTGCCCAGACACATCCCTTTGGGGACACAGGGAGTCAGCAAGGGACTTCTGGACCCCATAAAGAGGACAAAAGCAGTGGAAAACTGGCAAGTGGTTGTGTGTGTTTGTTCAGTCTAATCCTGCTGGCAGCTGTAAGTACAGCAGCAGTGAGATTACAAACTGGAAAGCCCTTACCTGTGAGCTGTTTTGTTTTTTCTTGGACTTGTCACTCAGTTGAATTAGCTTAGGAGAACTTGGGCAAGAACTTGGGACTTTAAGCATTGGCTAGGGCCCCAGACTGAGCTGCTGAGTAGGATGGAGTTAATAGTGTTCAGCTGTGGGCTGTATGGAGCCATTGTGGGAGAACTGCCCTGGCAAGCTCCGCCCTCAGAGTCACAGAGTGAGGATCAGGCAGGAGACCTTGGGGGAGTAGTCTAGTGACTGAGCAGCCTAAAGGCGGGGACTGAGACACCTTACAGCCTTGGCCCCTAGGGGCATAGAGTAAGACCAATTTTGGCACACTGGGTAAGCAGATAGCCAATTCAGGAGTGATTCCAGTGACAAGTGCTTTCCTGGAAAAGGTTCTGCTTAGTCAACCTTAGTGGTTTAAAGTGCCTTTAAACCTGAGGTAGAGGAGAGGTTCAGGCTCATCACTCTGCAGGGTTTTAGAAATCAGCAGAGGCCTCCAGTCTCCATCTCATACAGCCATATCAGCATTATGATTAACATCTCATACCCCAGAAGATCACCTGTTGCCCAGACAATATTCAGCAAGATATATATACTGTTTGGTTTTTTTGTTTGTTTGTTTGTTTCTTTAATTTTAACATTTTCCCTCTGGATTTTTCTTTTTGTTTCCTTCTTTTCTTTCTTCATTTTTCTAGTTTAAATATAATTTTCCATTGTTGCCTTCTTTAACAATTAAAACTTCATTTTTGCTAGTGTTTCTACCCCTATTATTTTGTTTTTCCCCCTGTAAAGTTTTCTGTTTATTTGTTTTGGTTTGATTTATAGCATTTTTGTCTTTCCTCTCTACTTGGTGGAGGTGGGGTACTATGTCTGAACAGGCTGGCAAAGAGCTTCTGACCTCAATGAACTACCCAATCCAGCATTCCCCCAAAGGTTAGGGGGTTTTAAGGTTGGGTCAAAGTACCCTACTGTATACCTATACTGCTCCTGTTTCCCTCTTTCTGTGTCTCTCTTCTTTTTGTCAATATTCCCTTTTACTCACCCCTTCTCCTTTTTCTTTCTTTCTTTCTTTCTTACTTTTAAAAAAAATCTTTCTTCCCTTCTTGCTCTTCAATCTTCTCATCCTTCTGGTCCTGTACCAAAATAACTCATCAAAACCATAGGCCAGAAGCACAGTAACTTAAAGAGCAACAGGAAGTGAAAGGAAAATTAAGGCAAGAAAATGTATTAAAGAAAACACTCATGAGGAAGAATCAGCAGAAAAATCCTGGCAACATGAAAAAGTAAGAGCAACCCCCACCCCCAAGGGACTGTAGGTAGCTACTGCAGAGGATTCCACCTATAAAGAAATGTTAGAAATGACAGAAAGGGAATTTAGAATGCAGATGATGAAAACAATGAAGGAAATGATGGAAACAATGAAGGAAACTTCTGATAAAGTGGAAAATAACCAAAAGGAAATCCAAAAACAGAATCAAATAAGAGATGAATGATAGGAAGAATATAGAAAGGATATAGCAGAGCTGAAAGAACTGAAGCAGTCAATTAAGTAACTTAAAGATGCAATAGAAAGTATCAACAACAGATTAGATCATACAGAAGAAAGAATCTCAGAGGTAGAGAACAAAGCTCTTGAGATTATCTCATATAGTTAAAGTAGCAGAAACAAGAAAGCAGAACGTTCACTGACAGAATTATGGGACTTTACGAAGCATTCAAACATACGAGTTATAGGTATCCCAGAAGGGGAAGAAGAACGCCCCAGGGGAATTGAAGCCATACTTGAGAATATTATAATGAAAACTTCCCAAATATCACCAAAGATTCTGACATACTCCTTTCAGAGGGATATTGGACCCCAGGTCCCCTCAACTCTAACCGAGCTTCTCCAAGGCACATTCTGATGAACCTGTCCAAAGTCAAGACAAAAGAAAAGATTCTTCAAGCTGCCAGGATTTAGTGCCAGTTGACCTACCGGGGCAAATCCATCAGGGGGAGGTGACTGCAGACTTCTCTATTGAAAATTTCCAAGCCAGAAGACAATAGTCATCTACCTTTAATCTACTTAAACAGAACAATTTCCAGCCCAGAACTCTATATCTTGCTAAGCTAAGCTTTAAAATTGGTGGAGAAATCAAGTCATTTACTGATATGCAAACATTGAGGAAATCCACCACAACAAGACCAGCTCTACAGAAAATACTTCAACCTGTTCTACACACTGACCATCACAATGTATCAACGGTAAAGTAAGAACTCAGAAATTAAAGGACAGAACCTAACCTCTACCATGATGCAAAAGATAAAACTAAGCAATGGACTCTCACAAAATAAGATGAATAGAACACTACCGCACTTATCAATTATCTCAATAAATGTCAATGGCTTGAATTCCCACTGAAGAGGCATAGATTGGCTAATTGGATTAAAAAACACAAGCCATCCATTTTCTGTCTGCAGGAAACAAACCTAGCTTCAAAATACAAATTAAAACTCTGAGTTAAGGGTTGAAAGACAATTTTTCAGGCAAACGGAATTCAGAAGAAAAGAGGAGTTGCAATCTTATTTTCAGATGCGTGTGAATTTAAAGCAACTAAAGTCAAAAAAGACAAAGATGGTCACTTTATATTGGTCAAGGGAAAAATATAATGAGAAGACATTTTAATTCTAAATATTTATGCACCCAATTTAAATTCTCCCAGATTCTTGAAACAGACATTACTCAGTCTGAGCAATATGATATCCTATAGTACCATAATAACAGGGGACTTTAATACTCCTCTAACAGAGCTGGATAGATCCTCTAAACAGAAAGTAAACAAAGATATAAGGGATTTAAATGAGACCCTAGAGCAACTGTGCTTGATAGATGTACATAGAACACTCCATCCCAAAGATAAAGAATATACGTTCTTCTCATCACCCTATGGAACATTCTCCAAAACTGATCTCATCCTAGGACACAAAACAAACCTCAACAGAATCAACAGAATTGTAATTTTACCTTGTATCTTCTCAGACCACAAGGCAGTAAAGGTGGAACTCAATTCCAACAAAAACGTTCAACCCCACCCAAAGGCATGGAAATTAAACAACCTTTTGTTGGGTGCAGGAAGAAATAAAACAGGAAATCATTAACTTCATTGAGCACAACAACAATGTAGACACAAGCTACCAAAACCTGTGGGATACTGCAAAAGCAGTTTTGAGAGAAAAATTTATCACTTTAGATGCCTACATTTGAAAAACAGAAAGAGAGTGCATCAACAAATGCACAAGTCATCTATGGAATTGGAAAAAGAAGAACAGTCTAAGCCTAAACCTAGCAGAAGGAAAGAAATATCCAAAATTAAATCAGAGATCAATGAAATTGAATACAAAAGAATCATTCAGAAAATTAATAAAACAAGGAATTGGTTTTTTGAAAAAATAAATAAAATAGATAAACCTTTGGCCAGACTAACTAGAAATAGAAAAGTAAAATCTCTAGTAACCTCAATCAGAAATGATAAAGGGGAAATAACAACTGATGCCACAGAGATACAAG
>NW_003852541.1:2556825-2562464 GCF_000181295.1 Otolemur garnettii | reverse complement strand
ATTTCAAGCACTGAGATTAAAGAAACAATAAAAAATCTTCCAACCAAAAAATGCCCTAGTGGAGATGGCTTCACACCAGAATTCTATCAAACCTTCAAGGAAGAGTTTATTCCCATACTCCAGAAATTATTCCAAAAAATTGAGGAGGAAGGAATCTTCCCCAACATGTTCCATGAAGCAAACATCACCCTGATACCAAAACCAGGAAAAGACCCAACTAAATAGGAGAACTTCAGACCAATCTCAGTCATGAATATAGATGCAAAATTCTCAATAAAATCTTAGCAAATAGAATACAGCTTATCATCAAAAAAATCATACATCATGTTCAAGTAGGTTTCATCCCAGGGATGCAAGGTTGGCTTAATATACACAAGTCTATAAACATTATTCACCGTATTAACAGAAGTAAAACCAAAGACTATATGATCTTCTCAATAGATGCAGAAAAAGCATTTGATAAAATCCAGCATCCTTTTCTAATTAGAACACTGAAGAGTATAGGCATACATGACACATTTCTGAAACTGACCGAAGCTATCTATGACAAACCCACAGCTAATATTTTACTGAAAGGAGCTAAACTGAAAGCTTTTCCACTTAGAACTGAAAGCTTTTCCACTTGTCTGGAACCAGACAAGGTTGTCCTCTGTCACCATTACTATTCAACATAGTGCTGGAAGTTCTAGCCAATATAATTAAGCAAGACAAGGAAATAAAGGGCATCCAAATGGGAGCAGAGGAAGTCAAACTCTCCCTTTTTGCTGACAATATGATCTTATACTTGGAGAACCCCAAAGATTCAACCACAAGACTCCTGGAAGTCATCAAAAAATACAATAATGTCTCAGGATATAAAATCAATGTCCACAAGTCAGTTGCCTTTGTATACACAATAATAGCCAAGATAAGAGGCTAATTAAGGACACAACTCCCTTCACCATAGCTTCAAAGAAAATGAAATACTTAGGAATATACTTAACAAAGGAGGTAAAGGACCTCTATAAAGAAAATTATGAAACCCTAAGAAAAGAAATAGCAGAGGATATTAACAAATGGAAGAACATACCATGCTCATGGCTGGGAAGAATCAACATTGTTAAAATGTCTATACTTACCAAAGCAATCTACCTATTCAATGCCATTCCTATTAAAATATCAACACTGTACTTTCAAGATATGGAAAAAATGATACTGCGTTTTGTATGGAACCAAAAAAACCCCTGTATAACAAAGGCAATTCTTAGTAATAAAAAGAAAGCTGGGGGCATCACCATACCAGATTTTAAGCTGTACTACAAAGCCATAGTGGTCAAGACAGCATGGTATTGGCACAAAAATAGAGACATAGACATTTAGAATCGAATAGAAAACCAGGAAATGAAACTGACATCTTACAACCACCTAATCTTCAATAAACCAAATAAGAGCATACCTTGGGTGAAAGACTCCCTATTCAAAAATTGGTGCTGGTTGAACTGGATATCCACATGTAAAAGACTGAAACTGGACCCACACCTTTTCCCACTCACAAAAATTGATTCAAGATGGGTAAAGGACTTAAATTTAATGCATGAAATGATAAAAATCCCCAAATAAATGATAGGAAAAACACTGGAAGATATTGGCCTGGGGAAAGACTTCATGAAGAAGACTGCCATGGCAATTGGCAACAACAACAAAAATAAACAAATGGGACTTCATTAAAGTGAGAAGTTTCTGTACAGCTAAGGTGAAAATAACCAAAGCAAATAGACAATCTACACAATGGGAAAGGATATTTGTGTATTCTGAATCAGACCAAAGCTTGATAACTAGGATCTATAGAGAACTTAAATTAATACACATGAAAAAAAGCCAACAATCCCATATATCAGTGGGCAAGAGACATGAATAGAACCCTCTAGTACAGATGAATGGTGAACAAACATGAAAAATGCTCATCATCCTTAATTATTAGAGAAATGCAAATTAAAACCACCCTGAGATACCATCTAACCCAGGCATCCTCAAACTATGGCCTGCCTAGGACATTTATCCAGCCCACTTGGTATTTTTGCTGCTGCTGCCTGTCCTGCTTAGCAGCTGACTTGTCTCTGGGCCCACAGTCCAGCCCTCCAACAGTCTGAGGGACAGTGAACTGGCTCCCTGTTTAAAAACTTTGAAGACCCATGACCTAACCCCAGTGAGAATGGCCCACATCACAAAATCTCAAAACTGCAGATGCTGGTGTGGATTTGGAGAGAAGGGAACACTTTTACACTGCTGGTGGGACTACAATCTTTTTGGAAGGAAGTATGGAGAACCTTCAAAGAACTCAAGTTAGACTTCCCATTTGATCCTGCAGTCCTATTACTTGGCATTTACCCAGAAGGGAAAAAAAATCCTTTTCTCATAAGGACACTTGCACCAGACTGTTTATTGCAGCTCAATTTACAATCACCAAAATGTGGAAACAGCCTAAATGCCCACCAACCCAGGAATGGATTAACAAGCTGTGGTATATGTATACCATGGAATACTATTCAGCCATTAAAAAAATGGAGACTTTACAGCCTTTGTATTAACACGGATGGAAGTGGAACATATTATTCTTAGTAAAGCATCACAAGAATCGAGAAGCATGAATCCTACATACTCAAGTTTGATATGGAGCATCCTCCCACCTCTGCAGGACCAAGCACCCTGTCTCAGTCCTGCAGCCAGGGAACTGATTGAGCTGTGCATTCCCCACATGGCTTCTGGTGCTCAGCCACTGCTCCCAGGCACCTGAGCAGGGTGACCTGAGGACTGATCGACCTGTGCGTTCCTGGCACCCCAGGCCTGGTGGCCCAAGAACTGTGAGAGGATGGTCAGTTGAGAGGGAACCACACTGGAGTGGCAGTACTCTGAGGTGAAGAGCAGCAGCTGCAGCAGCTAGAACACTAAGGCTCATACCCCTGAGTCTTTTCCAGACAGATATGACCTATCTCTCCGGGCAACCAGAGGAGGCCGGCATCTTCTCCAGTGGCAGCCACTGGCTAAAAGGTTTTGGGACAGTCTTCAAACAGTGCAAATTCAGCATGGGGCTGAATCAGGGGAAAAACTCTGGTAACCAGAATAACTAGAGTAGATCAAGTCCCCCAAGGAAGGATAGGATAGATGCAATTGAAGATCCCATCCATAAACAGATGGCTAAGATGACAAAAAATCAAGTTCAGAATCTGGATAGCAAATAAGATTAACAAAATGGAGGAAAGAAGGGATTTAGAATTTCAAACTATTCAAAAGCTGTCTCAAGAATTCAATGATTTCAAAGATAAAATGATGACCAAAGATTTTGAAACACTGAAGCAGGAGGTTGCAACCCTCAAAGAGCTGAAAAATATGGTAGAATCCCTCAGTAACAGAATGGAGCAGGTAGAAGAAAGGATCTCTGACATTGAAGAAAAAGCTTCTGAACGTGCCCAAGTGTTCAAGGATGAAGAGAAATGGAGAGCAAAAATGGATCACTCTCTCAGAGAGCTCTGGGATAATTTGAAGAAAAGTAATATTCATCTTATAGGAATCTGTGAAGGCAATGAAGTTGCTTTACAAAGCACAGAGGTTCTTTTTCATGAAATTATGAAAGAGAACTTTCCAGACATGCTGAGAGATTCTGAAATTTAGATAGCAGATAGTTTCAGAACCCCAGCATGACTCAACCCGAACAAGACATCCCCCAGGCACATCATAATTAACTTCACTAAAGTTAATATGAAAGAGAAAATCTTGAAAGCAGCTAGATATAAGAAAACCATAACCTACAAGGGGAAGAATATTAGAATTACTGCAGATTTCTCTGCTGAAACCTTTCAGGCTAGAAGAAGGTGGTCATCGAATTTTAATCTCCTAAAACAAAATAACTTTCAACCCAAGATCCTGCATCCAGCTAAACTGAGTTTCATTTATGATGGAGAAATTAAATACTTTAATGAAATTTACATGTTGAGGAAATTTGCTATAATGAAACCAGCTCTCCAGGATATTCTCAGACCTATCCTCCATAATGACCAGTTCAATCTCCACCACATAAGTAAACTCACACAGAAAATTTTGATCAAATTCCAACTTCCACAGCAGTGAAAGGATTAAAGATGTCCACTGGACATTCAAAAAACTCAATACCCCAAATTATACCAGGCTTATAAATATTCTCAATCAATGTGAATGGCTTAAATTGCCCTCTAAAGAGGCACAGCCTAGCTGGCTGGATACAAAACCTCGGGCCAGATATCTGCTGTATACAAGAATTCCATCTTACCTTAAAAGACAAATATAGACTCAGGGTGAAGGGATAGTCATCTATATTCCAGGCAAATGGAAAGCAGATGTTGCAATCTTATTCGCAGATACGATAGGCTTTAAAACCAACAAAAGTAAGCAAGGATAAAGATGAACGCTTTACATTTGTTAAGGGTGATACTCAATACGATGAGATTTCAATCATCAATATTTATGCACCCAACGAGAAGGCACCTGAATTTATAAGAGATACTCTAACAGGCATGAGCAACTTGATTTTTCCCAGCTCCATCATAGTTGGAGATTTTAATACTCCTTTGCTAGTGTTGGATAGATCCTCCAACAAGAAGCTTAGCAAAGAAATTTTAGATTTAAACTAACCATTCAGCACTTGGATTTAATGGATATCTACAGAACATTTCATTCTAACAAAACTGAATACACATTTTTCTCATCGGCCCACAGAACACACTCCAAAATTGACAACATTCTAGGTCACAAGTCTAACCTCAGCAAATTTAAAAGAATAGATATTATCCCTTGTATCTTTTCAGACCATCATGAAATTAAAGTTGAACTCAGTAACAACAGGAATCTGCAGACTCATACAAAAACATGGAAGGTAAATAACCTTATGCTGAATGAGACAAGATCAAGAAGGAAATCACCAAATTTTTGGAGCAAAATGATAATGAAGATATGAGTTATCAGAACCTCTGGGATACTGCAAAGGCAGTCCTAAGAGGGAAATTTATAGCACTACAAGCCTTCCTCAAGAAAATGGAGAGAGAGGAAGTTAACAACTTAATGGAACATCTCTAGCAAGTGGAAAAGGAAGAACACTCCAATCTGAAATCCAGCAGAAGAAAAGAAATAACCAAAATTAGAGTAGAATTAAATGAAATTGAAAACAAAAGAATTATACAACAGATAAATAAATCAAAAAGTTGGTTTTTTGAAAAGGTCAATAAGATAGATAAACCTTTGGCCAACCTAAGCAAGAAAAAAAAAGAGTAAAATCTCTAATCTCATCAATCAGAAACAGTAAAGACAAAATAACAACAGACCCCTCAGAAATTAAGAAAATCCTTAATGAATATTACAAGAAACTTTATTCTCAGAAGTATAATAATCTGAAGGATATCAACCAATACTGGGAAGCACGCCACCTTCCAAGACTTAGTCAGAATCAAGTGGAAATGTTAACCAGGCCTATATCAAGTTCTGAAATAGCACCAACTATACAAAATTTCCCTAAAAAAAAAAAAAAAAAAGCCCGGGACCAGATGGCTTCATGTCATGTCAGAATTCTACCAAACTTTTAAAGAGGAACTAATACCTATACTACTTAACCTTTTCCAAAATATAGAAAAAGA
>NW_003852541.1:2554928-2556455 GCF_000181295.1 Otolemur garnettii | reverse complement strand
AAGGCTGGTTCAACATATGTAAATCTATAAACATAATTCATCACAGAAGCAACTTAAAAAACAAAGACCCATATGATTCTCTCAATTGATGCAGAAAATGCTCTTGATAATATCCAGCATCCTTTCATGATCAGAACGCTTAAGAAAATTGGCATAGAAGGGACTTTTCTCAAATTGATAGAGGCCATCTACAGCAAGCCCACAGCCAATATTGTACTGAACGGAGTTAAATTGAAATCCTTTCCACTCAGATCAGGAACCAGGCAAGGTTGCCCCTTGTCTCCATTGCTCTTTAATATTGTAATGGAAGTTTTAGCCATTGTAATTAGGGAAGAAAAGGTGATCAAGGGTATGAATATAGGATCACAAGAGATAAAACTTTCACTCTTTGCAGATGATATGATTGTATATCTGGAAAACACTAGGGATTCTGCTACAAAACTCTTAGGATTGATCAAGGAATATAGCAGTGTCTCAGGTTACAAAATCAACACTCATAAATAGGTAGCCTTTATATATATCAACAACAGTCAATCTGAGAAAATAGTCAAGAACTCTATTCTGTTCACAGTAGTGCCAAAGAAGATGATGAAATATTTGGGAGTTTACCTAACAAAGGACATGATAGATCTCTATAAAGAGCACTATGAAACTCCAAGAAAAGAAATAGCTGAAAATGTTAACAAATGGAAAAACATACCATGCTCATGGCTGGGAGGAATCAACATTGTTAAAATGTCCATACTACCCAAACCAATATATAATTTTAATGCAATCCCTATTAAAGTTCCATTGTCATACTTTAAAGATCTTGAAAAAATAATATTTCATTTTATATGGAATCAGAAAAAACCTCAAATAGCCGAGACATTACTCAGAAATAAAAATAAAGCAGGAAGAATCATGCTACCAGACATCAGACTACACTATAAATCCATAGTGATCAAAACAGCATGGTATTGGCACTAAAACAGAGAGGTAGATGTATGGAACAGAATAGAGAACCAAGAGATGAACCCAGCTACTTACCATTATAGATTTTTGACAAGCCAATTAAAACATTGCGTAGGGAAAAGATTCCCTATTTAACAAATGGTGCTGGGCAAACTGCCTAATAACCTGTAGAAGACTGAAACTGGATCCACACCTTTCACCACTAATTAAGATTGACTCTCACTGGATTAAAGATTTAAACTTAAGACATGAAACTACAAAAATACTAGAAGAAAGTGTAAGGAAAACACTTGAAGAAATCAGCCTGGGCAAAAATTTTATGAGGAGGACCACTTGGGCAACTGAAGCAACATCAAAAATACACTACTGTGACCTAGTCAAATTAAAAACCTTCTGCACAGCCAAGAACACAGTAAATAAGGCAAGAAGACTGCCCTCAGAATGGGAGAAGATATTTGCTGGTTATGTCTCCGAAAAAGGTTTAATAACCAGAATCCACAGAGAACTCAAACGTATTAGCAAGAAGAAAACAAGCGATCCCCTCTTAGGGTGGGCAAGGGACTTGAAGAGAAA
>NW_003852541.1:2545249-2554322 GCF_000181295.1 Otolemur garnettii | reverse complement strand
CTATAACCCAATTTTAGCCCAGGAATATGGGGAGAGAGGAGAAGAAGGGGAAGGGGGAGGGTGAGTGGAGGGAGGGTGATTGGTGGGATCACGCCTATGGTTCATCCTATAAGGGTACATGTGAATCTCTCTAAATGTAGAATATAAATGTCTTAACACAATACCTAAGAAAAGGACATGAAGGCTATGTTAACCAGTTGGATGCAAGTATTTCAAATTGTATATGGAAACAATATACTGTACCCCATGATAGTATTAATGTACACTGCTATGATTTAATAAAAAAATTTTGATATGAAGACAATTAATGACAAGGGAAGGTGAGCAGAGAGAGGAAGAAGGAGGGAGCAATGGGGAAGGGATTATCAGAGAGAGTGATGGAGGGAAGGAGGTGGGGTCTTGGTGTATGCCACACCTTTTGCGATTAAGACACTATTGTAAGAGAGACTTTACCTAACAAATGCAATCAGTGAAACCTGGTTTCTTGTACCCTCAATGAATCCCCAACAATAAATTTAAAAAAAAAAACAACTAAGCAATGGACTCTTACAAAATAAGATGAACAGACACTACCAGACTTATCAATTATCTCAATAAATGTTAATGACTTGAATTCCCCACTGAAAGGCATAGATTGGCTGATTGGATTAAAAAACACAAGCCATCCATTTTCTGTCTGCAGAAAACCTACCTAGCTTCAAAAGACAAATCAAAACTCTGAGTTAAGAGTTGAAAGACAATTTTTCAGGGAGACAGAATTCAGAAGAAAAGGGAGGTTGCAATATTATTTTCAGATACATGTGGATTTAAAGCAACTAAAGTCAAAAAAGAGAACGATGGACACTTCATAGATGGATGCTTCATATTGGTTGAGGTAAAAATACAACAGAAAGACTTTTCTTTTCTAAATATTTGTGCACCCAACTTAAATGCTCCCAGATTCTTGAAACATAATTAGTCTGAGCATTATGATATCCTATAACACCATAATAACAGGGGACTTTACACTCCTCTCACAGAGCTGGACAGATCCTCTAAACAGAAAGTAAACAAAGATATAAGGGATTTAAATGAGACCCTAGAACAACTGTGCTTGATAGATGTACATAGAACACTCTATCCCAAAGGTAAAGAATATACGTTCTTCTCATTGCCCCATGGAACATTCTCCAAAATTGATCATATCCTAGGACACACAAAAAATCTCAACAGAATCAAAAGAATTGAAATTTTACCTTGTATCTTCTCAGACCATAAGCCACTAAATGTGGAACTCAACTCCAACAAAAACGTTCAACCCCACACAAAGGCATGGAAATTAAACTACCTTCTGTTGGATGACAGTTGGGGGCAGGATATAAAAGAGGAAATAGTTAATTTCCTTGAGCACAACAACAATGAAGACCCTTGGTACCAAAACTGGTGGGATACTGCAAAAGCAGTTCTGAAAGGAAAATTTATCACTTTAGATGCCTACACTCAAAAAACAGAAAGAGAGCACATCAACAAACTCACAAGTCATCTATGGAATTGGAAAAAGGAGAACAGTCTAAGCCTAAACCCAGAAGAAGAAAATAAATACCCAAAATTAAATCAGTGATCAATGAAATTGAAAACAAAAGAATCATTCAGAAAATTAATGAAACAAGAGTTGGTTTTTTAAAAAAATAAATAAAATAGATAAGCCCTTGGCCAGACTAACTAGAAATCTAAAAGTACTAAAAGTAAAATCTTTAGTAACCTCAATCAGAAACAATGAAGGGGAAATAACAACTGATGCCAAAGAAATACAAGAGATTATCTCTGAATACTACCAGAAACCCTATGCCCCGAAATTTGACAATGTGAAGAAAATGGATCAATATTTGGAATCACACCCTTTCCCTACACTTAGCCAGGAAGAAATAGAGCTTCTGAACAGAACAATTTCAAGCACTGAGATCAAGGAAACAATAAAAAATCTTCCAACAAAAAATGCCCTGGTCCAGATGGCTTCACACCAGAATTCTATGAAACCTTCAGAGAAGAGCTTATTCCCATACTGCAGAGAAAGAAAGAAGGAGGGAAGGGTGGGGGAAAGGAAGAGCAGAGAGGGGGAAGGTGGGAGGGGGTGGGATCTTGTTGTGTGACACAACTTTTGGGGGCAAGACACAATTGTAAGAAGGACTTTACCTAACGAATGCAATTAGTGTAACCTGGTTTCTTGTACTCTCAATGAATTCAACAATTAACAACATATATACATATATATATATATATATATATATAACAGAAAGAGCAAGTCAGCAACCTAATGGTCCATCTCAAGCAACTGGAAAAGGAAGAACAATCTAATCCCAAACCCAGCAGAAGAAAAGAAATAACCAAAATGAGAGCAGAACTAAATAGCCAAAGTTAGAGCAGAACTAAATGACTAAATGAAATCGAAAACAAAAGAATTATTCAGAAGATCAGTGAAACAAAAAGTTGGTTCTTTGAAAAGGTTAATAAAATTCATAAATCCTTGGCTAGAATAACCGGAACAGAAAAATAAGATCCCTAATAACTATAATCAAAAATGATAAAGGGAAGATAACAACAGATACCACAGAAATACAAAGGATTCTCAACAATTACTACAATAAACTCTATTCCTAGAAATATGAAAATGTAGAGGAGATGGACTGATATCTGGAAGCACAATACCTTATAAAACTCAGCCAGAAAGATTTAGAAATCTTGAATAGATCAATATCAAGTACTAAAATAGCATCAATTATACTATTATAAAATCTCCCCCCCCCAAAAAAGCCCTGGAACAGATGGTTTCACATCAGAATTCTATCAAACCTTCAAAGAGGAACTAGTTCCTATAATGCACAAACTTTTCCAAAATATAGAGAAAGAAGGAATCCTCTCCAATACATTCTATGAAGCCAATATCACCCTGATCCCCACACCAGGAAAGGACCCAACAAAAAATAAAACTACAGGCCAATATCATTAATGAATATCAATGCAAAAATGTTCAACAAGATATTAGTGAACAGAATACAACAACACATTGAAAAGATTATACACCATGATCAAGTGGGTTTTATCCCAGAGACATAAGTTAGGGTCAACATATGCAAATCTACAAATATAATACACCACATAAATAGAATCAGAGACAGATTCTTTCAAATGATACAGAAAAGGCTTTTGATAATATCCAGCATTGTTTCATGATAAAAACACTCAAAAAAACAGGCTTAGAAGAAACATTCTTTAAACTGATAAAGGCTATCTATAGCAAACACACAGCCAATAGCATATTGAATGGAATAAAGTGAAAGCATTCCCACTCAAATCTGTAACCAGACAAGGATCTGCACTGTCTCCACTGCTATTTAGCATAGTGTTGGAACTGCTAGCCTTCACAATCAGGCAAAAGAAGGAGACCAAAAGAATCCAAATAGGGACAGAGGAGGTCAAAGTCTCTCTCTTCTCAGATGACACCATCTTATACTTAGAAAACCCCAGGGATTCAACTACAAAGCTCTTAGAAGTGATCAAAGAATATAGCAGCATCTCAGGTTACAAAATCAATACCCACAGATCAGTAGCCTTCATATATGCCAACAATTGTCAAGCTGGGAATAAAATTAGAGACTCTATTCCTCTTACAATAGCACCAAAAAAGATGAAATACCTGGGAATATATCTAGCAAAAGATGTGAAAGATCTCTACAAAGAGAATTATGAAACTTTGAGAAAGGAAATAGCAGATGTCAACAAATGGAAGAAAATACCATGCTCATGGCTGGGAAGAATCAACATTGTTAAAATGTCCATACTACATAAATAAATCTATAGGTGTAATGCAATCCCCATCAAAGCACCAATGTCATACTTTAAAGATCTTTGAAAAATACTACTTCAATTCAATCAGAAAAAAACCCAAAATAAAAACAAATCTGGAGGCATCATGTTGGCAGACTTCAGGTTATATTACAAGTCTATCCTGATCAAAACAGCATAGTACTGGCACAAAAATGGAGACATAGATCTGTGGAATAGGATAGAGAATCTAGAGATGAACCCAATCACATATCATTATTTAATCATTGATATGCCTTACAAAAACATGCAATGAGGAAAAGAATCCTTATTTAACAAATGGCGCTGGGAGAACTTGTTATCCACATGCAGAAGACAGAAACTGGACCTGCACTTCTCAGTATTGACTAAAATTATTCTTATTGGATAAAAGATTTAAATTTAAGACATAAAACAATAAAAATTCTTGAAGAGAGCGTGGGGAAAACACTTGAAGATACTGGCCTGGGAGAAAACTTTATAATGAAGACCCCCCCCCCCCAGCAATTGCAGCAACACTAAAAATAAATAACTGGGACTTGATCAAGCTAAAAAGCTTTTGCACAGCTAAGAGTACCACAAACAAAGCAAACAGACAGCCCTCACAATGGGGTTTTGCATGTTATGAATATGAAAAAGTCCTGATAACTAGAATCTCCAGAGAACTCAAATTAAACAATAAGAAAAGTGCAAACAACCCTCTCTATAGGTGGGCAAGAGATTTGAACAGAAACTCTGAAAATGACAGATGAATCGACAACAAACACATTTAAAAATGCTCATTGTCTTTAATCATCAGAGAAATGTAAATCAAAACCACTCTAAGATATCACCTAACCCCAGCAAGATTAGCCCACATCACACATTCCCAAAACACCAGATGCTGGCTTGGATGTGGAGAGAAAGGAACACGTCTGCACTGCTGGTGGGTTTGCAAACTAATATAGACTTTTTGGAGAAAAGTATGGAGAATCCTCAAAGATCTAAAAGTAGACTTTCCATTTGACTGTGCAATCGCATTACTAGGTATCTATCCAGAAGAACAAAGATCATTTTATCACAAAGACATTTGCACTGGAGTGTTTATTGCAGCTCAATTCATAACTGCCAAGTCCTAGAAGCAAACTAAATGCCCATCAACTCATGAATGGATCAACAAACTGTGGCATATGTATACCATGGAATATTCAACCATTAAAAAGATGGAGACTTGACATCTTTTACTTTTGCCTGGATGGAGTTGAAATACATTCTTAGTAAAGTATCTCAAGAATGGAAAAATAAACAACCAATCTACTCCATAGTAATATGAAATCAATATATATACAATTACATGTTCCTTAGAACAATAAAAAACTATTATTGTCCATTTCAGGGTTAGAGGGAAGTGAGAGAGGGGAGGGGGAAGGACGTATGGCAGAAGGAGGGAGGGCATGAGGTGGGATCTCACCTAATGCGCACATTGTGAGGGTATATAACAGGCCCCCTGGGTGAGGGACTCTTCTACAAATGGAACTTTACCCTGGAAGTGAGAACAATGTAACCTACATATTGTACCCTCATATTAATTTGGATAAAGTTAACAAACAAACTAACAAACACCAATAGACATGGGAGGTGCAGTGCCCCAGTGAAATGCCCAGGTGTAGAGAGAGCAGGCACTCACCTGGCATTAGGTAGCACCTGGTGGAGGGGGCTGGGTGTCCTCTCAGAGATGGGACACTTACTGTTGGGGATCAGGGAGCCAGAACCCACTTCCTTCAGAGGGGAGGGTGCCTGACCACCCATCAGAGGGTCCCTAGAATAGCTCTGGAGTTGGTCCAGGGAGGCTTCAATCACTGTCCTTTTGGGGGGGGTTTCCTTACTGCAGGGGAGGTGGCTCTCTGGTTGGACAGCTCCAAGGTCACAGGGGTAGGAATGAGGCTGGGGGAGGAGGGAGAAGGAGTGGGGGGGGGTCAGAGAGAGTGAGAGCCAGAAAGAGGGTACAAGGAGGCCATTAACCTTGGTCCTAGGTCCCATCTGCCTGAACCCCATGGCTCCTGCTGGTCACAGACTGTCACTGGGGCTGACTGGAGAAACTCTAGGAACTGGAGGCAGAACTAGGGCTGCAGGTGGAAGGGCTCCTTGGGTTCCAGACAGGACTGAATGGGTAGGAGGGTCTTCCGATGTTACTGGCTTTAGAGATGTCCAAGCCTCAGGGGGAGAAGTAAACGGGTCACTCACACACAGGAATGCATGGGAAATGCAGCCACACTCTATTCAGTGGGGAAGGCCACCACCCCACAGTCTGTCCTCAGCTAGACACCAGGTGTCAGCAGAGGCCACAGGGACACACTTTCTCATCAGGTAAGAGGGACTTGGAGTGTGTCCCTGGAAACAGTTCCCAGTCAGGCATAGTGGGCAGGGTTGGGGGGAAGCAGAATCTGATATAAAAACCCACAAGGTGGATGGTGAAGGTGCACCCAGGCCTCTTGAACAACATTGAGTCTCAAGGATCAATGGAAGATGAACAAAACAGAAAAATAGTGATTTGGAAAAAGATGGAAGATTTAAAAACTAATGATGTTAACTTCTGTAGGGGGTGTCTAGTGGCTCACACGAAGTCAAGTCCAAGTGCCCAGAGGGAAGGGAAAAGGAGAGCTCCTTTCTCCATCCTCCAGGAAGCCCAGCTTCACAGGGCACTGGGAGGCCCAGTCCCTATCCTCTCTGGAAGCAGAGGAAGGAAACAACTTTGATCCAAATCAAAGTAAACAAGTTCAAACATAAAAGCCCCGAGGAAGTGGTGATTAAAGCCCAGAACTGGTGCTTTGAAAACAGTTTGTGAAATGAACAAGCCTCTTGAAAATACAAAATAAACATTGACATGAACCAGCAGGTGGGGCAGAAGAGGGACATGGCTAGGCCCCCATGCATCTCGTCCTCTTCCTCACCTTCCTTCAGAGAGGGCAGAGAGGGTGCTGCCCACAGCTGTGCCAATTCTCATGGAGACCCTCGGAAGAGAGAAAAACTTCCAACAGAGAGGGCAGAGCACCAAGTCAGCAAGAGGAGTGCCATGCCAGGTGATGGAGAGACATTCCTTGCCTGGCCAAGCCCTCCCATTCCCAGATCGAACATGACAATAGCAACAGCAGATGCTTTGGTTGTTACCAGCACAAGGATGTGGGGTTGAGGGGATGAAGTACTGTCAGCACGCAGGTAGGCAACCCAAAGACCCCTGAATACAGGCTTCCCTCCAGACTATCCTGAGGGCATTGCCCGGAGAGCCTCAAGCTCACCTGAATACAGGCTACTGCCACGTGTCCTCAAACTACAGCCTGCGAGCCACATGTGGCCCACCGAGGACATTTATCCAGCCTGCCGGGTGTTTTTGCTGCAGCTGCCTGTCCTGCTTAGCAGCCGACTCCTCCAGGGGCCCGCAGTCCAGCCCTCCAACGATCTGAGGGACAGTGAACTGGCCCCTTGTTTAAAAAGTTTGAGGACCCCTGCTCCAGACTGTCCTGATGGCACTGCCCTGGATGGCCCCAAGCTCACCTGAATACAGGCTACCCCCTAGACTGTCCTGAGGGCACTTCCTCGGAAGGCCCCAAGCTGACCATCTGCAGCTGAGCTCTGAGTGAAATCCCTAAACCCTGGGATGCAGACAGTAGGACTTTGGAGAGGCAGAGGCTGCTTCTCAGTCTTCACCCTGGGCCAACATACAGGCCCTGCTAAGGTGGGCCTTGCCCAGGGAGACCCTGAGCAGGAGGACACAGTGCTCAGGAGGACCCTATGCTTGGTTTAATCCTCTGCTGTCATCATCCTAAAATTGTTAACAATTTTGAATAAAGGCCATGAATTTTCATCTTGTTCTGGGTCTTGCAACTATGTAGCCTGATTTATGTCTTCAATATTCACAAAACATTGGCCACAGGGCTTTCTGGAGTGGCTCAGAGTGGCTGGGACATGACTCCCTGGCATGTGGTCCTATTCTTATCACAGACTCAGGCTACAGAAATTCCTAGAACATGGTCACCCCTGGGCAGGGACAGCCCTTACCTTCAGAGGATCCCATGTACAAGGGCAGCACTTTGGGGATTGCTGAGGCCCCAGCCCTGGTCTTGGGGGCCTCAGGCCCAGGGAGACCCTTGTCAGGAGCAGCCCCCCTTGTAGCTCTGGGAGCAGCCAGGCTGGGCACCCTCATTGGCATGCCAGGGCCCTCACACTGGCTGCATGCCCTGTGCCTAGGGATCTGATTGCAGAGTCATTACTGAGAGGCCCAGCTTTCCCACAAGCATTAGTTATTACCCAGGAAGAGAAGCCCAAGTAAAGAAAAATGACAAAAATCCACTGCCTGCCAAACACGTCTGCTCAGGAGATGGAGGATGATAAACAGCTTTTGAGAGCAGATGAATCCCAGTCAGCAGCCCCAGAGGGCTCGGCTAGCTCAGGAAAGTTAGGAAAATAAAGAAAAAATTCATGATAGATTTTAACATTACTGCCACCAGGGATGGGGCCAGGTCAGAGGAGGAGCATGTAGAGGCCACATGTGGGTCACAGGAGTCGCAGGCATTCAGTGTGTGTGCCTCCCCCTGCCCATGGATCTACCACCTGCCCATCTCACCACCCACACGCCCTTCCACTCACCTTATCAGCTGGCCACCCACTCACACATCCTTCTACCCACTTGGTCTCCATTTTTCTCCTGACCCTCCAGTTCCACCTGCCAATGGACATTCCCTGTGTGCACTGCCCAGTGCATGGCTACCCTGTGTGCTCAGCACACAGGTATGAGATAGATGTCAGATGTCACCTCTGGTTCCAGAAGCTGGTTGGTTTGTGGGACATATAGACTGAGAGTGACTTCCCACAGGAACGAGAGGCTAAGGGGCTGATTGGCTGAGGGGATGAGTGAATGAAGGGCAGAGGGAATAAGGGGATGAGGGAATAAAGGAATGAGGGGCAGAGGGGATGAGGAGGTGAAGGGGATGAGGGAATGAGGGAATGAGGGGGTGAGGAGATGAGTGAATGAAAGGCTGAGGGAATAAGGGGATGAGGGAATGAGGGGCTGAGGGGATGAGGGGCTGTGAGAATAAGGGGTGGAGGGGATAAGGGAATGAGGGGATGAGGGAATGAGGGGCTGTGAGAATAAGGGATGGGAGGGGATAAGGGAATGAGGGGCTGAGGGGATGAGGGGCTGTGAGAATAAGGGGTGGGAGGGGATAAGGGAATGAGGGGCTGAGGGGATGAGGGGCTG
>NW_003852541.1:2526634-2545229 GCF_000181295.1 Otolemur garnettii | reverse complement strand
GGGGGTGAGGAGATGAGTGAATGAAAGGCTGAGGGAATAAGGGGATGAGGGAATGAGGGGCTGAGGGGATGAGGGGCTGTGAGAATAAGGGGTGGGAGGGGATAAGGGAATGAGGGGCTGAGGGGATGAGGGGCTGTGAGAATAAGGGGTGGAGGGGATAAGGGAATGAGGGGATGAGGGAATGATGAACTTAAGGGGATGAGGGAATGTGGGAATGAGGGGATGCGGAAATGGGGGATGAGGGGATGGGGGAATGGGGGATGAGGGGATGAGGATGAGGGGATGATGAACTTAGGAGGATGAAGGAATGAGGGGATGAAGGAATGAGGGGTTGAGGCAAGGAAGGGCTGAGAGAATGTGGGGCTGAGGGGATAAAGGAATGAGGGGCTGAGGACTGAGGGGATGAAGGGCTGAGGGGATGTGGGAATGTGGAGATAAGGGGATGAGTTGCTGAG
Source organism: Otolemur garnettii (assembly GCF_000181295.1). Taxonomy (NCBI): domain Eukaryota; kingdom Metazoa; phylum Chordata; class Mammalia; order Primates; family Galagidae; genus Otolemur; species Otolemur garnettii. The sequence continues at coordinate 2,544,774 of NW_003852541.1, read as the reverse complement.
AGCATGAGGGCATGAGGCTGACAGGATGAGGGCTGAGCAGATGAGGGTTTGAGGGCTGGATCTCGTGGGCCCTGACTGCAGTGCTGTTTTCTGTAGGAGCTGCTTTGCTTTCCTTTCTTCTCTTCCTCCTCGTCTTCCCATCCTGCCTCCCCCTTCTCCTATTCTCATCCTATCTGCCCCACTTTACTGTCTCCACCTTTCCTCCCCCCCATCTTTCCCTTCCCTCCTGCTGCTCCTAGCTCCCTGTTTCCCCATCTTCTCTACCCCCCTAGCTCACAGGCTGGCTTGTCCATTGCTCCTGGGTCCAAGTGTCCTTGTAGTTGGAGCCTTTTCCTCCTGTAGAGCCTCAGCTGCACATCGTAGGCTGGTATCCAGGCTCCTGACTACCCCCAGCAAGACTCTTCTCCTTAAGTCCTCCTGGCCCACAGGGAAAAGGAGGGCCACTGCTTTGGAAGGAGCTTCACTGGCCAGGGTGGGTCATGAATGCTCAGAAACTATAGCACTGCTTCTAGGCTGAGGGTCCAGAGAGGGTGGCCTCATGTAGGCCCCCAGCCTATGATGTCAGCATCTGCCAATGCACAGGTCAGGAATAGGAATGTTGCCAGATGGCCAGGCCTGAGTTAGGGTATAGGGGCTCCATGGCATTTGGGTCTCCACTGTTTCACGCCTACTTGCACCTTAGCATTTGCCATGTGGCTTTTTTAGCTCCTCTGGTCAAGGGCTGAAATTTAATCTTATACCTATTGACCCTAGACTAGCCTTACATCTTGCCTTGGCCAATGGGATAGGGTGGAAGTGATTGTGTGATAGCCCCAAAACTTGGTCTTAAGGCTTGTATGCTGCTTGTCTTTCTTGGGACCCTTGCCACTGCCATGTGAGCTACCCTGGGATGGCTTGCTGGGATCAGAACAGTGCCCTGGTTATCCAAGGAGCCTGGCCAAGAGGGAAGTACCTCTCTGCTGAGCCCAGCCTAAATTGCCATACCTCAGAATGCTGAGCTAAATAAATGCTTGAGGTTTTATACCATGGGCTGGTTTGTTACACAATAATAGCTGACTGATAGAGGAGGAAAGTTTTACAGGCACTGCCTGAGTTCTTCAGGCCACCAGTAAACAGAGGATAGAGTTAGAAGCAGCAGAAGGCAAATACAAGAGGGAGACTGAAGGGAGAGAAGGGAAATAAGAGGGAAGTTGGAGCAGTAGAGAAGAGGAGAGAACACTTTTCATGAAAGATCAGTTTTCTTGACCTGGTTTCCTGACGTCTAATGATTTCTGTGATTGCATAACTCTGTTTAAACACACACACACACACATCTTGCCCTTTTTTGAATCCAGAACTAAGAGCATGATGAGATTCTGAGGGAGGGTCTATCTCTAGTTTGCATTCTGACACTTGGTCCTAAAACTGTAGTCCTAAAAATAACTGCTGTTGTGATTCAGTTCCTCAGTGGGTAAAGAGTCTGTAATCCTGTGGGTTTGTCATAGATAGCTTCGATCAGTTTAAGAAATGCACCACTTATGCCTATACTCCTCAGTGTTCTAATTTAAAAAGGATGCTGGATTTTATTGAATACTTTTTCTCCATCTATTGAGAGGATTATGTAGTCTTTGGTTTTACTTCAGTTGATATGGTGAATAACGTTTATGGACTTACATATAATAAACCAGCCTTGCATTCCTGAGATGAAACCTACTTGATTTGGATGTATGACTTTTTTGATGATAAGCTGTAATCTATTAGCTAAGATTTTAGTGAAAAATTTTGCATCTATATTCATTAGTGAAATGGGTCTGAAATTCTCCTTTTTAGTTGGGTCTTTTCCTGGTTTCGGTATCAGGGTGATGTTTGCTTCATAGAATGTGTTGGGGAAGATTCCTTCCTCCTCAATGTTTTGGAATAATTTCTGCAGTGTAGGAGTAAGCTCTTCCTTGAATGTTTGATAGAATTCTGGTGTGGAGCCATCAGGACCAGGGCATTTTTTTTGTTGGGAGTTTTTTTATTGTTTCTTTGATCTCAGTGCTTGAAGTTGGTCTGTTTAGGATATCTATTTCATCTGGGCTAAGTCTAGGGAGAGGGTGTGATTCTAAATATTGATCCATTTTCTTCACATTATCAAATTTCTGGACATAAAGTTCCTGGTAGTATTCAGAGATGATCTATTGTATCTCTGTGGCATCTGTTGTTATTTCCCCTTTATCATTTCTGATTGAGGTTACTAGAGATTTTACTTTTTTACTTCTAGTTAGTCTGGCCAAGGGCTTATCTATTTTATTTATTTTTTCAAAAAACCAACTCCTTGTTTTATTAATTTTATGAATGATTCTTTTGTTGTCAATTTCATCGATCTCTGATTTAATTTTGGGTATTTCTTTTCTTCTACTGGGTTTAGGCTTAGATTGTTCTTCTTTTTCCAATTCCATAAGATGGCTTGTGAGTTTGTTGATGCACTCTCTTTCTGTTTTTTGAATGTAGGCTTCTAAAGTGATAAATTTTCCTCTCAGGACTGCTTTTGCTATATCCTATAGGTTTTGGTAGCTTGGGTCATCATTGTTGTTATACTCAGGAAGTTAATGATTTCCTTTTTAATTTCTTCCTGCACCCAACTAACATTCAGCATAAGGTTGTTTAACTTTCATGTCTTTGTGTGAGGTTGAGTGTTATTGCTGGAGTTGAGTTCCACTTTTAGTGCCTTATGGTCTGAAAAGATGCAAAGTAGAATTTCAATTCTTTTGATTCTGTTGCTAGTATTTTACAGAATGGAGTAAAACTAAAAGTTTTTCCTCTTAGAACTGGAACCAGACAAGGTTGTCCCTCTGTCACCATTACTATTCAACATTGTGCTGGAAGTTTTAGCCAATACAATTAGACAAGACAAGAAAATAAAGGACATCCAAATGGGAGCAGAGGAGATTAAACTCTCCCTTTTTGCTGATGATATGATCTTATATCTGAAGAATCCCAAAGACTCACCACAAGACTCTTGGAAGTCATCAAAAAATACAGTAATGTCTCCTCAGGATATAAAATAAATGTCCGCAAGTCAGTTGCTTTTGTATACGTCAACAATAGCCAAGATGAAAGACTAATTAAGGACACAATTCCCTTCACCATAGCCCCCCCCCAATGAAATACTTAGGAATATACAAACAAAAGAGCTGAAGAACCGCTGTAAAGAAAATTATGAACCCCTAAGAAAGGAAATAGCAGGAAATTCAATAAATGGAAGAACATACCAGGCTCATGGCTGGGAAGAATCAACATTGTTAAAATGTCTATACTTCCCAGAGTAATTTACCAATTCAATGCCATCCCTATTAAAATACCAACATCCTATTTTCAAGACTTGGAAAAAATGATTCTGCATTTTGTATGGAACCAGAAAAAAACCTATATAGCTAAGGCAGTTCTTAGTAACAAAAACAAAGCCAGGGGTATCACTATACCAGATTTTAGGCTGTACTACAAGGACATAGTGGTCAAGACAGCATGGTACTGGCACAAAAATAGAGACATAGATATTTGGAATCAAATATGAAACCTGGAAATAAAACCAACAACTTACAGCCACCTAATCTTCGATAAACCAAACAAGAGCATTCACTGGGGGAAAGACTCCCTATTTAATAAATGGTGCTGGGAGAACTGGATATCTATATGTAAAAGACTGAAATTAGACCTGTACCTTTCTCCACTCACAAAAAATTGATTCAAAATGGACAAAGGACTTAAATTTAAGACATGAAATGATAAAAATTCTCAAAGAAAGAACAAGAAAAACACTGGAATATTGGCCTGGGGAAAGACTTAATGAGGAAGACTGCCATGGCAATAGCAAAAACACCAATAATAAATAAATGAGATTTAATGAAACTGAAAAGTTTCTGTACAGCCAAGGAGACAACAACCAAAGCAAATAGACAACCTACTCAATGGGAAAGGATATTTGCATATTTTGAATGAGACAAAAGTCTAATAACCGGGATCTATGCAGAACTTCAATTAATCTACAAGAAAAAACCCAACAATCCCATACATCAATGGGGAAGAGACAAGAATAGAATCTTCTCTAAAGCCGATAGACGAATGGCTACTAAGCATATGAAAAAATGCTCATCATCCCTAATTATCAGAGAAATGCAAATTAAAACCACCCTGAGATATCATCTAACCCCAGCGAGAATGGCCTATGTCACAAAATCTCAAAACTGAAGTTGCTGGCATGAATGTGTAGTGAAAGGAATGCTTTTGCACAGCTGGTGGGACTGCAAACTAATACAACCTTTATGGAAGGAAGTATGGGGAAACCTCAAAGAACTCAACCTAGACCTCCCATTTGATCCTGCAATCCCATTACCGGGCATCTATCCAGAAGGGAAAAAAAAAAAAAAAACCTTTTATTATGAAGACACTTGTACTATGCTATTTATTGCAGCCCCATTTACAATCGCTAAAATGTGGAAACAGCCTAAATGTCCTTCAATCCAGCAATGGATTGCGAAGCTGTGGTATATGTATACCATGGAATATTATTCAGCCATCAAAAATAATGGAGATTTTACAGCATTTGTACTAACCTGGATGGAGGTGGAACACATTATTCTTAGTGAAGCATCACAGGAATGGAGAAGTAAGAATCTTATGTATTCAACTTTGATATAAAGACAATTAATGACAATTAATGACATGGTGGGGCATGGGGGAAGGGGAGACCAGACAGAGAAGGAGAGAGGGGGTGTGGGCAAGGAAAAAAACAAAAAGAAAGAAAATAGTGACTAATTCTCATATAAATTGTATGTAATTTTGACCAAAGTACATTACTTAAACATTAATTTTTAATTCAACATGTTAATATGTTGTTTATCATATTGCATCCTCATTTATAAGTAAAATATGTTTGTAATTTCCCCTTTATAATAATATACTTTCTCCAATTTTAATATCAGGTGTATCCAGATTAAGTAGAATGATTTTGAAGTATTTTTTTTATTATCTATAAGATTTGGCATGATCTTTTTTTTAAAAATTATCTTTTACTTTTATTTATAAATATTAGTTGTCTATTTTTTTGAGACTTCGGAAAAAAAATAAGAAGAAGAAGTTAACTTATAAAAGTATTCTGTAATAGACATACTTCTATCTCACAATGTGAATGTTACTTTCTTTGTATTATTACTATTATTATTGCTTAATATTTCATTGCAGCAATCATCTGATTTCTTTTTTGAATGTATTTATCATCATTCATTTTTTATGAGGTTTTTGTTCTCAGTCCTTATGCTAAATATTGTTATTGTCATTAAATTTAGCCTTTTTAATTCTATGAAGGCAAAAGTGGAAAAATATACACATGTATAAGTAGAAAAAATACATTAAAAAAAAAAAAAGAAAAGTCTGTAATCCTTGAGTCCCAGGATAAGGAATAGGGGTCTGTGCTCATCCTGACTCAATCCCTGCAGGTGCCTGACTTCAAGTAAGAGACCCAGTCACAGTAAGTTTTTCACTTATTGTGAAAAACAGGAGTGATATTGATGATAAGAACCCTGGTCTCACTGATTCTTGATAAGAATCAACGAACCAATACATGTAAATACTTTGAAAAGCACAAAGTTCTAATATACCTATAAGGTGAGTAATAATAATAATAATGATAGTAAGGACTTCAGTAATCTAAAAATAATATCTATCCACTAAGAAGTCTTGTTTTCCTGAATCTGGTTTGGCTTCCATCTATACCACCCTGTCTGCTATAGGTGAGATGGTCCAGGCTGCCCTGATCCTGCACCTGAAGGCACACCTGGGACAGTGTCCCTAAACACAATTCTGACTGGGTCACTCCCAACCTCTTCCATAGCACCTCATTGCTCTTCAGATATAGTCCAAGGCTCAAGGTTTTACATGTTCTGTCCCTTGCACACTTACCCAAGTTGTTGCTTGCTAATCTGGCCTCTACACCCTCCACTGCAGGCCTCAAACAGAGCTCAGGGGATGTTAAGCCTTCAAGCCCTTGCTAAGGCTGAACTCTTCACCTGGAACGCTGATCTCCTGCAAGCCCACCTGACTGAAACTTCCTTCTCCAGACCTCACCCAAGAGGCATCATTTCCTTGGCAGGGGAAGGGGGGGTTCATTCTCCTGAAACCCCACACACTGGCGAGCTGACCATGGGCCCCTTCATGCCCGACCTTGCTTTGAATGTGGTTAATCACATGCAAGCTCCTGAGGGCTGGCCTTGGTGTGGATGGCAGATCCCACTGGCCCAGCACTTCTGAGTCCTGGCCTGCTGTGCCCAGAGCTCTCGGGCCTTCAGGAAGCACAGGTGCACGATGAGGGGCTGGGGTGTGGATGGAGCTCTCCACCCATCACCCTGGGTTTAACACCTTCGCTTTTCATCAGTATCTGTGGAATGGATGAGGGAAAGGACCAGAGAGATCACTACTCCAGGGGTTAGAAGACTCTAAGTGCTGCGAGATAAGAACTTGTGTATTTGAACTTGAGTGGTGCTCTGGGAGGCCAATGGTTGACTCTGCAGCTGTCTGTGCAGTTACCCCTCCACCCATGGCTCCATCCACTTTAAATTGAGGACCACTGGATTGTCTGACTTCCTGGTAGCTACTAAAACTATAGGGGTTCAGACTGGCTATTCATTCTCAGGGCCCAAATCCCATATTAGACATGCCACTGGCAGTTGGGGCATCATACACAAAACTGCCTTATCTAGTCGCTGCTTCACCTTAGTGAACCCCTAGTCTGCCTCCGTGGACTGAATTCAAAAGCAAGATGTGCAAAACCTCCACCCATCATGGAATTTTCTGTCTTCAAAGTGAACTTGCTGGCAATCAAGGAGGCAGCCCCCTGTCAGCTGGGGGTCTGGTTCCTGACCTACTGACGTGCATGTTGGTGCGTGGCTAGCATTCAGCTGAGCAGTCTTTCCAACCCGGCACAGCCAGCCTGACCTTCAGATGGTTGCACTGTGAAAATGATAGTCAGTTGGGGACAATATTTGAATGGGGTCACACGTACTGTGATTAATACTGTCCCTACAATTACTGGGATTTTAAGGCTCCCAGCTGTGGGACATTTACCATTGATGTTCTTGGCGTGAAGATGCATTTTAGTTTTCTTCAGTCTGGTATGTGAGAGAAATTCCCTGTTTCAGACAAATAGTTTAAGAAAAAGAAAATGACTAAGCCTCACTTTATATAACAACCATTAAGATAATTTGACACTCTGTTTTGATTCAGGGTACAATATTCTCTGGAAAAAGAGACATTCTTTGCTTTCTTGAGAGCTTCCAAAAGACTGAGAATTAAATCTCTTCCCCAGTAAAAATAAAAAAGCCTGGCTTTCCATCTAAATATTAAAATTTAGCTGAAGCAGGAAACAGTCTTTCAAATTATTCAGAGGCCTCTTCAAAGCATAAGTTTTATGTAATGAAAACGGCTGACATTTACTGAGTATTTAATATTTAAGATAGAGGCTACTATTACCCCATTGCACAGATAAGGGGACTGAGGCAGGGATAGGATGGACTTGCCTCACTGCCCTTCTAATAAGTGCTGCCACTGAGTGCCATGCTGGGTGACAAGGTCCTCCTGGGGGCAGGACAGTGTGGGATTCCATCCTGATTGCCTTTGCCTGGCCCAGGGCAGGGACTCAGTGGTCTCCTCAGTGTGTGTCTATGGATCTCTGGAGGCCCCACAGCAAAACATCCTGGTCCAGGCTACTCCTGGACTAGGATAGTATTTCCCTATTGCTAGTCTCAGACCCCTGTGGGAAAGCCACTGGCTGAGATCGTGACTTCACTCTGGGCCACCACTCCATTCCTGCAGTTTATCTGCATGTTCTGGCGCCCTGCCATGCTGCCTGGCTGCTATGCTACGTACTAAGTGTTGAAATCAGAGTCCTCATAATTCGCTCTTCTTTCTGGGCTCCCTGCATTTCCATATGGATTTTGGAATCATGTTGTCACTTTGTACAAGTCAGCTGGGACTCTGACGGGGACTGTGCCAGATGTGTCTATCAGTTTGGGACCATCAACAGGCCACCTCCTGGTTTTACATGGTTCTCCTTCAGGGCTCAGTCAGCTGCTTATTTATCTACCAGATGTCCTTTGTCCCTGTGGGGCCCAGTGCTGTCACTGCCTCAGGGATCCCAGTCTCACATGGGGCCAAGGTCAGGGCAGCTGCTGACTGGTGGGGTGGGTGTTCTCTGCCTAGACTCAGAGGCTGACCAGGAGCCAGAGCAGAGGGAGGGTTCCCCATAAGACATTTCAGGCGAGGACAGCAGGCCAGGTTTGCATGCAGGCTCATACGTCTGGGGCGTTGGAAGCTGTGGAAGGTCCGATGGACCCAGGAGGGTGGTGAGAAGTATTTGCTTCCAATGACTTCTCTGAATCTGTAAATGATGAATAATCCTTGAAGACATCAAACAGGCAAAACTCCTCTAAATATTTACATATGGCTTACATGAGTAACAAATCAAAACATGAATCTGACAGATTAAATTTTCCCAGATATTCAAACATTGATTACAAATGTAGCTAATCAAACTCTTCTAAACATTCAATTAAAATCACAAAAACAATCTATTCATCTCCTTATTGCTTTAAATACTTCACAAAGCAAAACACATAACTTTGTATTTTAAGCATGAAAATCCAGTGGGACAGTGATATGTTTATATTTATTCATTGTAGTTTCTACTCTCTGCCCCCTCCTGTCCCTCTCCCCCTGCCCCTTTCTGTTCTCCTGTGTCCTGGAGCCACCACCCCAGGGCTACATGCTGGGGCTATAATGATATCTGCCCTGACCAACATCACCCTCAGGTCCTACAGGATGTCCATTGAGTCTGGACACACCGAGAATATGCCATGGGCCTGCAGCCCTTGGGTCCAGGCTGAGCTTTCTTTTCATTGTTAAAGTTCATGGGTTATATTAATAGCTCTTGGGATCACCTCTTCTTCTATTTTGTACTCTGGTGTTTTCCCCTGGGATGTGTGTCTATCTTGGTCAGTTTGGGTGGCTGCAAGTGTACCACAGATGGGTGGAAGGAAGGACTTGAACAACAAATATTTATTTCTCACAATTTTTAAGGCTGGAAAGTCCAAAATCAAGGTGCTGACACATAGTGTCTCATGAGGGCTCATTTCCTGGTTTGCAGACTGCCACCTTCTTGCTATGTCCTCAGCAGAGTGAGATCTTCTCTCTGGTATCTCTTCTTAGAAAGGAGCTGATCAAATCACAGGGGCCCACTTTCATGACCTCCCAAAGTCCCCACATCTAATGAACATCCCCCTGGGGGCTGAGCTCAACATCAGGATTTGGGCAGGATATAAACCTTCAGTCCATGGCAGTGTCTTGGTGGTTTTCCTTCCTGGGGTTACCTGCTATACCTGGACTAATCACTGGTACCTGTGACGGTGATATCCTATCATAGAAATCTGGGCACAAGTTCTGCCTTTTGAGATATAGGCTAAGATTGGCCCTCCTGGGGACACCGAGGGGAAAGACACTGGTGCTGCCTTTCTTCAAGAATGGCTGCTTTCACAGTGTTCAGCAAATACCCTTATCTGCTCAGACAAAAAACCAAAACAAAAAGCAACCCCCCCCAAACCACATATCCACACTTTATAAGCAGGTACAAACCTAATAAAATAAGTGAACTACATATGCATACTAAATTTTCTCTTCTGTATTAACCTGGATTGAGTTGGAATGCATACTAAGGTAAAGCAGCTAAAAGAATGGAGATGTAAGAATGCAATGTACTCAATTCTAATATCAAGCCAGTAAATGAGCTAATATAAGGTGGGAGTAGGAGAATGAGGGAGCAGGGAGGGGGAGGAGAGTGGGGGTTGGGAGGTCATGGTATATGACACACCTCTTGGAGATGGGACACAATTATGACAGGGAATTTACCTGATAAATGCAATCAGTATAACCTAATGCTTTATACCCTCAATGAATCCCAAACAATAAAAAATTAATAAAAATTGGACATATCTCATAATTTTTTTTAACATCACAATTTCTTGGGCCAAATGTAAGCTGCCAAAACAAAGAGGCTCCCGGTACAGAAACATGAAGAATCAAGACATTTGCTTCTCTCATACAACAGATGTAAGCTGATCGTGCTAGGCTGAGGGCCATGACCACCCAGGGACCCAGGTCCCTCCAAGTTGTCCCTCACCCAGGGCCATGTATACCTGGCCAATGCAGGTCCCTCCTGCGGGGGCAGGGGGGAGGGAGGGAGAAGGAAGCACAGCCAGAGTCTTAAGTCCTTCCTAGAACTGACCGAGGCTGGCAGATGTATTCCTGGACCACTTTGCAGCCTGGGCCTAGTCATGATTCCGTTAAAGAGGTTGGCACCACATGCAATGAACTGTTGGAAAATTTTATATTTACTTTTCTTTTCTGAGCTTCAGAGCCCTCTTCAAACTCAACTGAGTTAATTAATCATCATTGTAATCATTATTATTTTTATGTTCAAGTTATTATAACTTGGCAGGATGGAGATCTTTCAAGTTGGATCCTTTGTTCTTCTGGAATAGCTCCTGGTATCTAAGAAAGCATCCTTGCTTTTGGCAAAACAGGATGTTCTAGGTTTTTCCAGATGTCTTCTTCCTAGGATGTGAAGTCAGCCATCCTCCAAGGATTCCCAATGTCTTCGAGTGCAGAGGAGATTAGAGGCTAAACTTTGGGTGATGACTCCAGATCCAGGGAAATGTGCTCCTACAGTTCTTTGTAGAGATGAGGCTGGTACAAAAATGTTATTTTATAAATGTCAACGATTCCTGTGAATTTCCCCAATTGCACATAAAATGCTGCTGTTTCTATTTTCCCCAGCACTAACCCTCTTGTCCGTGGATGTGAGGAAGGCTGCAAAGCTTGAATCCAGAGCATGGATGGCTGAGGGGAGGGAAAAGTGGGGGGAGAAGAGTTGTCCCTGATTTGCAGGGTACAGGAATCTGGGCTGGAACCCCCTTCCTGAACTGCTGCCTGTGCCCTGACCCTCTTTTCATAGAGAGCTGCCTGCAGGTCACTGTCCACAGGGCCTCTCCCTGGCCACAGCCCCTCCTGACCCTGTGGTTCTGATCTCAGCATTGCTAACTGTGACCTTCAAAGTGCTTTCTCAGGGCCTGGGATGGGGCAGGCCAATTTTCTTAAGGGGCCTGAAGTCAAAGAACTCTGCCTGTGCTCGGCTTACTGCTGCTGTTATTGTCTTGACTTTCTTCCCAATCTTCTAGGATGGAGGGACAGGTTTTTATTTTGCACTGAGGCCCACGGTGATCTCTAGTGGAAAGTGGCACAGTGGTTTGGACATGGTTTGTTGGTCCCCAGGAAAACTCATGGTGAGGTGGGACCCCAGTGTGGCTGTGTTGGGAGGTGGGGCCTGGTGATACTCTCCTGATAGTGAGTGAGCACTCTTGCTTTTACCCTGCCCTTACCCTCGTTAAACCATGCTAATTCCCATGGAGTAGGCTGTTGTAAAGTGAATTTACTCCTGTCTGGTCCCTTTTTGCATGCACCCACTTCCCCTTGACCTTCTCCCCCATGCTATGACACAGCAGAATCATGAGCTATACACCTCTGTAGAAATTACCTATTCCCAGTTAATTCTATTACAGCAACACAAATGGACTAAGGTAGCTGGGTCCTCAGAAATGAGTAGCAGAGAGGAGGTGGGCCCTGGCGCTTCAGTGGCACCAGCTCAAGGGGCTACATCTGGGGCCAGATGGAGTCAGGCCCTGAGCAGGGTTGCCACAGAAGAGGGATGTAGGGCACATTGCTTGAGTCCTTTTGCATCTGGTCCCAGAGCTGTAGAACAGAAAGCCATGTCCTCAGGGTCCTTGCTCAGAGTTGGGCTGCTTGGATAAAACATTTCTTCCTCCTTCCCTTCTTCCCTTTCTTCCTTTCTCCCCCATCCTCTGCCTTCTCTTCTTTCTTTCTTCTCTTTCCTTCTCTCCTTCCTTCTCTTTTTCTCTTCTTCATCAATTTATTAGCCAGCAAAAAACTATTGAGCACCTACTGTGTGCAGTGCTAAAAGGCCAGCCTATCTGGCTGAGCTAGCACCTCTCTGCTCTCAGAGCAGGTGAGCACGTCTCATCATCAGCCTTAGTCATATGTTGGGAGGTGGGGGTGGGGACAGGAAGGGACAGCTTCCCACCAACAAGAGGGAAGGAAGTACCAAGGAGCTCTAGGAGGAGATGGGTGGTGGGTGGATCTCTGATGGATCTCAGTTTCATCCCTGGTGGCCAGCTGCCTGACAGGTACATCCATGTTCCTGAGCACGTATGTGTGTGCATGAGCTCATGCCAGTGTGCACAGACATGCCTGCCTGCGCAGGCATGCTACATGCAGCTTTCTAAGACAGGACATGGGACAGGGGAAAGATGATGAGCTTTGGCATCAGGCCAACTAGGGAATCCTGCCATGTTATTTGTGGGCTGTGGGATGAGGCACAGGTTCCTAATCCCTCTGAGCCTCAATAGTTCATATCTATATAATGGGGCAGTAATACTAACCTCATGTGCTTGTTGTCAGGATTAACATGCCCAGGTGATCCACTGCTGCTGTTGGTGTTGTATCTTCATGATTCTAGGTTTTCACCACTGTGGGGGTACCACCTATGTTCCCCTGGAGCTCCTCTGCCCCAGGCCCTGCTTAGCCAGGACAGCCCAGTTGCTCCTCTGGGATAAGCTGCCACAGATGCCAGGAGCTTCTCAGGGGTGCTAAGAGAGGCCAGATGGGGACTCAGAAGAGAATGGGTGGTTAGGGTGCGCTCTAGTGGGGAATATAGCTGTGGAGGATGGGGGTGGAGTTCCTCAAGGTTTCTGCAGATTCTAGAGCTTTGCGCTTTAGAATATGACACTGGCTTAATGAATTTTCCTCTGAGTACAAAATGAGCAGCAGATTAAACTTTCATGTTCCTAATTGTCAGGGCATCTGCCAGGCTGTCTGTCTGCACTTGGCCTGTTCCCTTCCTTTGCCAATGGCTTAACCCTTCGATTCTGGTAAGAGAGTCCCAGGGCCAGGGCTGCTCGGATCACAGCAGACAGGCAGGCACATGCTGGGCACCCCCTGCCACTCGGCTATCTCCTCCTTAGGAAGGCAGACAGACAGGATTTTGGAGATAGGCCTGAGACAGACTCGGAGCCCATGTCCCAGGAGCTGCCTCCTGACCCCTCTGGGGCTCTGTCCCCTCATCTGTAAACTGGTTAACCACAGTACCCGGCTTCTGGAATGATGTTAGAAAAGAGAGCTACACATAGAGTAGGTGCTTAACTTATGCTTTCTGGAAGGATTCCCAGGCAGAGGCAGAGGCTGAGGCATCTGGGCAAGCCTAGTCCAGGAACAGAAACTTGGTTTGAGGAGTGGGCTGTCAAGGTGAGGCGTACTGGGTTTCAGTGGGGTTGGGGTCTGCAAATCTTCCTGGGAAGTAACAAGACAAGAGCTCCTTTGCAGCAAGCCACTTGCTTTGGCATTGCTAGTGACATTGTTGTTCCTCAGGAGCTGCTCAACTCAAGCTGTATGTGGACCCTGCTGTGGGCACTGGGTTGCTTTGTTTTTTTGTTTGTTTGTTTGTTTGTTTTTTTGTTTTGTTTTTTCTGGCTCTATTTTAAGCTAACATTTCCCCTGTACTTATTGGAAGTCAAGTGTGCCTCAGGCTGTCCCCATGAATCTTGTCCCCATTTTACTGGAGAAGAAATTGAGGTTCATGGAGTTTGCAGAATGTGGCCAAGGCAGCATTCAGTGGGGACACTACAGAGTAGGGCCAAGTCTGGGTCGTTCCAAACTGGTCTCTCTTCTCCAACGTGGCAACTGGGAGAAGTGAGAGATGTTAGGAGCCTGGGCTGGCACAGCGGAGCTCAAGGCAGGTCATTATGCAATGCACCGACTGCACATTCAAGGCAAACGTGCGATGGCCTGGACTCAGTGCAAGAGGAAGAGCTGGGCTGGGACTTGGGGCTGACTGTGGCTCTTCTTTCTTGTCACTGCCAGCAGGTGATTGGGCCTCTCTGTGGACAGTTCCTCATCTGAATCTTTCCTTCCTGAAATGGGTGGGGTTTTGCATGTAGCCAGCTTCCTCCTGAGTGCCTGCTGCCCCCACAACTCTATCTTCTGGATCTCAGGGGACTTTCAGAGGGAGGGAAGGTCAGATCCCCCTGCAAGACTCTGTCTCTCCCACCCACAGCTGCTCTGGCTGACTCGCCTGCCAGGTGAGCACCTGGAAGGCCTGGCTGCCTGGGGGCCTCGTAGATACCTGGACAATCTGAGAGTGGCTCCCTGCCCCGCTTTGTATGCATAGATGCATAGAGCTGATTAGTCACACGGATGGATTCCTGTGGATTCAGCACCTGAGGATCCCTCCCTGGGATGAATGTGCCCACAGACGACTGCTGGGGCCTTCCCTGGAGTGCCGCAGGGCAGTTGTGTCTTTGTCACTTGTGCTCGATCTGCAGCTCTGGGACCCTGGCAGACATCTGAGACTCAGTTTCTTGTCTGCATGGTGAAGGATGATGAGGACCATGCAGCTCTCTGTCCCTCTCTGTGACAGCAGGCCTGATACAAGAGCTCTGTGTCACCCTCATCTGACTCACACCACTCTGTGTGGACACTGCAGCTGGCCTGGGGGTCACTGTTGACCAATAAGACAAGCCACATCCCACAGCACGAAGCCTGGACTCTGCAAAAACCAACTTTCCCCACCCCCTATAAAGATGAGAGGAAGGAGGAGGGTCAGAAGGGTGGGAGGAGGGAGGATGAGGAGGAAGGGCTGGAATGGGGGGGAGGGAGAGAAAGGGGAAAAGAGGAGGAGAGCAGGAGAAAAGGAGGGGAAAGAATGAGAAGGGAGGAGGGAAGGAGAAGAGAGGAGAGAAGGTATGGCGAGTAGGTGAGGAGGGCAAACTCTTTGCAATACACTACAAGTGGTCACGGCCACCCCTCCAGATGGTCCCGAGAGGATGGTGGAAGGACTCACTCAGCCATAGGCCCTCCGGAGACTGCTCCCTGGTTGTTCTCCTTGTGTTTTAGATGAGCCTGGGTGAGGAGTGACCCTCTGCAGCCATTTCTTCTGGGGCCATGGGCAGTTCCTTGAGATGGCCCTTCCTCAGTTTACCTTCCACCCTCTGGCTCAGATAATAAGATCTCAGCCTTCTGGCCTCCAAATTCCAGGAACCCAAGACCCAAGGTCACTGAAAGGCCTTCCCCAGGCAGGACCAGTGCACAGGTATCAGACAGATCCTGATGTGGCCCCAGTCCAGGGCCTGGCCTTGCCTGGTGTCAGCCAAGCATTTTGGGGGTTCTGGACCCATGAAAAGGACAGAGACAGCTTTGGGTGGTGGGAAGGAGACATGAGGCTTGAGCTTTTCACCCCAGATGGATGCATGAACCCAAGGCCAGGGGCTTCTCTCACTATTTCCAACCACTTGTCCACTGGGCCTTGGGGTCCCCGCCCACAAACATTCCCTGTCCCATGTGTTGGAGCCTGTGTCAGAGACCTCAGTGTTCCATGGGGATCTCAGGGTGGGATGAGGGTTGGGAAGGCTGGGGTGCACCCAGGGAGGTCAGAGGTCAGGGAGTTCTAGAGAACCTCTGCCCACTGCCGTAAGTGTCCCCATCCTTGTAGACAGCCAGCCCATTCCCAATCCCACTAATGGAAATGAGGTGCAGTAGGAAACTTCATCACTGCCGCCCCAGAGTCCACATCCCTCCCTCTAAATAATTTAGACAAACACATGCCCCTTCCGCAGTGACTGCCCAGGGCCCTTTTTATCAAAATCAGCCTCTTGAACAATGTTTTCATTGAACAGGAGGTTGCCATGAGCCGTTTGATTCAGGGCTAAGCTAATGCATAATACATGAGTGGAGGATGGACACCCTCCTGCCACCACGGGAGCAGAGTCTGCCTCAGCCCCCATAAGAGCTACAGCCTTTCTTCCGCTTATCAAGAAGGATCTCTGCAGTGCCCAGCAGGCTGTTTGCTCAGTAGATTTATGTGTCATTGGCTCTCAGTCTGGGGCTCTAGGTTTGACAGAAGCAGAATCTCTCATTCAGGGGTTTTGAGGCAGCATTTAGGGTGGACCCTCCTGCTCAAAGGCAGGACATGTATGGACATGCAAATTGCCCTGCCCTGTGCTCTTGCAGGAAGCCAGGAGGTGCTCAGCACACAGTAGGTCTGCAGAGCTAGCAGCCTGTGAGCCCATTTAAGGTGTGGGGCACAGGGGGTGGGTACTGCTGGCTTCTCACCCCATGTGCAGCTGTGCACAAGACCCATGTGGTCACACGGCACTTGTGCACCCAGGACACCCCCCATTGTTTTCAGGCACCTTGTCATTACTGGACTAGGGGCACACTTCAGTTGTCCCTGTTAGTATCTCTGTTTGGAGGTTCAGGATCCTATCTCCCACATTGCATTGCCAACTCAGTCCCCCATACTCTATCTGTTTTTCATTCTGAGGATTTGTGTTTCTGCTCTTCTGGGAACTCTGTCCCTGTTCTCTGAGAACCAGCCCTCTGTCTGCTCCCTTCTCCCTGGCCTGGATCCACGCCACAGCTAACCTGAAACCAGCCCTGCTTCACTCAGTGACTTCACGTTCTTGCCTCTGCAATCATTCCCCATTCCCTGTGCTTCTGGGAGGGGCCTCTGTCTGCCATCTCTACACCTCAGGTCAGCAGCCACAATCCTGTGCAGCCCATCTATGGAACCACATTTCTCCAAAATTACACTTTTCATGTATGGGAGTTAACAGTTTGCAGGCTTTTATATCTCACGATGTTATTTCCTGAGCTCCTGTTACAGTTCACAAAGGCCAATTCTTTCTTAAACTGTTTTTGGAATTTGCTTTGTAACTTCTACCTGGCGTGCCCCTTCCCATGCATACACCCCTTTCTGGGGTGTGGATTCCTGCTCACTCATCCTTGGCCTCACAGACCCTTTGGTTCCTGCTGGCTCAGCCTCACCTGGTTGGCAGCACCCCAGGCCTGACCGTGCTGGGCCAGGCCAGGCTGGCTGGAGGAGGTACTGTGGTCCTGGCCTGGCCACCTCTATTTATTCTCAAATGCCCCTGAGGGAGGGGCTTCAGCAGCACAGGCCTGAGGTTTGCCTCTCATTTCTGACCTGGGAATGCCTTCTGTTTTAAATTTGTGGGTTTTAATAAATGAGTTTTTATGAAAGTTTTAGGTTAGAGAAAAATTGAGAAGAGAGTCTAGAGTCTGTTCCCATATACCCCACACTATTTCCCCAGTTATTAGCATCTCACATTAGTAGAGGACATTTGTCAAAGCTAAGGTATCAATAGTGATGCATTATTGTAAAGACCATGCTTTATCTGGACTTCCTTAGCTTTTACCTAATGTGTAAGATTAGCTTTCCTGTAATTAGCTTTCCTTCCCTTTTTCTACCCCAGGATCCCAACTAGGACACCACATCATTGAGTTGTCACATCTCCCTGGGCTCCTCTTGGTTTTGACAGTTTCTCCGACTTTCCTAGGTCAGTTCTCCGACTTTCCTAGGTTTGATGATCTTGACAGCTTTGAGGAGGGCTGCTCAGGGGGTTTGTACACTGTCCTTCAGCTGGGATTTGCCGCATGCTCTTCTCCTGATCTGGCTGGGGGGACTGTGGGTGTTTGGAGGAGACTGCAGAGGTGAGTGCGTCATCTTTACATTCTGTCACTAGGACCCGTCACTGCAGGTGCTGGCCTTGCTCAACTGGCTGAGGTGGTGTCTGTTGGGTTTCTCCACCATGAAGTTGCCTTTTTCTCCCATTTATACACTGTCCTGTTTGGAAGGAAGTCACTGCACTCAGCCCATACCTATGGGGTGGACAGTTATGTTGTTCCTCCTTGAGGGCAGATTGTAAAAAAGCATTTTAAAAACACCTTTTTAATTTTGTTGACTGGTTTGGCCAGCATTTGTCATTGGCCACCCAAAGAGAGCCATATGTTTATTCCTGGGATTGCACATGTGACTGTATTGGAAGAAAGGGTTTTTACAGGTGTGATTAAGGGTCTTGAGATGACCAGATGATGCTGAGTTATCTGGGTGGAGCTTACCTCCAATGACAAGTCAGCGAAATGGGTGGGGCTTACCTCCAATGACAAGTCAGGGAAATGGGTGGGGCTTACCTCCAATGACAAGTCAG
>NW_003852541.1:2511106-2526614 GCF_000181295.1 Otolemur garnettii | reverse complement strand
GAAATGGGTGGGGCTTACCTCCAATGACAAGTCAGGGAAATGGGTGGGGCTTACCTCCAATGACAAGTCAGCAAAATGTTTTTATAGGAGTAAAAATAAGGGAAATTTGAGACAGACAAGGAGGGGACTGTGAGGAGATGGGGCAGGAATGGGGCATGTGCCCACAGCCAGGGGAAGCCTGAAGCCACCGGGAGCTGGAAGAGGCAGGAGGAGCCTCCTTAGAGCTCTGGAGGGAGTACAGTCCTGCTGACTCCTTGATTTTATTATTTTGGCCTTCAATATAGTGAGGGAATAAATGTTTGGTATTTTAAGCCCCCAGTTTGTTGAGACAGACATGTTACAGGAAAGCTAATCTTACCATCTTGATCCAGAGGAAAGGGGTTCCCTCTGCCCGGGCAGGACCTGTCTGTAGTTAGCTCAAGGGGACTCCACCAACATCCTGCCTGAGGCCCAACCATGATACCAGCTTCTTGCTAAGGAGATGGGGCTGTGGAACTGGCAGAAATCCCACCTGGACACACATGTGCAGGCCCTCATGCATTTGAACTTCCAGAGTACAAAATCAGTCTCAGACTCACTGATGAAAGAAAGAAAGAGAAAAATATATTTTTACCCAAACAAGCCATTTCCCAACAAAGATAGTGAGGTTTTGCTTTTCGTGGGGCTGCCCTGCTTTTGCCCTCCCTCAGCCTACCTGACAGAGAGCCAAAGGGTCCATGGCATTATTGAAAATGACTTGTGCACTGAGATTCTGTCCCCAGCCTTCCCTCCTGCCCTACATGGCACAGGGGGCTAGAAGTAGGCACTGGAGCCAACGGCCTGGGTTGAAACCTGCTCTGCTGGGCAGTAACTGGGCAAAGTGAACAGTGACTTCTGTGCTTCAGTTTCCCCACCTGCACAGTGGTGGTCTCCAGGGATCTCACTGAGGGTCTGTGAGATGCTGTTTGCACAGGGTGAGTACTCCTGCGAGCGCGTGTGCTTGGCCTTCATGGGATGCCCAGCACATAGTGGGTACTCAGCTCATGAGTTTACTATTATTCCACAGCTGGCTGTCTCCCACTAGATGCAGGGTTATTTTAGGAAGCCCTGGCCCTTGCTCTGTGAGAGCTCAAGTCTGCAGGGAGAGATGGGGTGGGGAGGGGCAGGAGGAGAACCCAGAGAATGGGTACTGTGGTGGGGCATGGCCAGAGTCGGGTGCAGAGGGCTGATCAGCTTTCCCTGTCCCTGCCCCTCACTCTCCTTTCCTTCTGTAAATAAATACAAACCTGCCGCTGCCTGAGGCCCCCACCACCTCCTGATCTCTCTGGGGCCTCAACCAAGTGCCCCTTAGCTATCCTGGACAGTTGAGGCCATCAGGGCCTCCAGGAGGGCACCTGACAGTCGGCCCAGCACACCATGGCCTACTGCCATGTCTCTGCAGGTTCCCACACTCCCACCTCTTCTTGGTGCAGCCCCTTCCCCATCCGCGTAGGAGCACAGCCCTGTGGCCGCTTCCCTGAGCTCCAGACATGCACGCCCACCCACACCTGCTACCCCACACTGACATCTCTGTTGAATGTCATAGAAGCATCTCAGATTTAACCCAAGCAAGAAAGAGTCTGGGACCTTGCTGCTCCACCCTGAAACCACTCACCCCAGTCCTGTCTCTACTCTCAGATGCTTGGGGCAAATGGCACAGCAGTCATTGAACTTTCTTACCCACAGTTTCAGGTGCTGTCGGTGCTCTGCCCACATCCCAGGGACTCCTCGCCATAAGTGGGCACGTGGCTGCCTCGCATGCTCCCTCCCACAGCTGTCACCTGCCTCTCTGTGGAGGGATGTGCCTAACTGCCTGCTGGGAGAGCCAGATGCACTAGGGCCATGTGCCCTAGTCCTGGCTCCTCAGTGGGGACACTCTGATGTCCAGCCTGCTCTGCCCCCAGAGCTCCCATAGGGGATGGGTTGGTTTTCCCAGGTGCAGTTTCTGATGGTCTCTGCCCCACAGACCCTCACCCCAGGGCTGGCTTCTACAGACTCCCAGTTCAGAGCGTTGGTGTCCACTCCATGGCCTACTCAGCCTCTGCCCTCACCACAGCTGGCCTGGTTGGGACTAACCCACACTTCATTTCCAGGGACCTGAGGCCTTTGTGTGTCTGCCTGTGCTTCATGGATGTGATTTTCTTGTCATTTGTTACTGAACACAAGAGGGCTAAGAGGCACCCTGTGAATCATGGAGTCCCCTCAGCCCGGCCATGTCTCTTTGATAACTGACAAGCACCCCAGGCAGCCCTTCTCTGTCTGCAAACTTAGAGCTAAACCTGCTAAAGGCCTGAGAAATCTCAGTTTCCATCAAACCAGGGCTGTGTTTCTCAAAGGACACATTCCTCTCACAAAAATGGAACCTTCAAGTCCACTAGGCTCACAGCCATGGAGATGGGTCGCAAACATTGCAACAGTGCAGGGTTGCCCTCACCTCCAACCCTTGGTTCCCAACCGATTGTTCTTGAAATGGGGGAAATGGCACCATATATTAGCCATTGGGTTAGAACCTGTGCCCACTCATAGGCAACCTCCTCATGGCTCCAGAGCTGAGTCTTTAGTAGGGCTTCCTATTCTTTCATTGGGTGAGCTGGGTCTGAGCAATAAGGTGTGGGGCTAGGCCAATGAAACTACGGACAAAAGCCCAGGTGTAGGCGTCTTTCTGAGTAATTGAGTCCCTTGGTCAGAAATAATGTTGAATGGGTTACCACAGTAATAAATAGGCTTTTTACAGGACCACAGAGAGAGCTGCTGGCATTGGATTTGGTGATGGCAGTCCACATCTGGAGCACAAACCTATTCCTACAAGGGCACAAAGTGACAACTTCAGCTTCATCCAAACCTTTGCTTCTGTGATGAAGAGTTGCTGCACTTGAGGGTCAGTGCTGGCCGTTGGTGGGTTGGATATACAGCAGTGACGGTGGCCTTGGCGAGGGGTGTCCAGGTGGCTGGGCCCATGTGCAGCCTCTTCACTACTGTCCTAACCTTTTGTACGTGCACACATGGAGTATACACTAGGGTGGCTGAGGAAGAGCTTAGCCACATCTGTAAGTTCCTGTGAGTTGGAGCCTGGGACACACTTCCTTCTCATGAAGATATGGGGTACCTTAGCCTTGGTTGGAAAGACTTGAGAAGATGATGATGAAACTGCAGTTGTGACCATATACCCTGCAGAGAAAGATCTGAGATCTTGTCTTCAGCCACAGATGGCCTGTAAAGGCCAAAGTAAATAAGAAAGGTCAGAGCAGAAATCAATCAGCCTGCTAAAGCCCTGAGAAATCTGTTTCCATCAGACCAGGGCTGTGTTTCTCAGGCCTTTAGGGGTTGATAGGTTTAATTAGTAAAAAAATGATACATGGATCTATGAACTTTCTAACACATACATAAACTACAGGTGCACACACGTGGACACATGGACACACCCTCTCTCTAAAACAGACAAACCCCCAGCTGGTTTAAACTAGAAAAATGAATTGTAAAGTAGCAAACAGAAAGGAAACACAAAATCAGATGTGGAGAGGTTACAAGTAAATAATCTACAGGTTCTGATAAAATGTATTTTCTTGGAAAATACAAATAATCAAGATCATCTCAAGACAAGAAGAAGAAAACCTGATTTTGCAAGAAAAATACTGAAAATTTATCAGAATTGCCTCTTCCCACATTTCTAAGGTCCAGTGGTTTTTCCAGTGAATTCTTTTAAAATTCCAAGGAACTGATAATACCAGTGCACTATAAATTATTCTAGCAAAGAGAGGAAGATGGAAAAGTACCCAATTAATTTTTATGAAGCTAGGTTGATGTCAAAATCTGTAAAACATGGTGTACACATACATACAAACTACAGAGCTAGCACCTCATGAATACAGATGCGGCACCCTCATCAAAATACTATCAGATAAAAGTCAGCCTTGCTTTACAGGGTAATATTAATCTGCGGTAACCAAGGAGAGCTTATTCTAGAAATTCAAAGGTTATACATCCAGAAAAACAATAAACCCTATAAAGGAGTAGAATTAGGAAAACAAATAACAATTGTATCAGCTTTGTGCATTTACACATTTCTTCCCGCATATTCATTGAGCACTTATTAAATGCCAGACATTGCTAACATTTAAGGATTCAACTGAAGGGTAAACATATTCCTTAATTAAATCCAAATTGCTTTATTAAAAAAATACCTTAGCAAGCTAGAAAGAGAAGGCTATCTCCTTAATATGATGAAGAACATGTGTCTTAAAAAGTAATCAAATAAAATGTGGCCCTGAAGCATTACACACATTTTCGTTTCCTTTTTTTCTCTTTTCTGAGACAGAGTCTCATTCTGTTGCCCTGGGTAGAGTGTCCTGGCATCTAGCTCACAGCAACCTCAGTGGTAACAGGGTAGTGCTAACATCACAGTGCTCAACATTGTTCTGGTTGCTGGTCAAGGTGATGTGAAGCAAAACCGTCTTCAAGGCTTGGGTGTTGGGGAGAGGAAATATTATCTCTTGTGTGACTTGATAAGGCTATGCACCAAGAGGACAAAAAATTCTGCAAGTACTGCGAACCTTGCAGGCAGCAGGATGTGATCTCCGCAGACACTGGGCAGATACAATGTCTTAGGTAGCAACAGCAACCAGCTGAAAAGAATCAATACCAGAGCATCATTTACAAAAGGAACAGGATGAAGACTAAGGAATACTCTAAAAGCCCGATATGGGACCCTGATCCCGTGGAGAGGTGTGCTCTTCTCTGTCCCTCTCCTTAGCATGTGTGGGCACAACATGCTGCCTTGGTTCTATGACTTGGCAAAGTCCAGGGTGGTTGAGGACTCAGTGCCTGAAGCACCAGGCAGGTGGAAGGTCTGGAAGAGACTGGAGGGTCTGGGCTCCCCAGCAGTCCATCTGGTGATGGGGCTGTGTAGGGTGGGAGCAGGCGTGGGTGTTGGAGGAGGTACTGGGGGGTGGGTGCTACTGCTGTTTCCAGCCAACCCTGCTGAGTGTGGTGCAGGCCCAGGGTATGCTGGGCTCAGGCATTTTTTTAAGAGAAACCAGAAATTTAGATGGTGGGTAAGATTTCCTGGTTTTTAAATGCTGAGGACTAAGTAGAATTTAAAAACAAACAAACAAACAAACAAAAAAACTCTTTATGTGAGTCAGAAAGAACAGGACAGGCTACAGCTGGGTATCGTGAGATCAGCTCTCTCTGCTTAGCAGTCTGCGGCCATATGGGCCATCCAAAGCACTCACTGATTTGTCTTTTCTGAATGTCTCCAGTGACAGAAGTTCTGAGGTTCAGTGCTGACTTCATATGCTGCCTGTAGTCTCACATAGCTGCTGTAGCCCCCTGCCCCAATCCCCAGGACTATGTAGGCCTGACCCTCCCTGTGAGACATGCCTTGAGGACACAGGAGGCAGCCTAGAGCTTGGCTCTCTCAGATGTTGGTGGCTGTGGTGGGGGATGGGAGAGGAAAGGCAGATGTGACCAGCTGCACCTGGGTCCCAGTGCTCCCATGGAGGAGGTGCAGGTGATGGGGAGCAAGTGTGGGGGACACTGGCCTGGTCTTCTGAGTTCAGGACAGACTTCCACAAGGAGGTAGGAATAAGTGCAATTGGAAGGGGACTGGGGACAGGCAGTGCTGCAGAGTGGGGATGGGAGGGGCAGGACTGGGAGATGAAACAGGTGCAGGTAAGTGGAGCTATTCTGAGACCACCAGACTCCCACAGTCTATAGTCACACCTCCTTGCAGGCCTCTGTCCACACACTGCCCACTTCTAGAGATGTGACCAGGAATCATTCAGAAATAGCCCACACAACCCACCATCCCAAGCTGACCTCCTGCTTCCAATTATCCCCTAGAATAGTAATCTATGTCACCACAGATTACAAGCATCATTTTAAGGAATACTTAGTATTGTGAAAAAGTGATCCTGATTACTAAAAAAAATCACATAACAAATATAACCACAAGAGCTTTATTATTGGTAGAAAACAAAATGAGAGATGATGAGAAACATGTCTGCCGTGGTTTGAGTGTGTTCCCCAAGGTTCATGTACTGGAATCTAATCCCAGGTGGTTGGGCTGCCCTCAGGACGGCTGGATGCGGTCAGCTCAGGAGGGAGGTAGTTATCTGGAGACTGGGCTGTGTTCACTCTTGTTCACACGCTCTCAGCTTCCAAGATGCAGCGAGATGATACAGTGCCTTGCCCTGGGACTTCCCAGCCTCCAGAGCTATGAGGAATAAACGTCTGTTCTATGGCATGACCCAGTCCATAGCATTATGTTACAGTAGCACCAAGCAGGTGAAGATAATGTCTAACACTGAGGAGTTTTCAGATAAATTAGGTATCATTCAATAATTTGGAATTCTACAAAATTTTCAAAATCATGCTTCTGAAGGACATTTAATGCCACAGGGAAATTCTCTCATAGATGCTTCTTATTTTGTGTGTTTATCTAATCACACAAAATGTTTAGAAATTGTTTGAAACTTGAATTGTTTGTTAATCTTTGAAAATTGTTTGAAACTTGAACAATCCCTGCAGAACCTCTGGCCTGTCTAGAGAGCCATGATGGGTTCAGCAGAGAGAGGGTGGGAGGCAAGGTTCTTATCTGTAGAGAAGTCTGTGAGCAGGGCAGGGGAGCTGAGGGGCTTGTGGCCCAGCTGTGGGGACAGGGACATGTGGAATGGATGAGTAGCCCTCAGCACCCAGGTCTGATTCAGACACTCACACAGCTGCCCATGTCCCAGGATGGCAGTTCCTAAGCTGGGAACCCCGAAGTTCTTGCTGCTACCTGGCAAAGAGCCTCAGGGTCCTGTGGGAATGGTGTGGATACTGCTGTTACACCATGTCTACAGGTTCTATGTTTTCTAAAGAAGCCATAACTTTTTTTCTGTAATTCAAAGGGATCTTGAGGCCTTCAAGACTGTCAAGGTCACCTTCTTGGGCTCTAGGCAGGTGTGACTGTCAACTGGCTCCCATTGTTCTGAGGACAGAACAGGAGGGACATGTGGACAGAGGCCGGCCTGGAGCTGTGGGCAGGTGCTGGTGGGGGTGGTCATTGAGAGCCAGAAGGAGTCCTGGAGCCTCTGCTGAGTCAGGGCTGCCTGGAAGAGGGGCTGCTGCAGCCTGAGGGTGACAGGCAGGAGGCAAATGATTCTGTGGGGGAGGGGTGGGAGGGTTCTCAATATATCTGGGAAAATGACATCTCCCTAAGAGTGGTCTGCAGGAGTGGCTGCCTGCAAAACTTCAGGAAGGGGGTCCACACCTGCTGGGCAGAGCCTGGTCCACAACCATCAGGGAGCTCTGCAGCAAGGTGGGGGTGAGGGTCAACTCCAAGCATGGTCTAGACATGACCTGTTTTAATATCTTGTATTTTCTTCATGCTGTCCCCCATCAGATCTTGAGCTCTAAGGCAAGCCTGTGTTCTGTCACTCTTCTGCCCCCAGCGTCTCTGAGGTCAGCTCGGGGCACACTGATTGATTCATTGACAGTGGGAATGGTATCTCCCCTGTGACTGTGCTGTGGACTTCCCAAAGCAGTACCATTGAGAGAGCTGTCAGTACTCTCAAACCTGTTAGGGTTCTCTGTCTCAGGACTTTGGGGGTCAGAAAAATGAGGTGACCATGGAGAATGCTGAGCTCAAACCCTTCCCTCTGGCTTTCGTCCAGTTGGCTCTGGGCTTGGGCATCAAGTGCAGCTGGAACCAGCATGAGCAGTGGCTCTGACCCTGTACCTGTCCCCGCCCATGGTGGTCTGGGCACAGAGCTTAGCCGTGGTGGATAAGGGCATCCTTTCTTCTTTGGGTGGGATACCTTGTTGCCTGTGCTCCTATCCTTGTGCCATCTGAGTGGAACTGATCATGTTCTTACATAAAAAACATTACTTCTCACCTTTCCTTGAGTAGCCTACTCTGTGTGCCACACTTGGTGCAAAGCTGTAGGTGTGTGTCAGGGTCCAGAGGCTTGCAACCTTCCAGGAGGTTGCTGCCTCCCTGAGAGCCCATAGGGTCAAGGTCTCCCAACTCGAGGCTAAGCTTCTCTGCTCTCTGGACTTGGGGTGACCCCATGTGCTGTCGGGGCTGAGCCTCCATCACCACCATGGCTGGCAAGGACTGGTCCTGCCAGGACCCTGACAGCTACCCACCCGAAGCCCACACACCCTCTTGCCCTCTCCTGCTGCTGCAACCTGTCCCTGCCTGCAGTTTCCTTCATGGTGGTTGCTGATGTAACTTGATGTCTGCTCCTTTGGGCAACTTCTTATGGCCACAACTTAACTGCTTATAGCCTCACAAATTTGTTGACTTACAGTCCTAGAGATCAGAGGCCCTCAGGCTAAACTCTTGTGGAAGCTCTGGGGGACAGTACATTCCTCACCTTCTGGCTTCTAGGGACCACCTGCCTTCCTTGGCACCTGCCCCCACATCTTCGCAGGGCATCTGTTGCCCCTGCATCTGTTGTCCCATCTCCTCCTCACAGCTCTGACCTCTGTATATAGACCCACCCCAAAACTTAGGACAACCTCCTTATGTGACTGTCACCTGATTAGTAACCTTCATTCCACCTGTGGCTTTCTTTTCCTTTGGGTGTGAAAGGTTTCATGGTCACAGGTTCTGAGGACTGGGATATGGATGACACAGGGGCCATTATTTATCCAACTATAGGCAGGAATAGCATTTGTTCACTCATTCACTTGCGCATTCATTCTTTCTTATTTCTCCATCAAATGTCTATTGGGATCCCTCCCTGAACAGGCTGTCTACTAAGCAGTGAGCCACATGGGCAGTGAGTCCTGCCCTCACTATGACGTGGTTGGGGGAGGCAGGGTCAGGTATGACCAAGAAGGAACTTGCTGAGAACAGCAGAGGGGTGGGTTCTGTGGGAGAGATACAGCAAGGGTGCCACCCAACATCATGGGCAGTGGGTCCTCACAGAGGAGGCTTGAGGGATGAGGGAGTGTGGCCACAGGATGCCAGGAAGGGCAACTGGGCAGCGGGAATAGGCTTGCTAAGCCTGGCCTGCTGTGGCCCACCTAGAAACAGCAGTGTGGCTGGAAGAGGGAGCCTTTGGGGACTTCAGAGCTAGGGCAACAAGGCCCAATTTGTTTTCTAAAAGACCTTGGCTGCTGAGTTGAACTGGATTCTGGGGCACGTGGGGAGGGGGGATGGCTGGGGGTTATGGCAGCTCTCTGTAAGACACAGAGGCCTGGACATGGTCAGGCAGCAGAGGTGGTGAGAACAGTGGGGTTCCAAGTGCATATCAAGGGAGGGCCAGTGGCACCCACGGGGCATCCGTTGGAGTTGGGTGGGCCAGACAGGGGGGTTGGATGACACCAGTGGGCAGCTCTGTCAGCTGCAGTTACTCACAGCTTACCCTGGATGTAAGACACAGCCCGGGGCCTGCTTGGACAGAGATGTGGGCAGGAGGGTATACATGTCCCTCTGGGCAGCACTGTTAAGAACCAGTACATGGTGACACTTCCACCAGCCTGGCCCTCAAGGGAAGGGACCTGGGCTGGGCTGTAGGTGCATGTTTCAGGCCACAGGAATTTGGCTTGGTGGTGGCCACACTCCAACCCAGCCTGTCCTGACTGACATGGGCTCTGAGGTTTCTGGGTCTGAGCAATGAATGGCAAGATGAGGTTGCAAGTGAATGAGACAGATGAGACTACAGCAATAAGCAGGCTGTGTGTGGCACCCAGAATTCCAGTGGGGACATGTTGGCATCAGAGTCAGGATGTGGGGGAGAGACCAAACTGATAGTTTTCTTTTGGAGTCCTCAGCATGTAGACACTACCCACGGCCATAGTGATCCCATTAGCTAACACACATCAGTACTTACTATAAAAGGCAGGGCACTTGGGTCCTCAGAACAGCATAAGGAAGGTGCTATCATCATGCCAATTTTACAAATGGTGAAACTAAGACACACCAATGTTAAGTGAGATGCCCAGGGTCCTCTGGCTTGTCCATCAAGGAGCAGGGTTGAAATATGGGGGTCTGTCTCCAAGAACCCCACACATAACAACTCCATGTCTATCTTAGGGCCCTGACTTGTAGAGCTCACTGTCTTCCAGGTGGGCACTGGGAGGTCAGGATGGGGACAATTCCAGGCCCACCCTGCCCCGCTCATGGTGTTGCCCCAAGTTTTGTGGTCCCGGGCCCAGGGATGTTGGTTGTCTCTTCCTTCTTTGGATCCTCAGAGCCCATGACAGGAGTCTATGCTTCAGTATCGACTGTAGAGCTAACACAGGGGAGGAGATTAGCCAAGTATTGCCAGATGGAGGCCCGGACGCTTCTTTCAAGAGTCTGCATAATAGTTGCACTTAAGCTGATTACTCTCCACAATAATAAAGGAACAGGTGTTGCCAACCCACTTAAAAAGTAACGTGAATATTTGAGAAATGTGAATACTTCCGTCCCGCCGCTGATACAAGTAATCTGCCTGACTTTATCCCAGGGTGCTGGAACCCAGCCCATGTTAACATCTACCCAAGGTGGGTGATGTGTGTGTGTTCACGGCCACATCCTACCATTTGGCACAGTGGGTTAGATGTGGGGTGAAGATGAAGCTAGGCCACAGATTGGGTTTGACAGCAAGCCCCCTTTCTAGCTAGGTGAGTTGGTGCTGGCCATTTGATTTCTGCATGGCCTTGTCCCTAAAATGATGCTCCCATCTTGTAATATGCTTTGGATGGTAAGTGTGAACCTACGTTTAGAGCAGTGGTTCTCAACCTGTGGGTCGTGACCCATAGGAACTGTATTAAAGGGCCATGGCATTAGGAAGGTTGAACACCACTGGTTTAGAGTATCGACTCACAAGTACCCACTTGGCAGACATCACTGGGAAGATGGAACTTACCTGCTCAAGGGACTTGGGAAACTGTGGGGGCCTAAGGGAGACAATGTCCGTTCAACTGAGCTACTGACAGGTGATTTACGCCCCCCATCCCCAGCAGTGTCACCTCTAACAGTCCTTGCAGATCCACAGCCTCATAGCACTTCCTATTATTACCTATCTTGCCTTTTACTAGCTGGTAGCTTTCATAAGATAACACCTTGTGGTATTAATTTGCATTTCTTAATTTGCAAAGGGATTGAGCTAATCATAAATAGATGTTTATCTGCCATTTTTATTTCTTCTTTGTGTACCCCTTGCTCCAGTTTTTATCTGATTTTCTACTGTTTCATTGTTATTTTCTTATTTATTTGTGAGAGCTCTTTACATATTCTGGATAGCAATCGTCTGTTTTGTTATATGTGTGGCACTTAGTAAGTGGTTTGTCTTTTTACTTTCTTTCTGGTGTTTTGTTTTGCTTTTGCCACAGTCACTTAAATTTCTTTTCATATCAAAATGTTAATTCCTCTTCCTTTATTTGTAAATATTTCAGTATATATTTTTAAGAATAAGAAGAATAAATGTTGGATTATAATGAACAGAAGTTATTGCCTTAATGGAGCTAAATTTATCAATCATTTTGCTCTGGTTAATGGTTTCTGTGGCTTACTATAAAATCTTTACCTATTCTGAGGTTATAAAAATGATTTTCTTATTTTATTTTTGTTTTAAAGTTTTGTCTTTCACATTTAAGTTTTTAAATAGCCTAGATCCAAGTTTTTGTGTCTGTTGTGAAGAAGGGAGACAGTTCATTCTCATTCACACCATAACCATTTTCCCAGCATCCTTTCTAAGGGGAATCCTCACTCCGAGATCTGCAATCCACCCCAGCCATGGCCGTTTCCATATGTGGCTGGGCTCCCTTTCTGGGCACTCCGTTCTCTTCCATCCTGCTCTAAATCACCCACTTTTAAGCTACTAGAACTTCATATAGAGGCTTGTGATGTAGCAGTGCAAGTCCTTCTAGCTTGTTCTTTGTTCATTTATTGATTAATTTGGTAAATATTTACTGAGAACCTACTAAGTGCCAGGCTTGGTCCTAGCCTCTGTGTAATTCATTATTGAATAAAACAAATAAAAATCCTTTACTTGTTGAGAAAGACAGACCAAAAAAAGCATAACAAATAAGTAAATTAAATAGAATGTTTGAGGTCATTTAAGTTCTACAGAAAAAAGAAGAGAAGAAAATGAGTGAGATGGGAAGTGGAGTGGGAAGTTTGCAATGGAGGTGTAATTTACATAAAAGGAGTAAAAATCACTCCCTTTAGGCCTACGATGTCTGAGTTTGGGTAAGTATATGCAGCTTTGTAGCCACGGTCAATACACAGAAAACGTCCATCACCCCACTGATGTCTGTGTCCCTGCCTTGGCTATCTTGCCCCAGTGCCAGGTACTTGCTGTGTCACTGCAGGTTTCTGGGGGGCTATCTAAATGGACTCATACAGTTGTGCTCTTTGGCATCCAGCTTCTTAGCATGTTTCAGGACCATTCAGCTTCTGTGTTCAGGTAGTTCATAGTTTGCAGTGTTGGGTGGGATTCCGTGGTATGAATACATCACAATAGTTTGCTTCTTCACCTGTGGATAGACACTTGGGTTGTCTTCAGTTTTGGACTATTAGGAATAAAAAGCATGCACACACAAGTCTTTATATAGACATGTGCTGTATTATATAGTAACTTCATAAGAAACTGTGAGACTGGCTTTCAAAGAAATCGCTCCAGTCTATGCTGGAAACTTCCATCAGCTCCCATCCTGCCCAGGCGTGGCTTGTCAGTCTGTTTTATTTTAGTCTGAGGATGTGTAGCAGTGTCCCCGTGTGGTCTTAATTCCTATTTCTTCGATTACTAATATTGTCCACTATGGTTTCAGGTTCTTATTAGCCATTCATGTACTTTCTTGTGAAGTTTCTGTTCAGATCTTTGGCTTATTTTAAAATGTTTTGTTTTCTTATTATTGAGTTATGTTTATTATTGGGTTGAATTACTTTACATATTCTGGAAGCAAGTCCTTTGTCAGATATATGTATTGCAAATATTTTTTTTCATAGTCTGTGGCTTGTCTTTCCATTTTCTGAGTGATATTTTTCAAAGATCAAAAATTTACTATTTTGATACAGCCTAATCTAATTTTGTCTTTGATGGTTTGTGTTTTATATATTCCAGCTAACAATCTTTGCTTAACCAAAATGTCACAAAGATTTTCTCCTATGTAATCTTCTAGAAGTTTTATAAGTCTAAGCCTTACATTTAGGTCTAATGATTCATTTCATGTTAATTTTGTATATGGTGTAAGGTAAGAATATAGGTTCTTTTTTTATCCATATGGATATTAAATTGTTCCAGAACTTTTTAAAAAGACACTGTCTTTCTCCATTGAATTACTTTGGTACTTTTCTTGAAAATTAACTGACTAGGCAGCACCTGTGGCTCAGTGAGTAGAGCACCGGTCCCATACACTGAGGGTGGCAGGTTCGAACCCGGCCCCTGCCAAACTGCAACAACAACAACAAAAAGAAAAGCCAGGCATTGTGGTGAGCACCTGTAAACCCAGCTACTCGGGAGGCTGAGGCAAGAGAATTGCCTAAGCCCAAGAGCTGGAGGTTGCTGGACGCCATGGCATTCTACTAAGGGTGACCACGTAAAACTCTGTCTCTTAAAAAAAAAAAAAAAAGAAAGAAAGAAAAAGAAAGAAAATCGATTGACCATTTATACATGGATTTATTTCTAGACTTCCTATGCTGTTCCATCAAACTGATACCATACTGTCTTGATTATGGTAGCTTTATAAAGTCTTGAAATCAGGTAGAATGAGTCATTTGAATTTGTTCTTCGTCAACATGATTTTAGCCAACTGTGTGTCTTCAGCACTTCAACATAATTTTTTATAATCAGCTTATAAATTTATTTATAAGAAACCCTGGGATTACATTACATCTATAGATAAATTGTATAGAGGAAATAATTCCACATGTTTAGAATAATGAATCTTCCAGTCTGTGAGCTCAACTTATGCCTCTACTTATTTATTTTGTCCTCTTTAAATTTTTTTAGCAATGCTTTGTAGTTTTCAACCTACAAATCTTGAATATATTTTATTAGATTTATCCTTAATTATTTCTCTTTTTCAAAACCATTTTAACAGGTATTTTTCTAAATTTGAAGTTGTAAGTATACTTATACAACTACTATCAATTTTTATGTCCTGTGAGTGTACTAAATTCATTTATTAGTTCTTGATGCATTTTTAAAATTTATTTTCTTTATTGCACTGACTAGGACCAGCAATGAAAGAATACTTACTCTGTCCCAACCTTGGGAGAAAGCATTTGTTCCTTCTCCATGTACAGTGAGATGTGATGTATAGGTTTGTCATAGATATGTCTTATCAGGTGGAGGAAGTTGCTATCTATCCCTACTTTGATAAGAGTATTTATAATGTATAGAAGTTGAGTTTTTTCAACTAAATGCATTGAATTTTGTTAATAAATGCATTTATTTCTATGCATATATTTATTTATTTTGTCCTTTTTTTATTGAATGATAACTACGTACATTAATGCACGTCTAGGGTACAGTGTGGGGTTTTCACACACAATCCAAAACACTTCCATCAAACTGGTTAACATAGCCCTCATGTCATTTTTTGTTATTGTTTTAAAACGTTCACATTCTACTCTTAGAAAGATTCACTTGTACCCTTGTAAGATAACCCTCAGAAGTGATCCCTCCAATGCCCCTCCCTCCTCCCATCTCCTCCTCCCCTCCCCATATTCTTAGGCTGTTATTAGGTTATAGCTTTCATATAAAAGATATAAATTGGTTTCATAATACGGGTGTGTACATTGGATACTTTTTCTTCCATTCTTGTGATACTTTGCTAAGAATATTTTCGAGCTTCATCCATGTGAACATGAAGGACGTAAAGTCTCCACCTTTCTTTAGGGCTGCATAGTACTCCATGGTGTACATATACCACAGTTTATTGATCCATTTGTGGATCAATAGGCACTTGGGCTTCTTCCATGACCTGGCAATTATGGATTGGGCTGCAATTAACATTCTGATACAAATATCTTTGTTGTAATGCGATTTTTGGTCGTCTGGGTATATACCTAATAAAGGAATTGCAGGGTCAAATGGCAGGTCTATTTTTAGTTCTCTAAGTGTTCTCCAGATGTCTTTCCAAAAGGAACGTATTAGTTTACATTCCCACCAGCAGTGTAGGAGTGTTCTCTTTTCTCCACATCCATGCCAGCATCTCAGGTTTGGGGGTTTTGTGATATGGGCTAATCTCACCGGAGTTAGATGGTATCTCAAAGTAGTTTTTATTTGCATTTCTCTGATAATTAAGGATGGTGAGCATTTTTTCATATATCTGTAGGTCATGTGCCTGTCTTCTTTAGAGAAATTTCTCTTCAAGTCCCTTGCCCATCCTGAGATAGGATCACTCGTTCTCTTCTTGCTAATACGTTTGAGTTATCTATGTATTCTGGTTATTAAACCTTTGTTGGAGACATAACCTGCGAAAATCTTCTCCCATTCTGAGGGCTGCCTGCTTGCCTTACTTACTGTGTTCTTGGCTGTGCAGAAGCTCTTTAGTTTGATCAGGT
>NW_003852541.1:2504729-2508061 GCF_000181295.1 Otolemur garnettii | reverse complement strand
AAAGTATTTAATTTCTCCATCATAGATGAAACTCAGTTTCGCTGGATACAGGATCCTGGGTTGAAAGTTATTTTGTTTTAGGAGATTAAAAGTTGATGGCCATCCTCTTCTAGCCTGAAAGCTTTCAGCTGAGAGATCTGCAGTCATGCTAATACTCTTCCCCTTGTAGGTTATGGTTTTCTTACGTCTGACTGTTTTCAGAATTTTCTCTTTCATCTTAACTTTGGTCAAGTTAATTATGATGTGTCTGGGGGATGTCTTGTTTGGGTTGAGTCGTGATGGGGTTCTGAAACTATCTGTTATCTGAATTTCAGAATCTCTTGGCATGTCTGGAAAGTTCTCTTTCATAATTTCATGAAGAAGAACCTCAGTGTTTTGTGAAGCAACTTCATCACCTTCAGGGATTCCTATAAGGCGAATATTAGTTTTCTTTGAATTATC
This sequence comes from Otolemur garnettii, assembly GCF_000181295.1. Lineage (NCBI taxonomy): Eukaryota > Metazoa > Chordata > Mammalia > Primates > Galagidae > Otolemur > Otolemur garnettii. Next base: position 2,507,620 of record NW_003852541.1, on the reverse strand, counting down.
TGAGAGCTCTCTGAGAGTGAGATCCGTTTTTGCTCTCCATTTCTTTTGATCTTTGAGCTCCTGGGCTTCTTCAAAAGCTTTGTCATCAGAATCAGAGATCCTTTCTTCTGCCTGTTCCACTCTGTTACGGGAGGGATTGCACCGTAACTTTCAGATCCTTGAGGGCTGCAACCTCTTGTCTCAGTGTTTCAAAATCTTTGATCATTTTATCTTTGAAATCGTTGAGTTCTTGAGCCATCTTTTGAATAACTTCTTGAGATATCTTTTGGATAATTTCTTGAACTCCTAATTCCTTCCTTTCTTCCATTATGTTAATCTTATTTGCTATCCACATTCTGAACTCGATTTCTGACATCCCAGCCATTTGCTTGTGGATGGGGTCTTCAATTGTGTCTGCCCCATTTTCCCTTGGTGGAGTTGATCTACTCTGGTTGAGTTGCCAGAGTTTTTCCTCTGATTCTGCCCCATGTTGAGTTTACCTTGTTTGGAGGCCTTATCAGAACCATTCAGTTGGTGGCTTCTTCTGGTTGCCCAGAGAGACAGTCAGAATGTATCTGTTGTCTTCTCCCAGTTCTCAGGTGCTGGGGCAACTGGGGTGCAGTGGAATGGTAGCAGCTGCATGGGAGTGTGTGTTGCCGAATTAGACCTCGTTCAGCCTGCCGGGGCGACTAGGGGGCAGGAGACCAGCAGCAGCCAGATCAGTCCTAGTTCAGCCCCTCTGGGGCAACTGGTGGAACAGGGGAACTGTAGTAGCTAGATCAGTCCTAGTTCAGCACCCTGGAGCAGCCAGGGGGTGGGGAATGGCAGCGGTAGCGCAGGGTATGCGAGCAACCAGATCAGTCCTAATTCAGCCCCGCCAGAGTAGCTGGCGGGGAGCGGAGGACTCCTTGACTGTCGCCCATTGGAGTCATGTTGTACTAGCAAGCCAATCTGTGCCCTCCCAGCGTGGGAGCCCGGAGTGGGGAACTCCCCCACCTCCATCCATGGGACATACATGGCTCTAGCAAACAGTTCTGGGCCCGCCCAGAGTGGTAGACCCCTCCACCACCACCTGCAGGGTGCGTGTGGCTCTAGCAAGCAGTTCTAGGCCCACCCAGCTTGGGCCCGGAACAGGGAACTCCTCCCCTGGCCCCCGTGGGGTGTGCGTGTCTCTAGCAAGCTGTTTTGGGTCTACCTAGAATGGAGGACTCCTCTGCCACTGCCCATGGGATGCCTAGGGCACTAGCAAGCAGTTCTGGGTCTGCCCAGAACAGGAGCCTGGGGCAGGGATCTCGTCTGCCACCCGTGAGGTGTGCAACTCTAGCAAGCAGTTTTGGGCCCGCCCCGCTCCATGAGGGCAAAGGGACCCACTCGGAAAAGGGGTTAGTCTGGGAAGGTTAATACCTCTTTCCCCACCTTGCCCCCAGTCATTCGTAATCCCCCAGGTCTGTGACCCTATTCACTCCAGTAGGCTACTGCTCCTGGGGTTTACAACTGGCAAAATCAGCCAGAAATCTGAGTTCGACAGGGGGGCCTTGCGTTTTTAAATTAGGCTTCTGTCCAGCTAAATTTCTCTGTAAATCAGAGGTTGCATTCAGCTCTGGGCAACAGACAAATAGCAGTTTACATTCTAGCCTCTGCCTGCCCACTGCCTTTGTCTCAGGGGGATTAGACCCTGAGGGCTGGTGCTTTATTTATGAAAGTTCTCTGCGGCATTTTGCCTGTGGCTGCTGTCTGGAACCTCCATTTGCCCAGAGAGATGGGGCTGGAATGGTGTCAGTCTGCAGCTCAGGATGCCACTGTTGCTGTACTGGCATCCCTGAGCCGATTTTCCTCACCTCATGCCTGTGCCACAGTCAGCACAGAACAGCACCAGCCCTTTCCCCCTCCACTTCTCTCAAGGAGATGCCCAAGAATCTGGACTCCAAACCTCCAAACCTTGGAGTGAGTGGTTGGGGACTCCTCGGAGTTCAATGTTGCAGGTGGGAAATATATACAGTTTTATATAGTTCAAACCTTCTTTCAACCATACACCTGGGGTGCCCCTTTGAATAGTCCTTGGGTGCTCTGCCAGGTTTAAGGGGTCCAAATCAGTTGTCCCAGTCAGCAACCGTTTCAGGTGGAAGAGTTCAAATGTCTCTGGGAGCTAGATAAGAGGGGTCTGCTTGAAGCTCAGATATAACTTGCTCCAGTGCTCCATAAGGGCAAAGGGACCCATCTGGAAAATGGGTTAGTCTGGGAAGGTTAATACCTCCTTCTCCACCTTGCACCCAGTCACTCATAATCCCCCAGGTATGTGACCCTATTCACTCCGGTAGGCCACTGCTCCTGGGGTTTACGACTGGCAAAATCAGCCAGAAATCTGAGTTCGACAGGGGGGCCTTGTGTTTTAAAATTAGGCTTCTGTTCAGCTAGATTTCTCTGCAAGTCTTTGCCTTCAGCTCTGGGCAGCAGACAAATAGCAATTTACACTCAGGTGTCAATTCTAGCCTCTGCCCATCCACTGCCTTTGTCTCAGGGGGATTATAGACCCTGAGGGCTGGTGCTTTACTTATGAAAGTTCTCTGTGTTTTGCCTGTGGCTGCTGTCTGGAACCTCTGTCTGCCCAGAGAGACGGGGCTGGAATGGCGTCATTCTGCAGCTCAGGATGCCACCATTGCTGTATTGGTGTCCTCTGAGCTGATTTTCTTCTCCTCACGCCTGTACCACAGTCAGCACAGAACAGCACCAGCCCTTTCCCCCTCCACTTCTCTCAAGGAGATGCCCAAGAACCTGGATTCCATAGGTGACAAACCTCCAGACCTTGGAGTGGGTGGGGTGGGGACTCCTCAGAGTTCAATGTTGCAGGTGGGGAATATATACAGTTTTATGCTTGGCCGGAGGGTGCTGTGGCATGCCAGCAGGGGTAAGAG
>NW_003852541.1:2357004-2504473 GCF_000181295.1 Otolemur garnettii | reverse complement strand
TTTTTTTTTTTTTTGAGACAGAGCCTCAAGCTGTCCCCCTGGGCAGAGTGCCATGGCATTACAGCTCACAGCAACCTCCAACTCCTGGGCTTAGGCAATTCTTCTGCCTCAGCCTCCCAAGTAGCTGGGACTACAGGCACCCGCCACAACGCCCAGTTATTTTTTGTTGCAGTTTGGCTGGGGCTGGGTTTGAACCCGCCACCCTCGGTATATGGGGCTGGCGCCCTACTCACTGAGCCACAGACGCCTCCCATAAACTTCTGTCCTTTAAGCCTCCTTCTGGATGGGAGCTTCTGTAAATAGCTGGCTGCAGTCTGCCATCTTGGCTCTGCCCCCTGTGCATATATTTAGATGATTTTTATCATTTCTCTTTTTTAGTCTGTTGCTGTGGTGAGTTATTATATACTGAATGATATTCAATGTTGATCTAACCTTGGATTCTTAATTCAGTTATGAAGTTTTATCATCTATACTTCATTGTTTATATGAAGTCCATTTGGTAATATCCTATTAAGAATGTTTGTATTTATGTTAATGAGGGATACCAGTCTGTATCTTTCTTATAATATCTTTGCCTAGTTTTGGTGCCAGGTATCATAAAATAAGTTGGGAAGTGTTTCCTCTACCTCTGTGTTCTGAAGGAGTTTGTGTGGGATTGTTATTATTTCTTTTAAAATGTTTGCACAGTATTCTCAAGTGAAGCCATCTGGATATGAGGTTTTCTTTGTGGAAAGATGTTTAATTAAATTTAGCTTCTTTGATATAGTTCTATTTAAATTTTTATTTTATAATAATTTTAGATTACAGAAAAATTACAAGTATGGTGCAGAGAGTTTTCACATGCACTGCTACCAGTTTCCACTATTATTAGTATTTTATATTGTTATGTGATGCCAATTAATGATACATTTCTATGATACATTGTTTCAATGTATTGATACATTTCTATGGTCTGAAGTCCACATTTTACCAGATGCCAATTAACGATCCATTTCTATTATACATTGTATCAATATATTGATACACTTCTATGGTCTAAAGTCTATATTTTACCATTTCTATAGTCTAAAGTCCGTATTTTACCAGTCCATATTCTACCAGTTTCCACTATTGTTAGTATTTTATATTATTATGTGATGCCAATTAATGATAAATTTCTATGATACAATGTATCAATGTATTGATACATTTCTATGGTCTAAAGTCCATATTTTATTTAGATTATCTTAGCTTTTACCTAATATTCTTTGTTTTTCTTCTAGAATCCCATTCAGGATTTCTTATTACATTTAGTTATCAGGTCTCCTTAGGCTCCTATTGGCCATGAAAGTTTCTCAGACTTTTCTTGTTTTTGATGACCTTGACAGTTTTAGGGAGTATTGTTCAAAAATTTTGTAGACCATTCCTTGATTGGAGTTTACTTGATGTTTTTCTAATGGTTAAAGAGTGTCTGTGGGTTTCTGGAAGGCCGCTGTAGAGGTCAAGTACGATTCTTATCACATGCATGGCATGAATGTGACTTAGCACCTATGATGTAGCTGTTGGTCACTTGGCAGAGGTGGCGTTTGTCAGGTCTCTCCACAATAAAGTTACCCCTGCTCTTTGGAAAAAAGTCACTATGTACAGCCCACACTTAAGGATCAGAGAGTAAAACTCCACTCCTTAAGGGCAGAATAGTTACATATCTTATTTAGAATTCTTCTGCACAGAGATTTGTCTTTAATCTCCCATTTATTTATGTGATCATTTATTCATGTCAGTTTAGACTCATGGATATTGGCTCATACTTTATTTTGTTGCTTACATTTTTCAGTTTTGGCCTTTGGTTGCTTTTTCATTTGGTCCTTGTGTCCTTTGTCTTACCCTCATCTTGTGTGTGTATGTTATTTTTTTGTGTGTGTGTGTGAGCACTTTCTTACTTTCTAGCACTATGGGATGCTCTAGTCTACACTCATCTTATATAATTCTTTTTCCAGTCTTAGAATCATCCACTTCTCTGAGGATCCCTGGTTCCCTTCTTTGGAAAACTGTATTAGGAACTAAGAATTGGGCAGGTGTGCTTGTTGCTACCAGGAAGTCATTGCTTCCAGGTCCTCTCAACTGACAGTAAGGAAATATATGTGTGTGCACTAATCTGTGGTTATACGTAAGCATATCTGTACATAATCACCTGTATCTATATTAAATGGAACATGAGTTCATATTTATGTCTTTAACACTAATCTGTTATTACATGGGTCATTCTCATTTCCTCCCCTTGCTTGTCTATAACTTTTCACCCAAAAAGAGAGAAACCTGGCTCCCACCATCTGCTATCTATTCATTTACTTGTGCAATTCCAACATGCATACTTGAGTCAGTTTTGATAATTTATGTCTTTCTACTCTCATATTCCATCAAAGCTGCTGAATTCTCTCATGGAAAGTTCATGATATTTGCTTATGATACTTGTAATGTATGTGGGGTCTATAGTGATGGCTCCTCTCTCCTCCACAGGATTGATAATTTGTGTCCTCTCTGTTTTCTTTTTGATTAAGTGCAAGTGAGGTTTAGGTCAAGAATTGGATTTCACCAGGGTTGGGGTTTTGGTAACTGATAAAATGAGAGAAGCATAAGAAGGTTGAAGGAGTGTGTATGGGGATATGTATGTATGTAGTGAGGGAGATGAAGGCGTGAAGGGGTAAGGGCCAGCAGAGTGGTGATGGGGATAAATGTTTGTGGCTCTAGGGTGGTCATATTGGTGGGACTAGTACTAACCTGCACGAGATGGAAAGATATGGGGCTGTGGATGAGGGAAGGGTGCTTGAATAAAATACTCTGAAGAATGTGTGTTTAATGAAAATGAGAAAATCGGTTCGGCACCTGTAGCTCAGTGGTTAGGGTGCTGGGCACATACACCAGAGCTAGTGGGTTCAAACCTGGCCTGAGTCTGCTAAACAACAATGACAACTACAACAGAAAAGTAGCTGGGCATTGTGACAGGTGCCTGTAGTACAGCTACTTGGGAGGCTGAGGCAAGAGAATTGCTTGAGCCCAAGAGTTTGAGGTTGCTATGAGCTGAGACGCTGTAGCACTCTACCAAGGGCAACAAAGTGAGACTCTGTCTCAATAAAAAAAAATATATATATATATATGAGAGAGAGAGAAAATCTAGGATCTGTCCAGGAAGATAAGGTGCTGAAGGGATGGTTTGCTACATAAGAGGAGAAGAGAAGGCAAAGGAACTAAGAACTCAGCTGGTACTGAGCTGGTATATCTATTCTAGGCTCTGTCCACGGAGACAGATAACACACACACATAACTGAGCAGACTCTGGTGTGGATGTAGAAAATGCTGGATATGGTATGGTTTGGATCTTAACTCTGCCACTTGCCAGTAGGATGACCTTGAGCAAGTTACTTAATTTATCTGAGTTTCAACTTTGTCGTCTATAAATTGGGAACCTAACTAATTTTAAGTGTTGATGTATATTCCTTGAAGTTAAAAAAAATATAGTAGTGAAATTGAAAAATGTATTTAACTAAAATTTTACGCCGCATTTACAAAGCTGTTTTCTAATATAGTAAGACTGTGTTATAGTAAGCGAAGTTTGTCTTTTTTTGTCTTAATTTGCAATACTACTATCAAGTCAACATAGAGTTATAGTATGGTATGGTATAGTAGCAGGTAGATAATTAGGCTTATTTTTAATAGTCACTCTCAAGTAATCTGTAACTACATTTATCTGGCATCTACCAATCCCCATGGGTGCCAGACAATGGGGAGGTAACTGTACCCGTCTCATAGGGTTGATGGCCACATTATATGAGGTAAAATACCCTATGTGATTCCTGGCACAGAGTAAGAGCTAAAAATACTTGACTTCTCCAGTAATAATAATTAAGAATTTTTTGATGCATTTCTTTTCTATCTTCTATTTGTGTCTATTTTCATAACAGACATATGGGTAAACTAGTACTTTGTATATCATTTTGCAACAATGTTTCTCATTTACTATTTCTTAGCATGGCAAAGCAATCTGATGAAATATTAAGCAGTCATTAAAACATGGTTTTTGATGCTGGGGTTTGCCTTGAAGTGTTTGTATGAGTTTCCTGGGGCTGCTGTAACAAAGTGCCGCAAACTGTGTGGCCAAACCATAGCAATTTAATCTCTTACAGTTCTGGAGCCCAGAAGTCTGAAATCCAGGTGTCATAAAGTTTTCCTCAGAGACTCTGAGTGGAATCCTTTTTCACCTCTTTCTAACTTCTGGTGTTTCCACCAACCCTGGGCATTCCTCTTCTTATGGGGATGCCAGACATATCGGACTAGAGGCCACCTTGCTCCAGTGTGATCTCATCTGAATTAACTACATCTACAATGACCCCTGTTTTCAAATAAAGTCACATTCTGAGGTCCTGGAAGTTAGGACATAAACATTTCATTCTAAGAGACACAATTCAACCCATAGCCGTTTTCTACCAAAAATAAAAATGAAAATTTGAGTGAAAATTGATGATGTAAGGTTGGCAAAATGTTAATAATTGTTGAATTTGGTGTGACCACCTGAGTTTTATCACATAATGCTCTTTGTTCATATATGTTTGAAAAATTCTATGGTTAAAAAAAAAGAGGGGTTTGTTTGTTTGTTTGTGTGAGACATAGTCTCACTCTGCTGCCTAGGCTAGAGTAGTGTGGTGTCAGCCAGGCTCCAACGTCAAGATTCCAGTGATCCTCCTGTCTCAGCCTCCTGAGTAGCCAGGACCACATGTGCACACCACAATACCAGACTAATTTTTCTATTTTTAGTAGAGACAGGGTCTTGCTCTTGTGCAGGCTGGTCTTGAACTCCTGAGCTCAAGTGATCTTCCCGCCTAAGATTATAGGTGTGAGCCACTGTGCCTTGCTAAAAGTGTTTTGTTTTGTTTTGTTTAAATCATACCTTCCATGAACATTTAGTAGGTTAGAAAATGTTAAGTGCAAAGGTGATATGAGAACTATGCCTGTGATAAAAGCCTGTATGAAAGAAATAACCCAAAAATGTTCAGGGCCTTTTCTCCAGGGATTTTGAGAACTTGTTTCTTCCTTTTACTTTTTGTTTTTCTGTATTTTACAAAATTCTCATACTGGATATAATAATAAAATAATGTTTAAAAATGCCAAACCACCTCTCCACTCATCTGTGGAACAAACAGATCTCTCCCGAGCCTGCCACCTGCCCTGATAGGCCCGTCCCTTCCTGGAAATCAGATGCAAGAGACACAGACCCTGCCTTAGGAGCCCACAGTCCCAGCAGAAGCCCAAGCCACGCCCAGACAGTGACAACCTAAGTTTCTGCCAAAGCTCAGTAAGTCTCAGTAGATTTCAATGACTGCAGTGAGGGCTGCAGAAAACAGAGCTCTCCTCGGGATACTTGAAATTATTAATGGTTTTGATAAAAAGCAACCCAGAGGCGAACAACCCACAGGAGTTCAATGAGTAGGCCAGGGATGGGCTTGCTATCAAAGAGGGAGATGTGGCCAAACACTGAGCTGAGTACAGCTGACACAGTCTGGTGAGCTCCTTGCCCTGGGGGAGGCAGGAAGCTGCTCCAGCCTCTGAGCAAAAGCAGCAAAGCTGGCTACTGGGACTTTCAGGTGGTGAGGGGCTGCTCAGGGCATTGGGAGCACTGAGGGTGGGAGGGCAGGGTCCAGGGCAGCTTAGGGAGCACTGAGCAGTAGCCCTGCCCTGGAGCTCCCAGCTAGGACAGCTGCTGCTGTGTGTCTCTGGGCAGTCTGCATCTCCTTCCAGCACCATTTCTCTTCTGTGAAATGGGGTTGATAATGCCTGTCTCATGAGACTGCTATGAGGATGCAAGGGGCTACATTTGGAAAATGCTACATTTGGCAGGACCCAGTGAAGACGAAGACGATGGCGAAGAGGAAGATGATGAAGATGAAGGTGGCAATGACAGGGGGAGAAGAAGACAGTTGGATGGGAGGGTGCAGGATGCTAGGAGGGTGATAGGGTGGCCAGGTGGCCCGAGTCCGGCAGTCAGGCCAGCAATCTGCACTTGATTTGGGAGGACAGTTCTGGAAGGTATCTCATAAGAAGCACTGCTTCTTGAAGACTGGGCAGATAGGTTAGAGGTGAGCTGAATTTTGATTGGGTTGAGTTAAAATGAACTGAGATAAATTTGGATTCCTACTGAGTTGGATCTAGAATGAACTGAAATGGAGCAAACTGAACTAAATTAAATTTGAGCTGAGTCGGCCTAGCTTGGGCTGGATGGATTTGTTTAGATGGGAGCCTCAGATTTGAATTTGGACTCTGACAGTGTTCCAGACTTTAGTGACCCTCAGCTGTGCAGAAGCCCATGCATCCTGACATGGTGGCCCTGAGGTGATTGTAGAATTGAGGATGTGCTGCCTGGCTCCCCTCTGTCCCCTACCTGATGCTCAGGTTTCGTGGGCTTCGTGAGGCCCCCACATTTGGCTGTCTGTAGGCAGAGAGATCAGTGTGCTTGCATGGGGAGTGTGTGGGTTGGGGTGGAATGGGGATATGGGTGTATGTGTCTGTGGTAGAGGCTTGTGCCTTCTCCCTGGGGGCACAAGCACCAGGGACTCTGCATATGAGAGGGAACATGCCATTCCTCTCCCCCTGGCCCAGTCTACAAGCCCCTGTTTCCATGGCTTAGGCTCTTTTGGTGCATCCTTTAAAAGGGATTCCTAGAGGAATCTCTGAAGGAACCTTTAGGACTCAATGGTCACAATTAGTGTGTGCTTGAATACCCCCAGAGACAGGGTGCTCACTGCCTCTCACAGCCAAATCTGTGTCCCTGTCACTACCTTGCTCTGGTCCTAGTTCAGCTCCTAGACTCATACAGAACCTGTCCCCACTGGGAGTGGATCCTGCATATGCTGGGGCTCAGCCCCTGGGTAAGTGGGATACCATTTCCGCCCGGCTCCCTCCTTGGTCCTCTTGGCCTGGCAGGCACAAAGGGTGGTGGGCCTGGCTGCCCCACACCTGCTGGGCCTAGAAGGCTGTGTCCAGTCACTTGCCTCCTCATCCAGCCCATTTCCTTCTTGAAAAATTCGGATGGAGGGTGGTGATGCTCACCAGGAGGCTTGAGAGGAGGAGAAAGGAGCAGGCAGACCAAGTGGGAGCCAGGAAGGTGAGCAATCCTTATAGTTCTGGCCCCTCCCATGGGCAGCGAAGGAGGCACCTTCTCTTCCTTCAGGGACCGGTAGGAAGGTAGAGAGGTGGGAGGGAGGACTTGGGAGGATCAGGGCTTGGCTGCAAGGGGCTGTCTGGAGGAGGCTGGGTCCTGGAACCTCCTCCACATAGCACAGGCCCCTCCCATCTCTGCCTGGAGCCCACTATCCCCTGTGAAAGCTACGTTGCCGTTGCCGCTCAAGTTGCTATAGAGACAGGCAAGTCTCGGGCTTTCACAGCCTTGGGCAATCCTGCCTCTCCAGGACTCCTTCCACCTGGGGGGCTCTTAGTGGGACAAGAGAAGCTCCTGGGTCTCCTTTGCCTCCCTGTAGACCTCCTTCCTTCCTGGGGCTCCCCAGTCTAATGCTGACATGGCTGAAGCTGCAGGGCAGAGGTGTGGAGTGCAGAGCCAAAGCCTCATCCCAGATTGGGGAACAGCCCTGACAACCTGGAGAGGTCTGCACCTACACTGGGAATAGCAAAGTCTGTCCAAACACCATGGGGAAGGCACCCAAGGCTGGACATTGGCAACAAGCACCTGGAGACAGGAGTTACCAATCACCAGGTGAAGGTGGAGACAGGTGGGCATGGGGCAGAGAGTGGGCTGGGGAGCCAATTGTGGAGGCTCCCAGGGCCAAGGTTGGACTGAGGAGTGGATCTGGGGGCATTACTGTCCCATTAAAGAAAGGGTGCAGGCAGGGACATCTTTAGCGAATCTGGGAGGTAAGGATGATGACCCAGGGTTTCCTGCAGGTGGTGAAGTCATGGTGCTCGCCGGTGGAGCTCTCTCATGGCACTCTCTCATAGTGATCTCTTGTGATGCTCCCTCATGGTGCTCTTGTGGTGTTCTCATTATGCTCTCTCCTGGTGCTCTCATAGTGATCTCGTGCTATTCTCTTGTGGTGCTCCCTTGTGGAACTTTCTCGTGGTGCTCTCATGTGTGCTCTCTCATCATGCTCTCATGGTGCTCACTCGTGGTGCTCTCTCAGGGTGCCCTCTCCTAATGTTCTCACAATGCTCTCATGCTCTTTTGTGGTTTCTTGTGGTGATCTCATAGTGCTCTCTCATAGTACTCTCTCATGATGCTCTCATGGTGCTCTCATAATGTTCTCATGGTGCTCTCATGGTGCTTTCTTGTGGTGCTCTAATGGACCTCTCATGGTGCTTTCTCGTGGTGCTTTTATGGTGCTCTCATGGTGCTCTCTTGTGGTGTTGTCTCGTGTTCTCATGGTGCTCTTGTTGTGCTCTATCATGGTGCTCTCATGGTGCTTTCATGATGCTCTCGTGGTGCATTCTCATGGCACTCTCATGGTGTTCTCATGGTGCTTTTATGATGACCTCACAGTGCTCTCATGGTACTCTCTCATGGTGCTCTTGTGGTCTCTCTTGTGATGCTCTCAGATGCTCTCAGATGCTCTCTTGTGGTGCTCTTTCATTGTGCTCTCAGGTGCTTTTGTGGTGCGTTCTTGTGGTGCTCTCTCATGGTGCTCTGGTGCTGTCTCATGGTGCTCTCATGATGTTCTTGTTGTGCTCTCGTAGTATTCTCTCATGGTGCTTTCATGGTGCTCTCTTGTGCTCTCATGGCATTCTCATGGTGCTCTCTTGTGGTGCTTTCATGGTGCCCTCACGTGCTCTTTTGGTGCTCTTATGATGCTCTCATAGTGCTCTCTTGCTGTGGTCTCTCATGGTGCTCTTGTGATGCTCTCATGGTGCTCTCTCATGGAGTTCTCATGGTGCTCTCATGGTGCTCTCTTGCTGTGGTCTCTCATGGTGCTCTTGTGATGCTCTCATGGTGCTCTCTCATGGAGTTCTCATGGTGCTCTCATGGTGCTCTCTTGCAGAGGTCTCTCATGGTGCTGTCTTGTTCTCTCATGGCCTTCTCATGGCGTTCTCTTGGTGCTGTCTTGTGGTGCTTTCATGGTGCCCTCATGGTGCTCTCTTGTGGTGCTCTCTCATGGTGCTCTCTTGTGCTCTCATGGCATTCTCATGGTACTCTCTCATGGCGTTTTCATGGTGCTCTCTTGTGGTGCTTTCATGGTGCCCTCACGGTGCTCTTTTGGTGCTCTTATGATGCTCTCATAGTGCTCTCTTGCAGTGCTCTCTCATGGTGTTTTCATGGTGCTCTTGTGATGCTCTCATGGTGCTCTCTCATCGTTCTTTCTCAAGGTTCTCTATGGTGGTACTCTCATGACTGAGGGATGTGGGAAGGCTGTGCCTCCACCACTCACATATGTGACTCCCAAGGCACCTCTCCCATGACTCACAGGTCTCCTCCTTCCCTCTGAGTCCCTCTGAGCCCTGGCTCAAGTCCCCCTCTGCCTGTGCTTGGCAAGGAGAACCCCAAAAAAGGGAGGGGTGGCGGGAGGAGCACATGATTCTGCTGGGTGAATGTTAGACACAGGACATTTGTCATAGCTGTAGAGGGCACAGAGAGAGGGGCCACCTGCCCCATGTGGGCTTCAGCAATAATAATGTGCCCATGTGGGCTTGTCAGTCTCATAGGTTTTTCATACCACAGTGCAAGGTCACTAATAGCGTGAGCAGGGGTGTGAGGAGTGAGTGCATGGGAGGGTTGTACTGTGCTCTATGCCTAATTTTTCTATAAACCTGGAACAGTAAAGTCTATTAATTAAAAAAGAGATAGAGGAGAGATGAGGTGACCAGGCAAGAAAGAGGTGGCTTTGGAGGGAGGTGGTTGATTGGGAGCCGCTCCCACCTCAAGGCCCTTGCAGCTTGCTCTTGGTCCTCTGACAGTAACACAGGCTGCAAAGTAATAGCTAGAGGCAGTAGCAAGGTGGGTGCAGCTGCTTTCCAGAATATTCTGGCCAGAGCTCCAGACCCCTCAGGCCACCAGAGGCCCTACCCAGGCTCATCAGCCAGAAGGCAGTTGAGCCCTCTGCTCATTGGTATGGGGGCCTTCTGCAGCTACTAAGGGGACAGGTCTCAGGGGCAGGAAGGGGCTTAGGCAGAGCCTCCCCCCAGTGTGGAGGGCATTGAGGACCTGGCAGGGTCTCATAGCACCAGGCAGTTCCTCATGCAAATCTAACTGCCCACTTAGGCCTAGAGAGAAGGGCCACCGTGCCAGCTGCAAGAAAGGCTGGCGGCTGACATGGGGCTCTTCCTTTGGAAGCCCCTGGGCCTCTCCTGCCTCCTTGGGACCGGCTGAGGAAAGGAGCCACCTGCCAGAGCAGTTACAAAGTACAAAGGCACCTATGATTTCAGGTTTCTTTAAATGCATGGAGGGACTCAGGGGAAGTGGGCTGCATTTTTCTCTAATGTGTAATTCTTTCAACTTCACTTTTCCCCTCTTCCCTGTAATTATCCCATCAGTGGGTGAAAATAAACCTCTGTAAGGAGACAGCCTCCCAGAAGAAGGCGTCTGGCAGGAGCTGTGGGGGCCAGCAGAGTGGAAAGCCACTTCTCACAGCCTTCCAGGCTTCTCCTCACCCTCTGGGCTTTGCAGGAAACTCATAGGGTGACCAGTGGTCATGGTTTGCCCCGGACTGTTGTGGTTTTAGCACGGGAAGTTCCATGTCCCAGGCAAACGTGAGAGTTTGTCATCCTTTGTGCATGCTCCTAAGAGCATCTGGGCTTTACGAGACAGCTGGCAGGGACCACATGCCCAGAGTTAAGCCTCTTTCTGGGATCCTGCTTCCTGGGACGCAGTGTTTGTTACCACCTCCCTTACTTGAAAGTCCTGGGCCTCCCCTCAACCTCCCCTGGGGAAGCCCACCTGGGCCAGCTCCCTGTTCTATGCTGAGTTTCTCCCAGTGAGCCCCAAACATGCAATGCATGACCCTTGGACCACAGAGGGTCCCAAATAGCCAAGCTGCCTAGACAGTGAAGGATTGTGCTCTCTGCTTTGATTTTCCCATCTGTAAGGTGGGAATCATCATAAAGTCCAGCTGTGAGGTTTCTGCAAGGGTAAAGCTAAATGAATAATGGAGGTGCTTAGGTGCAGTGCTTGTCACCTAACAGATTATCAGTAAACATCACTATTTCTATCATCTCCACGTGTTAAATGTCACTGAATTCCCATAACCTCCTAGAGAAATATTGTTACTGAAATCTGAGTTTTACAAATGGGGCTCAGAGAAATAAAAGAACATGCTAGAAACATCAGATCAGTCGGTGCCCATGGCTGGATTTGCCTTCAACCCATAGACTGCAAAATGGGGCGCCCTTCTCCACTGAGGCACCCCTCATGTGGGTGGTGACTATATGTAATCATCTTGGATTGATATTTCTGGCAAATCAAAAACCCAGTACAGCCCCACACTTAAGCTCTTAGAAATGTCTCCTAACAGAGCTGATTAAAGGAACAGACACCAGTAGATTGGAACCGGAGAGAATTTATGTTGCTTTGTAGTGGCTAAGTTGTCTATGCGTTACTTAGCTCTTAAACAAGGAAGGATGCTTTGGGGAAAATATTAATTATTTCCCCTTTTCCTGACTGTACTCTTAAATGCCATTCTGAGAAGATGGGGACAGAGTCTCCGGGGGTGGCAGGTGGAGGCTGTTCTCACACTAAGCTGGTCAAGCCACCCAGAGTTCCTGCAGGGCAGTGAGGTCACTTTGCCTGCTTAGTGGGGGCATCTCTCTGCCTCTCCTCTGGCCAGCCCCCTCTCTCTTCCAGGAACACATTGTCTCTCTGTGCTGCAAACACCCAACCGAGTCTTGAACTGTTCTTCGTTTCTCAAAGACAGTTAGCTCTAGGCTCCCTGCCATGAATGTTGGGGACAGTGATGCCCACAGGACAGTCCTCCCAGAGATCCCTGACCATTCCTCTTCCAGTGACTTGTCCTCCACCCTAAATTCACCACTGCCACCAATCTGCATTTTAGGTCCCCAGCTCTCTCACACACATTCCAGCTGTCCATCTTCAAGGCTCACCTGGCACCTGTTCACTGCAACTTCATCTTCTGTGTAATCTCCCCAGGACTCCTGGCACTTTGCTGGGTCAGCTGAACCCCACACCTGGCTAAGCACACCCCTTCCCTGCCTGAAAGTGGCTCCTTCCCAGCCCAGACCTCAGAGGTCCTGACATATGCTGGTGTCACACCTCATTTCCTGGTCCATTTTCACTGTCCCTGAAACCTCTGAATATCTTTATTTCTCTCCAAATTACTCCCTTTTCTGGGCACCAGAGCTGGAAGGATTCCAATTGTGAGAAAGGAATTGAAAGGGGAGCATTCACACAGTCATGGAAACAGGGTGTGGGGCACACTCAATCCTGTGGGGCTGAGCAGACAGGAGACAGCACTAGCTGAAGGGGAAGGCGAGGGGAGGAGGCAGGAAGGGAGACCTGGAGGAAAGGCTTCTTGATGGGGTAGCAGCCTGAGACAGGTGCTCAGGGGTTGGAGAGAATCCCAACCCACTCCCTTCTGCAGGAATGCCCTAGGCACAGTGGGATGGGGAAGGCTGGGGCAGATGTCCACCACCACCCCTGCCTCTGCCATCTGCCCTGCACAGCTAGAGCCCCAGCACTGAGCCCACCCCTCCCCCATTTGGCTCCCCTCTGCTGCACCTTCAGATCTTCCCTCTCTCTTGGATCCTTCTCATCCCCCCAACACACTGTTGGTACTTTCATCTCTGAAACCCTCTTCTGCCCACCCATCCTATTTCTAGGCAGATACTCCAAAGAATGGAAGACAGGACTCAAGCAGGTGTTTGCGCCAAACTCTCTGCAGCATTAGCACAATAACCATGTGTCCATCAGTGGATGGACAGATGAACAAAATACGGTCTCTCTGTGCAGGGGGCAGGATTCAGTCAGAAGCAGGAGTGAAATCCAGACATACGCTGTAGAGTCGATGTGCCCTGAAGACATGACACTCAGTGAAATAAGCCAGTCACAAAAGACCAGATGTTGTAGATTCACTCACATGAAATGTCCAGAATGGGCAAATCCACAAAGACAGAAAGCTGATTGGTGGTTGCTAGGGTTGCTGGGAAGCGGCTGCTTAATGGGTATGGAATTTCCTTTCAGGGAGTTAAAAATGTTTTGGAACTAGATGGAGGTGTTGGTTACACAGCAGTGTAATGCACTGGATATTACTGAATTGCACACTTTAAAATTGTTAATACTGTGTTAATAATTGTGTGAATTTCCATTCAATAAAAAAAACCCAAACTGTCAGTGGTCAGCGCTGTGGAGGCTCAGAAAGAGAAGAGCTAGGGGGGAGCCGGTGGTCACGGGATGTTTCATCCCGGGGCATTGCAGGCAGCCCCAGCCCCCTCTGCCCTTGGCTGCCAGGTCAGGCCTTCACAAGCACTGGCAGCTCTGCGCTTTGTCTTTAACTCTGAAATAGCTGACAGATTCTTGGAGCCAACGTGAGCTGAGATGATCTTCCCACAGGTGAGGTCATACCAAGGCCATGGGGAGCCCTGCCTCCACTGTGGGTCTGGCCATAGGGCACTGGGATAAGTGTTGAAGGGCCTGACACAGCCACACATGACCCTTTCCTCCTCCTCCTTTCCTCCTAAGACAAAGGACCTATTAGCCCCACCCCAGGAGACGTTCCCACCCAAAGTCACTAACTTATGGGCCAGCTATGGAATTTGCCCACCCACTACAGCCCCATATAAAAGGGGTCTCTAACTGCCCCCGAGTGCAGACACTACTTTTGTACTGCCCAGGCGGGTCACCCTCCCCATTCAATAAACCTGGCCTGAACATCTCTCTGGGACTCATCGGTTACACCTTTCAATAAGGGTGCCAATGGGGACAGCTAAACCACCCCTGAGGGAATGGCATTGCCCACTACAACCAGGGGCTGTCCTTCCACCAGCTGAGTGCTTGGTGAGATTCCACGAGAGTAAATCCAAGGGGATCCTGGTTCTAATCCACCTCAATTTGGGGGAGAGCAAATCCTCCACCAGGAAGCACAGAAGCCTCCTCCCTGTGAGGCTTCCCAGTTTGTGATGTTTCTAAAGATAGACGGATCTTCCCTGCCTGTTGGTCCCCAGGTGCTATATTTCTGGGAATAGGCTGATGGTGGTGAATGGCCCCAGGACTGTGGGGGCCCTGTGGGTCCATTACCACCCTGTATTTTCCAATATCCTCTGGACACAACAAGGAGAGGCTCCTGTATCCTGTATCCAGAGTCCAGGACCACGATGTAGAAGGAGGTGCCTGCAGGGGCATTAGTGCAGAAGAAGGAGCAGACACAAGGTTCCTAATGTTAGAGGGGCCCTGGGCTGAAGGCTGAGCCTGACTGTTGGGCTGGGCCAGTGAGGGAAGTAGCAACACAATGGTGAGGAAATGACTATGCTGGCCACTAGTCACCACCTTCCCACATCAGGGGGCAGTGGGAGAGAGGAGAAGCACCAGAGGAAGGACTTTGGTTCCTGGGCATATAGGTGTCACTGGGTGTACTGGATGAACCCAGATGGGACCAAAGTGAGCCAGTGCTGGAGGCAGCATGTGGAAGGGCTAGAGCCCGGGAAGGTGACTAGCAGGGCAGCCTAGCCCTATCCTGCCTGCCTGACAGAGGTAAGGCAGAGAAACAAACCTCCCAGGGTGTGACTCCTGCTTGGGACAAGCTGCCCTCACAGGCCTCAGGTTCCTCATGTGTGCAAAGGGCACACTCACTGGGTCTCTGAGGGTCAGTGGAGAGAGTGCAGCAGGGGCCCCGGGAAAGCCTATCAGTGGTCACCCCACCTCCCTGCAAGACATCAGGGGCCTGCTTTCAGGTCAGTGCTTCCTCACTGATGCCCTCTGTTCCTCAGCCTGGGTGGGACCTCCCTGGGCTGGGCACTTCCTGGTCTGGCCAAGGATTCACAAATGCTGAGTTTCTCGTGCGTCTGACTGTCCAGCCCCACATGGGAGGTGAGAGCCAGGGGCTGGTCAGAGGAAAGGAGATTTGCTAGTGGACACTCAGCTGATTTGGAGAGACTTGCAGATCCCCAACCTCACACTCTGCATACAGTGACCACTTACTGCTCCCTGCCATGTAAATGGCACTGACTATGTGTGGGAGATGGGGTGTGGGCACATGAGTGGACTTGAACTTATTCATCCCTGCCAGCTGCTCCTAGAGCTGCCACCCAGTCCTGTCAGGGAGGGTCCTGGGCAGGAGCTGCTCCCCATGCTGGACACCTGAAACTCCCTGGCCTGCCCCGGGGTTTGAGTCACCATGATCTGCTGTCTGACAAAACCTGGGCCACAGCCAGGCCTGGCAGCCTTGGTTGATTGGAAGTAAAGATAATACTCTGGAAAATGATTTTTTTCTCTTCTTTTTCTTTTTTTTTTTTTCTTTCCCAAAGAATATGCTTACCCTATAAGAGGCTTAAATTGAACCAGCTGGTATGAGGAAAAGGCCTGGGCTGGGGACAAAGGACACCTTTCAGGGAGACAATAGGTCCCTATGGAGCTGCCCTAATGAAAAGGCTTTTGGGGACATGGTAGGCACCAGACACAAAGTGCAGGGCAGAGAGGTATCGCTCCTTCAGAGAAGGGTCTTGCCTCGCCCTCAGAGTCTGTTTAGCTCCCAATACACCGCCCCGGGGTGCTTCCAGTTCCCACTACCCCAGGCTACACTGGAATAAGATTATCCCTGCCCTGCCCTGGCCTCCGTCTTCATCTGGCACATGGAGTCCCTGCCTGACTTAGGAGGTTCTGGGTATCCCGGACTGGGGTGGACCATGATTCAAGGACCCAGTGTATCCACAGGAATGGTCCCGTAGCCATATAGAAGGGTGGGCTGGTTTAAGGGGCCGTAGCAGTGCCTGGGTCTCAGTACAAATGGGAGGCAGCCTCCAGGGTTCTTGGATGTCCTCGAGAGCTCCTGCTCCTGAGTCTGACTGTGAGTGCAACCATCTTTACCTGATGCGGGTGTGATGGCCTTTGCTGTCCTTGAGGGCTGCAGGTGGCCTCACTGACATGGGGCCATCAGAGTCCCCCCTGGTGCCACAGCCTTCTACACTCCCCTTCTTCTCTGTCTCTTTTCTGGCTCCTCCTCTGTCCACCCTTAGACCAGCTATCCCTATGTGTCCTGGGCTATGTGGCCCCTGCCTGCCCCATCCCTCCCGTGGATGTGCTGAGGACACCTGTCCATCCCAGTGCTGACCAGAGCTGGGGGCTCAGATTGCCTGTCCCTGGACATTCCTCAGCAACGTCCCCAAACCTGCCCACCGTCTTCACATGCAGCACCCTGTGTGGGCAGGGGCATCTGAGGGCCCCAAGACCCCAGCACCTGGAGTGTTCACATGGGGTTTCTGAGAAGGCTGCAGGGCCTACGGCAGAGGCATAGCAGGGGAGGGACATGCAGCAGCAGCCCCCTCTGGGCCCTCTGGGTGGTGGGCTGAACCCAGGCCAGGGAGCTGAGACTGGGGCGCAGCCTGTGGGCCTCAGATAAGGTGCCCAGATGGGTCTGATGTGAGTCCTACACAGTGGCACTTCCTGCGTGTGCAAAGTCAGCAGCAGCCAGCACGAGCAGAGATCAGGAGCTGGAAATGAGGCCTCCAGGAGGCACTTCCACCTATTTTGTTAGGTGTTACTCATCCTCAGAGTGCACTGAGGCTAGGGTCTCTCCACCAGACCCATCTACTGCACAGGGGCTCTGGCCGGCTGTGGGTTCACTCCATCTGCTCTGTGCTGTGTGACAGAATTTCTCAGAGGGTTCCCATGAGGCACAGGCCCGGGGGAGGCCTATGGTGCCCCCACCTCTTTCCAGAAATAGACCCTCATGGGACAGAGTTGGTAATGGGTGGAGCCAAGTTGAGGATAACCTGGGCCCAGGGCTGAAGTCCATTTCCTCTTGAGACCATTGCCAGAGAAGTGCAAGAAGGGGTCGTGGTGCTGGGGCTGTCCAGCATCTGTAGTGGAGGGGATAGTCCTCAGACATCTGCACCTTCCTTGGTTTTCTCTTCTTTACTGTCAGGGGCCGGGTGGGTGGGTCCTCAGGCTCCACTTCAGGAAGGACCATCATGCCAGCCCCTCCTGAGTGCATCCCAGCCCCCTTCGTTCTTGAGGACCCAGCCCACCAGGGGTCCCCCCAGCTTCACACCCAGTCCCCTTTGGACAAGCTTAGCTAAGGATGCTGTGGTGCTGCTGCCTAGCTCAGCATGGAGCTTCCAGGGCTTCCTGCATTCCCCAGCACCAGGCACAAAGGTGGGGGAGCCATGGTCCGACACTGATGGAGGGGCTGCCCTGTTTCAAGGAACTCTGCCAGGGCTGGTGGTGGCTCACTGGGCTTCAGGCCTCTTGGTTCCTTTTTGGGTCCATGTCCCAGATGGTTCTTAGATCACCGTGTCTCCTACTCTCTTCTCATTCGGTCATGGCTCCCAGACTGTTCAATCCTCTCATCATCATTTTTGATGCTATAACGTCTTCCCTCAGGCTTCTGCCCATTTTTTGAAGAATAATAAAAGCTTATAAAGTTATTAACCTTTTGCCATTTATCTACTACTATCCATGAGACATTCTACCCATTCTACTCACCCAACCACCCACCCATCTATCCTTCTATCTACCCATCTATCCATCCACCCCACTATCCAATAATTCAACCACAATTTACCCTTCCAGCCTTCCACAATTATTCACAAACTACATACCCGTCTATCTGCCTATTCATCCACTTGCCTGTCTACCCATCTGCCCACTCATCTACCCTGTCCACCCCATCCACCCACCCATCCATCCATGCAGAATCTATTGAATGCCCACTGCTCCATCTCAGACCTGTTTAGGCCCAGGTGCTCGAACATTTTTCTAGGCTGCCCATACTCAAATGATCCCATGTTCAAGAGTGAAATCAAAGATCAGGGCATCTGTCAGAACCACTAATTCTGCCATGTGCCTTGACGGTCTAGCGATACCCACACACCACAGCAATGGCCCCAAATGCACACATTGGGGTTCCCAGTGGGCCATGGATTCCAAGGATTTCACTGTTGGAATAATCTGAGGGTTATGGTAGCCATTGAATTCTAGAATGGAAATGGAATGTGTCATGGAGGGAGACCAGAGGGGGCTGTTTTCATACATATAAGCTGTTTTCATACATATAAGCTGTTTCCATTCATAGCTTAGGGTTTCATTCTGAGATATTTATCTATCGAAATACTGCATCCCCACCTGGGCCTAGCACTGGGCTGGTGGTGATGATATAGTCAAAAGGCCACAGTCAGAGCCATATCCATTACATGGCTGGTAAGGGAGGCCCCCATACTGCTGTCTAGGAACAATGCTGCTCCTGGCAATGTTGTCTTGTGCTAGGGTATTATTGTGAAGCCTCCCCAGTATGGATGTACCCTGGAGAGAATAGGAAGTGAAGGGACCCCTTTGAACCATAGCTCACTGGTGAGGCAATTCTGGCTATCATGGAGCAGGTGAGAGTTATAGCCCCATATGCTCCTACCTAGGACCCAGGTCAGGGCCGGTGGAACCTCCTGGCAGGTGGTGGGTAGGGGGAAAGCTTTCTGCAGGACACTGTCAGGGCTGTACACTCTGGACACCCAGGAGCAGTTGGAATCAACTTCCAAAGACTTGGGGACTCAGTCTGGTTTCAAAGATGCCAGTGTGCTTATCCAGGGTGAAGAGATGGAGAGGCATCCATAGTCAACTTGACTTGAATTTTATTCAACCATGTCTCTCACCCACAGTTTTCATAATGATTATTTTCTAATCTAGTTATAGAACTTTGTGCTAATTTCCAGGATGCTTCAGGGCTTTTTGCATCCCTTCCTTCCTGCCAAATGCTAGATAAAGAACAGCCGTGGAGGCAGGCAAGGGTGCAGCTTGGAGTCAGGACTAGGACTTAAATTTCCAATCTGTGGCATCCAAACTATGTGACCTTGAGCTTGTGACTTAACCTCTCTGAGGCTCTCTGATCTTCCTTTCCTCAACTCTATAATGGGAACAATAACAGCACCCACCCCACATGGTGTGTGTAGGTCCATGAGGCCTGGAGGAGGGGCTCCCTCCCCTTCCATCCCCTCCCATCCCCCTTCTCCCTCTCCCCTCCCTGGGTGGAATGTGCATGTCCAGCTCACCCAGAGCACTGGAAAATTGGAACCAGCCCAGACTCTTATAGTTTTTGTATGAAAGTCAAATTTTGACTAACATAATTAGGATAATCCTATAGACGAGTCTTGAAAAATCAGCAGGGAGGAAGAACAGGCAAAAAGAGTAAGCTGTCCACTGGGGACCTGTTTCGTGGAGTAAATAAGACAGTTTCCACAATTTATTTTCTTATTTACAGAGCAAACCTCAGCACTAGGAAGTCCTTTGCAGCAGCAGGTCTGGCACACAAGAAGGATGAGGTGTCAGGTGAGAAGGGGGCGGAGGCGGGAGCATCTCTAGGTGGGACTGGGTGAGGGTTCAGCAGGCCTCTGGGTATATCTGGTGCCTGCAGTGCTAGGGGGTGCATTGTACCCTGGGCAGCCCCACTGCCCAACCCCTCTAGGCCTCCTCCTACTTCTCCTCAGCCACGCTTCTGCTGGTGTAGACAAGTCATTGTACCCCTGCCGTGCTTGGGCATTGCCCGAAATTGGTGGGGAGACGCATGGTCTTGGCTCAGAAGTTGAAGCTGATTCTATAGGCACCACGCTGGCAGCTGGAGGCTGTCTCTGCACAGGCTGTCTCTGGAGGATATCTGAGCAACCCAATCTTCACTATCCTATAAATATAGCCCAACCTGTGCCAGGGACTCAGGGCTCCTACTGGGATTAGATCCTGCATTTAGGACCCCCCTACCCCCGCATCTGGAGTGGGCACCCAGGGAACAGACAGCCTTGAGAGCACAGGCTGCAGAGGCAGCCAGTCCAGACTCTGAAAACTTCTGTGGTCTCCTGGCACTTCTGTCACCCAACCAACCCTCCTCTGACAAGCCCATCTGTCTCACCTTACCCTGTTGGCCTGGGTCTGTCCTGGGGAATTTGAGCTCCCCCAGCCTTTGGGGCCACTGTGGTTTCTAGGACACTGGCCACTCCTCTCCTTTTGTGGAATTTGCTAGTTCAACACACCACGATGGGGAGAGGGAGAGGGCCATGTTTCCTGCCAAGTCAAGGCACAGAGGAGGGGTTGTCTATGAACGAGCACTCCTTCCAGCTGAGGTCTCACTCAGGGTATACGAGGAGGCACAGGGAAGTTTTGGTCTTCCCTTGAGGTGAGACATCAAACACAAACCCAAGACCCTGGAGCAATGGAGGCCTGTTGGCTGTTTTGCCCTGATGGTGATGACAGCCTCTGCACCCTTGATTTACAGGCAGGGACCTGCTTGGAGGGGCCACATCTAGAGTCACATGCTGGCTGGCCTCACCCATCCCTACTCCTGCCCCATGTTACTTTCAGGGCCCCCAGTGCCAGCTCCTCAGCTGCAGCCCCCAGGGGGACCAGGAATCTTCCAGATCCTCCCCAGAACCCCAGTCTGCATGGTGTGCTTCTGCATCCTATGTGGGTTTTATTGGGGTCCTCAGGGTCTCAGTCATTATTCCCTCAATGTTTTCCTTCCAGGAGCCTACTTCAGAGCACTTTGACGTTTGGGGAAGATTAAGAGAATGAATGCCAGATAAGCACTCAGCCACGGAGACTTCCACAAACACGGTGGGGCAGTGGTTGCAGAGTTCAGCTGGCCTGTGTGGTGCTGCTTTCTTGTGGGGAGCCAGGCCCACCCCATAGTCGGGCATAGGCTTGAGCCTGTAGGGGTCTGGGCATCCTTCATTCTGGAGAGAACAGGGCAAGAGCAGGGAGTCTGGCCAGAGGCAAAGATGCCTGGCACAGACACCCTGGTCCCAGTATGACCACCCTTGCCTTCTGTTCTTGCTGGTGGTTGGAATTTTCAGATTGCTGCCTGATCCTGCAACCCAGGATCAGCTTCAGCTTCAGTGGGGCAGAAACCTGTCAGCACAGCTCGTATCATTCTGCTTTCTCAGCATCTGGGCAGGGGCTGCCCTACAGCATGAGCTCTGGATCTATATATGTGGGATGGATGGATGGATGGATAGCTGGGTGGATGGATGGTTGGGTGGGTTCCTGGTGCACCCCCTGCTCCTATTGCGGGGCCGGTTCCTGATGTTGATGCTTCCACACCAATACCCTATTATAACCTTTTGAAGGGATGTCACTATCACTGGTCCTTGGTTTTCCCAGTGGAGGAAGTATGGTCAGGGTGTGTACAATAAGTATCATATGGTTGCTCCAAACACACTTTGCATGACAACAGTGAGTAACAAGGCTGCTGTCTTAGGCAACATTCCCAAACTTGTACACCTCACTGTGGTCATCCTGGGTCACTTTGTGTGGGGCTGCTGAGGGCAGGTCTCAGCCACGTCTGACTCATAGGCATGCTCCCCTCCCATGTGAGGATCCCTGTCCCAGTGAGCCTCAGGTCGTGCCCTTGTCACTACATCCCTGGAAGCCTTCTTTGGACTTTATCTTTGGCAGCCTCTGTGCTAGAAATTACTTGATCATATTTGTGAAGAACAAGCTTCTCTCTCTCTACTCCTGAAGCAAAGCAAGTGCCAGGAAAAGTAACAGAAGCCAGCCCACCCTCCTGAGACAGCCTGCTCCCTCTGGCCAACAGGAGAGGAGAGCTGATCTGGGGGCAGTACTCTTTTCCCAGGCCTCATGGCATACTACCCAACACCTTGTGCTTCTCCATATAGCCTGGACACTTGGTGTACATGCCTTGCCCTAGGGTGCCCAGAACACTCCTACACAGACATCAAAACTCAGAAGTTCCCAGCTTAGGATGGAAACTAGGTCTTTTTCACCCTACTCTCTCCATCACAGGGAGAATGTGATTTACTGAAAGACAGAATATCTCTTTACTAATAAGGAGGCTGAGGCAGTAATGTCCTGAAGCTGGTCTCAGAATTTGAGGATCCTGATTCTGAGCCTGTGGTCTCCCTGTCCAAATGTGCAGTCAGTTTTATGTGTCAGCCTAGAGGGTGGGGGAGGCTGCAGTCCCCTGGTATCCAATCAAACTTTCATCTTGATGTTGCTATATTGTTTAGATGTGGTTACCACCACTGTCAGCTGACTTTAAGTAAGGGGGTTACCTCCAGGTAATGCTGAGGGACCTCATCCAACCTGGCAAAGGCCTTCAGAGGAAACCCTGGGGCTTCCTGGAGGAAGAAGGAATTCCACCTCAGGACTGGGGGCAGCGCTTCCAGCCTGCTCTACAGGTTTCTGACTAGCCAGCCCCCACAATCTGAGCCAATCTCTTAAAACATAGCAACATATACATCTCTCCTATTGATTCTGTATCTCAGAAGAATGCAGATGGATGCAGCACCTGGGACCTCTCAGAGGTCATGGCCCCTGGACCCCCACAGGCTCCCCTACCAGCTTCTCCTCACTGTGAGGAGTCAGGGGCTGCCAGCATAGCACTCTGCCCCTATGGCTCTGCCCTCCCACATATACATCCCCAGGGCCCTTTTCCTACCTCTTGCTACCCTGAAGTTACACCTCCCAAATAGCCATTAGCACATAATACTTGCCTCAGGTTAAGGGAGTCAGGGAAAGAGGGGAGGTGATATAAGATGATACTTAGTTGAGTGGCTCTAGAAAGCAGAGCGTGAGTCAAGTATTATGTGCTATTGGCTATTTGGGGGGTGTAACTTCAGGGTAGCAAGAGGTGAAGAAAAAGAGAAGTGAGTCAGGGAAAGAGGGGAGGTGATACAAGATGATACATTTCTGTGCTAAACCTTGTGGTCGTGGGCTCCCACGGCTATGTGGATGGAGGATAAGGCCTTTCAGGCCTTTGGAAGCAGGAAGGGAAATCTCCAGATCTTTTCACCAGGCAGACATCCAAGACTTTCTCAGGTGCACTGACTCTGCTGTCCCTGAGCCCCAGTGCTCATGATATTTCCTGCTCCCTGTGTGTCACTCCCTGGGGTTGGATACTGCCCCTCAGGATGGCCCCAGGGGTGGGGTGGCTCCCAGGACACCTAGTTCTGGGCCAGCACACCTCTTGAGGCAGTTAGAACAGGGATGGCCCCAGAGCTGGGTGGCCTTTTCACAGGGGTCACATGGCTTGGGGCAGGCCTTGGAGATAGCTCATGGCCCCAGTTCAAACCTCAGCTCTGCCACATGCTGACCATTCACATCACTTCACTTTTCTGTGCCACACCTGTAAACTACAGGTGAGTTGTCCAGGGGGATTGCATGGGTTACTGAAACAAAGTGCTTAGAGCTATGGCTGGCACATGTGCATGTCCCATGATAAGCAGGGGCTGTGCTTGTCCCTGTAGTCAGAAGGTCCGTGAGCTGGGCTCAAGCCCCAGACTCCCTCACTCACTGAATTAGTCAGGGTTCTCCAGAGAAGCAGGACCAGAAGGCTATGTTTGCACCTAGACAAAGGTATGGATCACAAGGAGCCAGTTCATGTATAGTGGAAACTGACAACTCCTCAAGACCAGGGCTGGAGACCTAGAGGGCTGGTGATATGGTTCTAGCCTGAGAGCCAGCAGATGAGAGGCCCAGGAAGGCCCAGTGCCCCCATGTGAGTCAAAAAGCTTGAACAAGCAGACAAAAGCCACCTCCCAGCTGGGTAGCCAGGCAGGAGGAGCCACTAGGTCCTCCTTTGGTCCACTAGGGCTTCAGCTGATAACGTGAGGCTCCCCATGCTAGGGAGGGCACTCTACTTGACTAATTCCATGTCATGTCATCCAGAGATACCCTCACAGACACACCCAAATACTGGGTGACCCAATGTCTGGGCACCTGGTAGCCCAGTCAAGTTGACAGAAAATTCAGAATCACACCCACAAACATCAATCAGCAGTTAACTACACTGTTGTGGGCCTTACTCTCCAGGCTTGCCTCAGTTTCCCTGGCTGCACAGAGAGGGCCCAGACACTCTGAGCTCAGCTAATGGCAGGACATGCTTCCCTGATGGTGTGGAGCACAGACCACGCTCTGAGTGGTCACAATTCTCCACGGGGGCCTCCACTCACCTCTTCCCCTTTTCATGCCTTCTAGAACCATCCAGCCCCCTCTGTGCAAGTTGTGACTGAGGAGTATGTGTGGGGGTGTGTGAGAGGGAATATGTGCCTCTGTGTGTGTGTGTGTATGAAAGGACACGAGTATGAGAGGCTGGAACAACTTTCTTGGAGTCATAAGCCCACCTTGATTCATAGTTGGTTATTTTGACCCAAACTTGAACTCCATATTTTCCAGTTCACTAGCCTTGGTTTAAAAAAATAATTACAAAAATAAAGAAGAAGACAAGTAGTTTCCTGACTTTGAGCAAATACAAGCCAACAAATAAACTTGAAAGAACTAAGAAAAGGCTCAGGGCAGTTTTGGCCATGCACAGTCCCTGGAAAATCAGAAACAAATGGTCCACATGTCTCTTGAATTACACATGGGCTTTAAATAGACAGTTGGGAATAAATCCTGGGGTGAGGTGAAGCGTCTACCTCTAGGGCTGCTTCTTCTTGGAGATAGTGAGTCTCTCTCTGTTGTGTCCTGGGCCTGGGGGCTGTGGGGACAGGAAGCAGTTGGAGGCCAGGAAGCTGCCCCTTCTCCTCTCCCCCAGCTGTTCTGCTGACAGATTCATATGTCCTGCCACTCAGCAACCTTGAGCAGTGGTGACCCTGTGTCACTGTCCCTCCTGCCATGATGAGAGCAAACATGGCCAAGCCATGAGGCCCTGTCTGTCCAGGTGTCTCCCAACTGGATGTCCTGCAGTTCCCTGGCAGAGTCCTTGTGCAGCCTATTCCCTCCTAGCTGAAATTCCCTCCTACCTCAACTATTCCCTCCTCCTGCCTTTGCCCCTTGTCTTAGTTTAGTGGCTCTAAAAATCAGAGCCTGAGGCAAGTATTATGTGCTAATGGCTATTTGGGGGGTGTAACTTCAGGGTAGCAAGAGGTAGGAAAAGGGAAGGGAGTCAGAGAAAGAGGGGAGATGATACAAGATGATACATTCTGTGCTAGCCACTGTGGTCTTGGGCTTCCAGGACTATGTAGAAGGAGGATAAGGCCTTCCAGTCCTTTGGAAGCAGGAAGGGAAAATTCCTTTCATCTCTCTTCCCCTATGTTCAAAGATCTGTACTTGGGGAGTGATCTTTGGGTTGTATCACTGGCCCCTTTGTCACATGGTTGGGGAACACAGTCTATACACTGTGGCCAAACCCTTAGACAGAATCTGGAGCTGGTGGAAAGATCTGGAGATTTCACAGCATGAGATGGGTCAGCCCTAGACTACATAGCCATAGTTTGCAGGAGAGCACTGTTAAGAAAGGGAGGTTGCAGAGTGGCCAGAGGTCCAGGAGATGTAGGTATCCACACAGGACAATTCTCAGTGAGCCTCCCTGGCCAAGCTGCACTGGAACTAACCTTCCAGCTAATCAGTTCTTCTGGAACCAGGCTCTGCAGACTATAGCAACAGAGCAGGATCATCCAGGCAGCCATGCCCTGCTCCTCCCTGGAGGAGAGGGAGCGCTGACCAGGCAGGAAAAGGTTCTGGTTTTTCTCAGCATTATGTTCCTGCTCTTGGCATGTGGACAGAAGCTGTTGGTTAAACAAATGATGTGTGGGATCAAGTGATCTCCCCAAGCTAGAGTTCAGGTCATGTAGTCCCTTTCTGGGAACTTCGCACTCCTCGCTGATTTAGGATGAGAACAAATTCCTCAGCCTAGCACTGAAAGCTCCTGCACTATCCTTGCACTATTGCACACACACACGCAATGAATATTCACACACATGTGCACTCACACATAGTGGAGGAGGGTGCCTCTCTGAGTGGGCTGTGCAGGTCGCACAGCATAGGCCTAGCCATTTTGTTTCTGGGCTATGACCATGAAGACATCACATTGCCTCTTGGAGTTCATCTCCCTTTTCTAGAATAACAACACCAGGGAAGACAAATCTCTTCCTGCACCTTCAGCCCCTCTCACCTGCCTCTGTCCAGCAAAGGGCGACCTGGAAAAGTCATGATGGCTGGAGACAATCTCAGTCAGTGGCAGTTGGAGACACTGGAGAGGTCGTCTGAATGCATTGTGCAGAAAAACAGATATATTTAACCCAAAGCAGTGGTCGCTGTTGGTGAGCTGTGTCCTCAGGAGGCAGGTGTTGGGGGTTTTGGAGGAACAGCCTTTTGAGATGCCTGTAAGAAGTGGCATGTCAGTGGTGACATTGTGGAGGTCCCAGGGGCATGCCTGGGAAGGGGACCCTGTGGGAACCCGACAGTAAGTACAGTGATGGGACTGTCCATCCTCCCCAGTCATTTGCTCCTGAGTATTCCTCACAAGAGAAACCCAAGGGGCCCTGAGGGGCTGCTCTGATGTGCATTGAGAGGCCAATCCAGGTGACACAGAAGCAGCTGACACTGGGAGGAATAGCATCGGCCACCTTTCAAGAAAGAACTTGCCACCCAGTGAGAGGAGGGCAGCCAACTGATGGCTTCCCACTGTGCTCTGGGGCAAATAGTGTCCTCCAAATTAAAATCTACCTAATACATCCAAAGTTGACCTTATTGGGAAGCAGGGATTTTTTTGCAGAGATGAGGTTGCACTGGGTGAAGGCAAGCTCTTAATCCAATGATGAGTCTCCACACAGAAAAGAAGGCCCTGGGACAACAAGGCAGAGACCAGACAGAGGTGGCCATAGGCTGAGGCTCAGCCAGTATTGCTGCTGTAACCAGAAGTCGGACGAGGCAAGATGGACCCTCTGCCAGTGGCACCTACATTCTGAACTTGTAACCCCCAGAACTATGAAGAGTAAATTGTAATCATGGAGCTTTGTCATGTATGTCTTCTCTTGTTTGGGGATCAGTCCAAATAAAGCTCCATTCCTGGAGTAGCCCTTGCCCTGGCCAGGCCCTCCTTTGGGCTCTAACATGTATTTATCTTCCCTTCTTCTTTGCTAACCAGGGCTACCAAGGCAGCCCTGGAGGTAAGGGACCAGGTACCACCTGGGCTGCGGTTCCTGGGTGGGCCTGTCTGAGCAGGCAGTGGGTGATGGGGCCTTTAGCGAATCCAGGAATGGGCCAGGCCCTTCAGTCACACTTCAGCCAAGCTTGGTTGCCTCCACTGGGCCAGGCTGCAGAGTCACGCTCAGAGTCGGGGAGGAGGAAAGGAAAGACATTCCAGAGGTATGTCCCCAAGTTCAGAGAAGTGCCCTGATCTCTGAGCTTTGACACCTAACATGGATATAGCAGTGGCTGTTGCTGTTACTGAAACCTATTGGAGAGGATTTGTGAGCAAGAAATAAGTCCTAGTTTTGCCAATATCTTTGTCAAGGGTCTACTGTGTCCAGGGGAGTAGCTTCACCATGGGGACACTTCTCTAAAGCCAAGAAACAGGTGCATCTGGTCCAGCCCATGGGTCGCAGAAGGCTTCCCCATATAATGTTGAAACTTGATCTGGAAGATGAAGATGAAGTCTGCTGCATGAAGAGGGAGGAGGAAGGGTGTTATAGGAAAAGAACAGCATGAATGATGGCCTAAAGGTCTTCCTGATCTACTGC
This sequence comes from Otolemur garnettii, assembly GCF_000181295.1. Lineage (NCBI taxonomy): Eukaryota > Metazoa > Chordata > Mammalia > Primates > Galagidae > Otolemur > Otolemur garnettii. The sequence goes on along the minus strand of NW_003852541.1, from coordinate 2,476,879 downwards.
AGGATTGCCACTAGCATCACTGGGGGCAGGAGGTTTGTTGGGGTGATGGTGGAAATCTATGGTCCAACTTGACTGGGCTACAGGATGCTTAGATATTTGGTTAAACCTTACTTCTGGGTGTGCCTGAGTATGTTTCAGGTGAGATCAGCATTGGAATCTGGAACTCAGTAAAGCAGAGGGTCCTCTCCAGTGTTGGGAGGCCTCATGCAGCCCACCAAGGATCTGAAAGAAGAAGGGGAGAGGAGAGAGGGATTTGCTTTCTCTGCATGACTCCTAGCTGGGACGTTGGGCTTTTCCTGCTGTCAGACTGGGACTTACTGGGTCTCCAGATTGCAGACGGCACATCATGTGAGCCCTCAGTCTTGGTAATCACAGGAGCTGATTCCTTCTAATCAATCGATCTCCCAATCTCTCCCTCTCCCTCTATATCTATATTTCTATCTATCGCTATTAACTCCTATTGGCTCTGCTTCTCTGGAGTATTGCATCGTAACAATATTGAATGCAGACATAATAAAATGCCTCCCCTGGCCCACCCCAGATCCCTGGGTCAGCAATACTGGTGCTGGGGCCTTGGGTATCTGTACTGTAGCTAAAATGCATGTTCTCAGCAAACTTACCACCAGGAACTCCAAATGCCACAGGTGGTGGCCAGCCCCTGAGCCTGACTCTGACTCTTCCAGTGTCCACTTTGATATTCCTGAGCAGCCTGGGTGGGGTCAGCCAGCTCCCAGGGAGCTCAGCTGTGCCTGAGACCCAGGCCATGGAGGGCCATGTGTGTGCAGACAATGCCCTTTCCCTATGTGTTACATGCAAAGTCCCCAGGGCTGAAGGAGAAGGCTCCTGTGCCCCCAGAGAGGAGTAACCTACCTGGTTTGTTATAACCCCAGGCCCAGGCCAAGGCCCCTGGAGGGACTTGGGGTAAGTCCAAGTATCACCTCAGAATCCTTGTCCTTGTTGTTGGTGGCAATTCTAGAGGGATGTGAGCTCAGGGCCCAACTCCTGCCCTGGCCTTACTTCTGCCCTCAGGCCCTGGCCAGCTCAGTCCTCTGCCTGGATAGCAGCTCTACCCTACCTGGCCAGATGGCCTGGTGCTTCCTCCTCCGCCTCACTGGGCACCACCTTGTTGTGTGAGGCTGGGATTGGGGTCTAAGGCATTGACTTTCAGTGGTGGGCTAGGGCTGAGACCAGGGTCCTGGGGGAGCACCTTCCCTTTAATGCCTCTATTTCCAGACAGAAGGCACATGACCAATTTCTAACACAGCAGATTCCCTGTCATACTTTAAGTTTTTGTTTCATTGAAGCAATATGTTTCGTGCATGATTCAAAAAGCTATATTTTTCTCCCAGGTTTATCATAAAAATCTATCTCTCCCCTTCTACCCACCTCGAGCCCCACCCCTGGAAGTGGCTGCTTTCAACTTTTTAATCTGGTTTCGTTTTGGTTTTATTTGTTTGGTATTTTTCTCCATATTTCCAAAAGGCATGCTTGTGAGTGTAGACACTGTCCCTTGACGTCCCACTGTGGCAGATGAGCAGTGCCTTCTCCTAGAACCCCCGTGAGCCATTCCTCATCTCCCAGGCAGCACAGCTACCTAATTCTTATTCAATAGTAACATCCACGTATTGATTAAATCTTTTGAATCAGGCCCAAGCAATAAATCAATTATTTTCTTAAGTCACTGCAGGGCCTCAGTCAGATTTTCCACTCCCTCCCCATGGCAAGTCATAGTCCCTTTGGGTGCTCCTTTTCCCTTTATCCCCTGAGTTTGTGCTGCCTCAGTTCTTTCTCTACATCCTCTCTGGAGACATCTGTCTTGGACATGTCCCCTCTCTCCTGCTCTCAGCTGCTCAGCTCTCACCTGAAGAAATGTTCAGTCTCTTCCCCATGAATCAATCCCGTGTCCTGGGTCCTACTCACTGTTTTGCTCCTGCACGTGGTGGAGAAGCCCCTCAGGACATCATCTACTCTCTGAGACTGAAGACTCCCGTCCATCTGGGGTGCGGGGTGGAAACCGGGACTGGGTTTAGAATTCCAGGGGCAGGGGGAACTTCCTGGGCTTCACTCTCTTCCCGCTAATGGAGGCACCAGCTCAGAAGTTGGGATCCATTCTGATTCCCAATCCTTTCTTTCCTCTGTTCCACCTTTCCTCTGAAAACTGCACCACTCCTGGTGCTGTGAAACTGCATGGTGAGGCATCCTTGGGTTATGTGCTCATGCCTGGTGCTGGATGCTTGGAGGCTCTGGGACTCTTACTAGTAGTGTCTATGCTGGGGCATGAGCGCTATTTCTTTGAAAGCTGCTACCCTGTATGCACTGTCCTCTCCATCACAAGTGCTCCTGTGAGCTGCTCAGTCTCCTAAGGTTGCCCTCCATTCCCATGTCTCCCCATCTGTTCCCACTGGGTATACTCCTGTTTTCTGATTCTCCTTCTGCTGTGTGTCCTCCATTTATCTTTCAACTTCTTAAAAATTTCTTAAAATGCAGAAATTCTTAGGGGGATGAAGTTTTTCTTTCTTTCTTTCTTTTTCTTTTTTTTAGAGACAGGGTCTTTTTCTGTCACTGAGGCTGGTATATAGTGGGGTGACCATAGCTCACTATAACCTCTCATTGTAACCTTGAATTCTTGGGCTCAAGCAATCCTCCTGCCTCAGCCTCCCTACTAGCTAGGGTTACAGGTATGAACCACCATGCCTGGCTAATTTTTTAATTTTATTTATTTATTTATCTTTGAGACAGAGCCTCAAGCTGTCCCCCTGGGTAGAGTGCTGTGGCATCACAGCTCACAGCAACCTCCAACTCCTGGGCTCAAGTGATTCTCCTGCCTCTGCCTCCCAATTAGCTGGGACCATAGGCACCCGCCACAACGCCTGGCTATTTTTTGGTTGCAGCCATCATTGTTGTTCGGCAGGCCAGGGCTGGATATGAACCCGCCACCTTAGGTGTATGTGGCGGGCACCTCAGCCACTTGAGCCACAGGCACCAAGCCTAATTTTTTAACTTTAATTTTTAAAAATTATTTTTTGTATGTGTGACTGGGGTCTCACTATGTTGCTCAGGGTGGTCTAAACTCCTGACCTCAGGCAGTCCTCCTACCCCAGCCTCCCAAAGTCCTAGGATTATAAGTCTGAGCCACACATCTGGCCTGAATGTTTATTTTTACAGAACTATGTTCTTTCTTATTTTGTGAATCCATTATCTGCTGTCATCTCTTTGAGGGTCTCTCTTTTTCTTGGGGAGAGGGAGTCTCTCTCTCTCTCTCTTTCTGCTCCCATTTTCTTTTTAAGTTTATTTGAATGTCTGTCTTTCAAGTCACCTGACCTTCGTGGTCTCTGGCTCTGCTAAATGTAAGAGGTAGGTTCCATGACACACTTGCTCCAGCCACATGGCCCCATGCTGCCCTCCACCCCATGCCCACCCAGACCAGCCATACTTTCTGTTTTTCTGGTCTTTTCAACAGGGTTGAAACATGCCAATAAATTTAGGCATGGCAGGTGATTCATCAGCTTGAGTGTGTCTCCAGGGCCCAGCCATTCTGGATACATGGCAGACACACGACAGACCCTGAGGAGGCAAGAACAAAGGGAAGAGGGCATTTCAAGGCAGGAGCAAGGAAGCAAGTGTATGAGAGTGAATTTGTGTTTCTTTTCTATGTAAGAGAGAAAATCAGCATATACTAGAATAATCATGGTTTGATTTAAGTGAATGTAAAAATCAGTTTACAGCTGAGTTAAACACATTTTATTTATTTGAGAAACTGTTGTTTGCCTTAACAAGTCAGTAAAAGGTTGCCTTGGAAAGCAGGGACTTGTAGTTCCGACCTCACAGATTTGAATGTATATAGAAATCTGCCCGATATTGAATGTAATGTTTAAATGCACGGAAGAAATCAATTAGTGTTGACTTCTTTGTTTTGTTTGGTTTGAGGTGTGTTGGCTAATTGGGAGTTAACGTGTTTGGGGATGATTCAGGCCTTTTCTGTTTGAGCCCTGGGAGTAAAAGGTCTTGCTTCCAAGGCATAAAATTTCCACTCAGTGCAGAGAGCTACAGGAAGGCTGAATAACAAATGCTATTAGGAACTGGATTTTATTCTGAAGTACCAGTTTTTATTCTTAACTGTTAACTACCTATGTCTCTTCCCTGCGCACTTAATAGCTGGGATAAGAAAGTTTGACCCTGTTTACAGCCATTCATGTGGGCTCAGAGAAGGAGGGGGCCTCCATGGCCATGTAGCTGGGGGGTGCTGCGCCTGGCATTGGGTGGGGGCCTGCGTAAGTGCTGGCTGGTGGGAGCTGACATTAGTGATCTCCTAAGGAGAGCCATGGCCCAAGGGGTACACAGAACTCCTGTGATCCTCAGAGTCTGCAGCCTAAGCAGAGGGGACATTGGCCCAATGGCTCTTATGGGATGAAGGAGAGCTGAGGAGGGAGCCCAGCATAGCTGTCAGCCCGGGGGACCTGAGACCTGCAGGGTTGGCAGCAGGGGATCTGGGCTGGTCAAGAGTGGAGGGGCCTTCCACCCTTCTGGGCAACTGGTACCACCTCCTGATGCATCCTGGTGCCCTGGGGTGGGATCAGGCAGGGGTCTTCCCAGATCCTGAGGTGGGCACTGAGTGTAGCTTGCAGCCATCTGGTCTATGGTCCCCACTCCCCTGGGGCCAGGCAGGAGCCCAGGACACAGCAAAGCTGGATTTCCAAGCAAGAAAGCCAGAATGGAGTGCTTCTTTTAAAGGGGGAAACAGTCCATTTTTCTTCATCTCCGAGGCTGACAGCTTGGCATGTCCTCCAGGCACAGAGCTCTGGTGCTGGAGGAGGCTGGCTCGGTCAGATGAATAGGCTGTTCTCTATACCTGCTGGGCACAGGGCGGGGGTGGGGCTGAGCCAGACACAGGCTCCATAGTGAAGCTCAGAGAATACAGAGTCCTGGGTTCCAACTCTGAACTGAAGGGAGCTGATTCTCCACGGTGTGTCCTGGGGCTCTGCATCCCAGCAGATGCCTGGGGTCCAGATGCATACCTATCTCAGGCTCTTACAGCTTCTGTACTCTCTCCGTGAATAGATACAGGCAACAATATTGAATTTTGTCACAAGGCAGAGTGTTCTCAGCGGCATCCATTGAAGGAGTGTGGCTCACCAGAGGGAGAGGGGCCCTGGAAGGGCAGGAAGAGGACTCTCCTTCTGTGTGGAGAAAAGAACAGAGTAAAGGTGAGAGGTGGGGATGGCATCAGGATGGGTCCTGTCATTCTTCTCCTGAGGAGACTGTGAGAGGAGGGGCCCAGAGAGGTTCCACAGAGCTCTGTGGGTGAGCAGGAGGACCCTCCCAGATCCTGGTGCTCCTCTACTCTGGAAGGCTGACACTTAGGGTGACTCTATCCCTTGGACTCCCAGAGAAGCCTCTGGATTGTAGCCACTAAGAGTGCCCTGCTGGGCCCAGTCTGTCTGAGGAGCTGTGCAGTGTGGGCAGAGCTGAGAAGGGGCTCAGAGTCCTGGGTCCAGCCCAGCACCATTCCTGGGTTGTGCTGTTCCCTTTGTCCAGAGCATGCACCTCACTGGGCCAGCCCTGCTGGAGTTAAAGGTCCAGAATGAGCATTACTTCACAGCAGCCTGCTCCGCTCTAAGCTCTACGCAGCCAGCTGCATAAGGTAACAAGTCATTGTAGCTCAATGGCTTGCAACAAAAAGCGTTTCTTTTTCACTCAGGAGTCTGCCAGCCAGCAGAGCTTGGCTGCTCCAATAAGAGCACAGTGGGCTGGGCTCCAGGCTGAGGGCTCACCTCTGTGTTGCCCTGTGTCTCTCCTCCCAGGGGCAGTGGGCCTCTTGGGGCATCTCCTTCTTGTGATGGAGCCAAAAGCCCCTGGACAGATGAGCAGAAGCCTAAGCTGCCTCCAGGCCTTGGTCAGAATGCTCATTCTGGTGTTTTCTTGTGCTCCATGGCCAAAGCCAGCATCCCTGGGGTGCCCCTGAACAGTTATCTCAAGTCCCACCTACTCCTTTTTGAAGTTTCCTTGGATCCCAGGACAGTGCCAGGCAGCCCCTCTGAATCCTGGGCACCACCTTTCATAATCCTACCAGAGGGTATAGTTGGTGCCCGCTGCTCACCTTAACACTGGACACTCCTTGAGGTCAGGACTGCCTTGATTCACTGCTGTCCCCAGAATGTCAGCACAGAGTAGGTCCTCCATGAGGGATTAAAGAAGGAAGGAGGGAGGGAGGAGGAAAGACAGGGAGCGATGTCAGACCTGCACTTGGAGAGAGAGAAGGAAGAATGGAGAGGGGTGGCACCTGTGGCTCAAAGAGTAGGACGCGAGCCCCATATACCAAGGTTGGTGGGTTCGAGCCCGGCCCCACCCAAAACTGCAAGAAAAAAAAGGAAGAATGGAGTTTGAAAGTGCTACCTAATGGTCTGATGTCCCAAGGACCCACACGTCCGCTGCTCTGCCCCTCACTGCAGAGGGCTGCTCTGGCAGCCAGCAGGCAACGGAGCCAGACCTGCCAGCCAACCCTGGCTTTGGGAGGTGGCCACTTCTGAAAAATGCCTTGCTTTGCAAACTTGCTATTACTTCTGCTGGGAATCTGAAAATGCTGACTCTGCCCCCCCCACCCCGACTCGGCCTTTCTCTCTTGTGCTCAGGCTCCCTAACACAGCCCGGTGTGGCAGATTGTGCAGGTTGGGGTGGGGGTGCATCACATGGGGAGGATGCACCATGTCTTGGGAGCACCTGTTGAATGCACTGAAGCAGCCTGAAATGTGAGTTCACTGGGCTCAACACAAAAGGACCTGCTTTTAGGGAGAAAAAGATGAGCCTGGATCTTAACATTTCTGAACACCTTTAAAAGAAGTAATTGCTTGACTGCAATTATTTTAGGAGGTTTAACTATCCGCATGGATGCTTTTTAAGAATACTTCTTGGTTTAACAGTCTACCCACAGATCCCAAGTGTGGGGGCCTTAGTGGTCTTCTCAGCTCAGGGAGATGGACAGTGTGCTCCACTGTGCCCCAGAGGGGTCTCAGGAGAGGGCCTCTGGCAAAAAGTCTAGCCCTGACAGGGAGGTGGGAGGCCCTGTTGCCAAGGAGATGGCCTCCCGGAGCTGCCTGTGAGCAGAGCCAGCCCTCCTGTGAGGCTCCTGTGGTGGCAGAGGCAGAACAGTGTGGGGGGTGGGGGTGGGGGGGTGGAAGGAAGACACGAGGGAGGAGTGATTTCTTAATGACAGGCACTTGCAGAGCCTCCAGTTCCTTAGTGACTAAATGGGGAAAGAGGCTTCTTTGTCAGGTTCTTGCCGGATTAACTAAGAGATTGCAGGTAAAATGCTCAACGCAGGAACTAGCACAGACTTAGTCCCCAGATGCCCGCTGCTGTCATTATTTGCTTTCTCTTCCAGGCCCTGGAAGCAGTTCCTCTTCTGACTCGGGGATAAGGTTGGGAATGCCAACTTCAGACTTCTGGAGAAGCTTCCAGTGTCCACTATGTTGCTATCAAAGCACTAAAACAGAGTCAAAACCAAAACAAAAGGAAAAAGCACACACAAAAAAACAAATCAAACCTGCCCAAGCCACTCTGGAATGCACCAGTGGACATTAGTGTAGGCAGGCACGTCAATGAGTCTAGGTAACAGTTTATTTTTAAGGAGTCAATTTGTACACAAATGTAATTTGTCACATGGTAGGAAGAGATGAGCAATGAGCACAAGTAGTAAACCAGTAAAAGTTATTCTGTGTCACCATCGCAGCGTGTGTGCTCGCATCTCAGGTCTTGATGCGGTGCCGTCGGCAGCGTCCAAGGAAGTCCACCTCCCCTTCCCTCCACTCTGATGAGGACTGTAGGCCAGACTCAGAGGTAAATGGGAAAGGGACATTTTCTAAGCCTCAAGGAAATGTCACTCTAGGCTAGAATCCTTTGGCAGAGGAGGAAACCGAGGCACAGAGAGCCTAAAGTATTTGCCCCTGCACATGCTCAGGGAGTAGAACTTGGAGGCCCTCACATCAGCCTCTTCCAACCTCCACGACCACATGCCAGCATGTCCTACCCTGCCAGAGCAGCCCAAGGGGTGCCCTCAGTGGGAGTTACAGCACAGCCCCCTGCAGAAAGTCCCCCTCACTGTGATATACTTGCTTGAGCATGGGGACCCTGCCAGAACCTGGAAGACAGGGATGATACTCTGGGTGGACAGTGGACGGTGGGTAGGACAGAGACAGTGTAACTGTCACGCAGGATGGACCAAGATGAACAGAGCTAGTCAAACGGCCCTTAGCCCTGCCCAGGCTGTTACTCAAGGGTGGCAGTCAGGAAAGGCTGGTGGGATTCAGGTCTTAGGGCCACCTCTGGACAGCACGATGGCCCATGGCAGCCACTTCCTAAAGCCTGCCCCTTTCCTTAGCAACTTGACTCCAGGACACAATGAAGATGAGAGAGGGTTGGTTAGTCCAGGCTCCAGGCTTTGAAATATTTATATGTCATGGGCTCAAATGCTTGAGCCTCCTCGGAAGACAGACTCCAGCTCAGCAGATGTGAGGCCCTGCCTCTGTCCGGTTGCGCTGACCAGTATAAACTCTCTGCCACTCTGTGACACAGTTGAGATCAAAACACACCCACCCCGTCAACCCTGCTTGGATGCCATGCTTGTCACCTCTCTTCTCAAAGGAATAAAGAGAAAACCATAGTGTTCCCTAAAGCCACAGAACCCCAGTGGATTTTCCTCCTGGTCTACTCTGAGTCCCCATGGGGACCCATGGAGCAAAGCTGGTGGGAGGCATCCCCATCACCTGAAAGGAGGGTCACAAGGTGGGTACAGATTTCGCCCAGATCTCCCCCAAGCCGCAGCCAACCAGCAAGGCTCATAGATTCCATGGGTTGTCCTGGGTAGTGCCCACCTCTGCTGGTCTGGACTAGGCAGACCTGGGCCTATTGGAGCAGTGGGGGGTTGCCCTCATGACCCTGAAGATGCCAGGGATCTGCCATGGACACCCTTAGCTTCCTCATGAGTCTGGAGGTTGGTTTCCAGGACTGCACCACTTTGGTGTTACTGTTCTCACTAAACAATTTAAATTCTGCCTGGGTGTCTTGAAGAGGGTGGCAACCTTCAATCCACTCACTGGAACAACTCTGGGGAAGGGGGTACGGTTCTCTGGACTCTCTTCCCAGGAGTCCTGGCATCTGTGAGTCAGGTCTTGTTGGCAGGCTGCAGGTGATTTTAATGTTCTCTGCCTTTTCTTATGTTTTCCCAAATTTCTACAATGGGAATAGTTTTTATAATCAGAAAAGGAAAAGGCAAGGTAAAGGTTCTGCCTGCAGGTCAGTGGTGTGGGGGCGACTGAGGTCCATGTGTGCTTCCCTCATTGCAGGACAGCCGGGCCCCTGCACCAGGCCTGCTCACTGTGGGGGCGCCTAGGGACTGGGACTGCCTCTTGGGCCTGCCCCTAACTCCCTCAATGCTCCTGACTCAGGGCAACTCCTCACCCTGTGTTGCCCCCAAGTCTGGAGGAGCCACCTACCCCACCTGACCTCTCCACAAGGTCCTGCCTACTGTTGGCCCCAGGCAAGTGCTGCTTCCCCCTAGGAGGGGGGCTGGGCTCCTGGAACATAGAAGGGCCAGCTGACCCACAGCCTCCTGGATTGCCCCCAGCATGGTGTGAAACTTTCACACCCTCTGTTTCCACTAGTCCTCACTGGGGTCCTGAGAGGTGGCATCCTCCTCTTTCCCCTCAGAAGAGGGCTCCAAAACTCAGGCTAGGTGGTAACTCTCCCGGGCCTCCACCGTGGTCAGGCACGTAGGCCAGAGGCTCTTTGCCTTCAAAGGAGTTCCCCTCACCTCTCCCTGCCTCGGGCCCGGTCTCTGAAACTCAGCCCAGACATGGGGTTCTGCAGGCAGGGTTAGGGACACAGGAGAACACAGAATAGTTTTCTGACACCCTCAAAAGAAAAACCCACCCGTGCAGACTCTTTTCCCTTCTTGGAGAACTTGGTCTGGGCCCCACCATGGGTCTCGCTACACCTTGCCTTACACAGGGCTATTGCAAAGGTGCACCCAACCAGACTGAGCTGTTCCAGAGCAGGGTGGGGAACAGCTGCCCACTCAGGTCAGCATGGGCATCCGGATGCCTTAGTGTTCACGGTATGACCATTGCATCCTGTCTATCTCCTAAGGTCCTGGGGCCAGTGTCCAGAACCCCTGTGGTGACCCAGCCAGCTGCAGAGACTGAGTGGGGAAAGCTTTGGCCTCACTGGGTCCTCAGTTTGTGCCTGTGAGCAGGCACAGACAGCACTGTTTCTCCTGTGGCCCATATGAGCAAAGCCCACCCACTGCACCCTCACTCATCCACTCACCATCTGTGCTCTCAGTCACTCACTAGCATTTCCTGGCTACCTTTCTGGTCAGGGATGGATGAATAAAGCATAGGCCCTGCCCTCTCCCGCGACCCACAGGCATCCTCAAACTATGGCCCGTGGGCCACATGCGGGCCACATGCAGCCCACCGAGGACATTTATCCAGCCTGCTGGGTGTTTTTGCCACCGCTGCCTGTCCTGCTTAGCAGCTGACTTGTCCTGGGGACCACAGTCCAGCCCTCTGATGGTCTGAGGGACAGTGAACTGGCCCCCTGTTTAAAAAGTTTGAGGACCCCTGCTCTAGAACCATCCATGGCTCCCCCGTTCTTTAACACATGCTCTGTTCTCAATGCTGGAGAAATCCTTTTGTTCGTTGTTGATCCTGTGCCCTGTATTTCACTCACCATTTAACCTAACTAAAGCTTTGGCCTTGATGAAATTGATTTCAAAGGAGAAGGAAATAATATTCCACTAAAGTCACTGAAAAATTGATCATCCAATTTCTGTGTAATCTCAAAAGTGAAGATGCTGACGACTGTTTAGACTGAATTTCCATCCTTGTACCTCGAGGTTTCACATCAATCCCAGGCCAGCGGCCATCAAGACTGGATGCCAGGGGAGATGGCAGGCAGATAAATATTGGAAGCTTTGGGATTCCTGGGCACAGTCCTTCGTTCCCAACATTTTTCGGCTGACATGCTTCTTGCTGTATTCCTCCTTATAAAGCAAAAAGCTCAGTTTTTGAAGTCCCAAGTGTAGCCCCAACTGGGTCGGGCCCTCCAGGACATCTCAGATAGGGCTCAGATTGGGAGACCCTGAAGCCTCAGCTCTCCCTGAAGGCTGCATGCTCTTCCACCCATTCCCAGCCTCCCTTCAAACTTCCATCACCTGCTCCAGTGTTGGGGTTCTTTCTCTGGCTTCAATGTCAGACCTGACTCATGCTATTGTAGTCCCCAAGGATCAGCAGGAACCCAGGTGCTCCTCCCATCTAGAAACACATGAGGAGGGCTTGTGTGACCCAGTTCTCATGTGTTCCCCCCCGGCCCCAGCCTCTATCCCCTGACTCTCATGGTGGCCCTTGGGACCTGAGGCCACTCTGTTCTCCCTTCAATCTCTGAGAAGGGGTCTGAGGGCACACTGCCCACATTGTGCTCAGCTGGGGCAGGGGCTCGACTGTGCCTCCTCAAACCCAAGTAGCTCACAGTTTCCCCAGCAGAGACATCCTCCTCTTGGTTCCCTGGGCTTCAGCGGCAGTACAGCTGACCATTTTTACATTTCCATTGACACTGGTAGAGCAGATGTACTAAGGCATTTAAAAAATGGCATGCTGGTGCAGATGTTGGAGGGCTAGGCTGTGTGGAAACTCTCTTGAGAGCTGTCTATATTTTCTGCTCAATTTTTCTATGAACTAAAATTTGCCGTAAATGCATTTGAATATACATGGGTCATTGCAAAAGTTTTGAGATACACAAAAATCAAGAAATGCAAAATCTACATGGACAGAAACCAGTGACGCCCTCCCAGCAGCACAGATAAGCCCAACAAGGTGAAACTTGTGTGGATGAATCAGAAAAGATGCTGTTGACTATTTCTTGGCAGTGAAATAATGGACCATAACATAATCTGTCTCAAACTTTCAGTCTCTCTCTCACACACACACAGTAGAACCTCTGTAAGCTGACCACCCAAGGGACTGTAACAAACCAGTTAGCATACAGAGGCGGTCAATGTAAGGAACTAGGCCTACTGTACTGATATATACATGTAGTGTATGTTTGGTCTATGAAAATTAGGTCAACTTAAGGAGGTGCTCAGTGTAGGGAGGTGGTCAATTATGCTCTACTCTCTCTATATATACAGCACAGCCCCCAGCTTCAGCCTACAGCCTTGCAGCCCCCAGTTTGTACTGATCTCCGGGAGATATTATCTTTTCCCACAATAGCCAAGAGTAGAGCAGGATGTCACACACTTTGGTGCACAGATCACTTCTGACAGAGCCACACAGGGCCACCCTGAGGTTGGAGACTTATAGCTATAGCACCTGGGGACACGATGGGATGAGAAGGAGTCAAGACTTGGCTCTAGAGCACAGCCCTGGGGCATTCATCAGTCCCTCCAGCCTCAGAGAAAGTCAGCACCAGGGGAGTGACCGGCTCAGGCACCAACAATCTCCAGGGCCGCTCTCCTGCCCACTCTGTGCTACCTATAGTCAGCAGTCCATGAAACCCTGTCCAAGGACACCCATTACCCCTTTCAGAGTTAAAAAGCAAGTTCATCTAACCAAGTGTCCTTGTTCTTTGCTGAGGGAAAGAGGTGAATCACAGTTGAGAAATGAGATGCCTGTGAAGAGTTACTCTTGGGGTCCCAAGCCCATGTCCTTTGCCATATGGCTGAGGGGCCTGGGCTTTCTCTGTGACCTCTGCCAGTCCTGACAAAGACAGAGGTGGTAACCAAGGGGCCAACAAACAAGATCAGAAGCAAGTCCTAGACTAAGCAGGATGTTCACTTAGGCTGTGCTGGTCTGTCCCCAGGGGCACCGCCTTGCTGTTAGTCAAGCCTTGCTTGTCTCTCTGAGAACACACACGAGTGATTGTGGCTTTGAGCTCTGGGATCTCTGATTCTGACTCTAACAGCTTGTGATTCTAGGACACCCTGCCCCTATGATAATCTCTGATTCTAGATCACTGTCTGAGGCAAGATTCCATTCTCTGGCATCTGGGATTCTGATTCCTAGGGGTCTGCTTGGCTGGGATTCTGTGTTGTACCAAAGGCCCTAAGGAAGGGACAAAGCTGCAGCTGCCACAAGATTCCCTTCCCAGGACCTGGCATGATTTTCTGAGAACAGTGCTCACGATTGATTTCTTGTTTTATCAAATAAGGGAAAGCCACAAGCTTCTTCAAACTTTATTTAGTGGTAATGAGGACATGCCCTCATTTCTTGCAGAGCTGTGGCTGCCAGCCTCAGATGGGGGGCTCAGACACAACACTTACCTGCAGACTGGGGCCGGGGCTGGGTCAGAGACTGGGGCCGGGGCTGGGTCAGAGACAGGAGTGCTATTTGTGTTGGGGCGCTGGGAGTACCAAACAAGGAGGGGCCTCTCCGGCCAGGAAAAGAGCAGGTGTTGTTTCCAAGGAAATTTCACCTGCACTTTTCCAACCATCAGTGGGCTATTTTGTATCATGTCCCCAGAGCACAAGGAGAAAGAATTTTGTCTCTGAACTTCTTGAGAACAGAGAGGTTTCAACACAGGAAACAGAGATGGGTGCGTATTTCTGGGAGCTGGGCCAACCCAAATGCCACAGAGGAGGGACCATGCCCAAGATTGCAGTGGCCGACTTGCCACGCTGGCCATGAGTGGGTCCAAGGCCAGGAGGCTGGCAGGACTGTAGGGGCTGCTGGCTAGGTGGACAGGCTGTACCTGATCTGAGTGAGACAGATCTGAGTGAAAGGACACGGGGGCCATGTCTTCTCCAAAGGGGCAATACACAGATCAGGCTGAATTTGTGATTCCCAACTCACCTACTAACAACCAGATCTGTAAAATGGGGAAAATCCCTTATGGCCATGATAGATGAGAGTAGCCTGTCTCCACTTATTCTCTCTATTTAGGGCAAGAATAGCCTCATTTCTCCATTTATTAGCAGTGAGTTTTCAGGGGCAGCATAGCCTGGGACACAGTGGGACCTACAAGGCCCTATATCAACGTTGGCTCTGACATTCCCCTGCTGTGTGTCTTTGGGTAAGTTTCTATACCTCTTTGGGCCTGCTCCTTGTCAATGAAATTGGGATAGTCATAATATCTGTATCTCTAAGAGCTGCTTTGAAGAACAAGTGAGTTAAGGCACATAAACAACAGACCCTGGCCTACAGTAAATGTCCACTAAACACTAGTAGGTTCCTGACGATAACCCCGGTGGTTTATAAGCGGTGAAATTCACAAGGAACATCCTGATGTACAGCAAACTGTAGGTTCTCAGTAAGTGTGCATTCCACAGGGAAGGGCACTGGCCCTCCTAGGGGCCACCTACTCACCGAGAGGACAGCTGCCCTACGGGGGGCAGACCCTCAACAGGGCTTTTGGACAGGGATAATGCTGTAACTTGGGCTGGCAGTATGGACTTGTGAGTGGCCTGAGTGGAGTTAGAGGGAGCAGCCTGATCAGTGGCCACTGTCCTGAGGAAGGTGAGGCTATAGCTGGGATCCCAGCAGCCTGATCCCTAGCCCACCTGCCAGGATGATGGAGCTCCAGGTATGGACATGGGTATGATATGGACTGGCTTTATGCTTCAGAAATACCACTGTCCAAGGCTGGGCAGAGGGGTTTGTCTCAAAGTTATGGGAAAAGAGTAAGCTCATGGCCTGCTCCCCCTCCCCAAACTGCTCTGAGACAGTACGTTGACAAGTGTCCTAAGCCTCCCAAGCACCTCTCCACAGAGGCCCCTGGTGCCTGCAAGAAAATCTTTCCCTCTATAGACTTCTTTGTGTCTCCTTCCCTTGAGGAAAATAGAGACTACCTCATGTTTTAAAGTAAGATGTTTGCTTTTCCTAAAAGCTTCAAGAGAATCTCTCTCTCCCTTTTTAATTTTTTTTGGAGGAAATTTGGCAGCTCAAGCATTTCTTCTGCCTCTGAGGGGGATCGCTCCAAATAATGAAATGTAGCCAGGAGCCTGGGGCTGCAGTCAATGGGCCATGGGATATGCCAGAGCCGGGTGACAAGGACAGCAGAGGTGTGCCACCAGGGGGGAGGAGGGCCATTGCCCACACCTCTGGAGAAGGGTTCCCGTTCCCTGTGGTGACATTCAAGTCACACCTCAGGGCCAGGGCACAGCAGTTGCCGTGCATGTGTGCATGTGTACCTGTGTGTGTGTATATGTGTGAGTACACACATGTGTGTGTGGGGGGGGGGATATGTGGGGTGGATTATATAAAAGATTTCACAGTGTTCTTTCAGAAGCCTGAAGATTCACCCAATCATTTTCATAAAACTTGGTTTAACAACTTGGCACTAAATCTTACTCCCTTAACCGAAGCACAGTGCATGACTTTGGAAAAACCATTATTCCATTGTGTTCTGTAGGGCAAACCCAGTTTGTAGAAAGTGATGCAGTGGTGGGTGTTTTTGAGCACTCCTGTTTGCCAGACACTGCCCTGGGCTCCCTGGAGGACACCCCAGCCACAGCCTTCATCCCCTAGAGGGGAAGGCCTACCCCATGGGCAGATGGGCACAGGTAAGAGTGGTCACCAGGACAGGTTGAGGGCTCAGGAACCCACCTTGTCCCATGCTCTGTGTAAGGCCCCTGATAAGAGCAGGCCAAATGGCCTTGGGCCAAGCTCCACAAAGTTTATATTCAGTGGTGGCCAGACATGGAAACCAAAGAATAGAATCCATACAAGCTGTGAAACCCTCCCACACACCCCAGCTTCTGATGCAGTCGTCCCCAGTAAGGTCAAGCTTCCACTGACATCCCCTTAGCCCTGAGACCTATGCCCAGCCCTCCTAGGCCTGACCCCAAGCTGGCTTGAAATTTAAAATCTGTGAAGAACATATAGGTTATTACAACAATGTAAACACTATCCAGAATAGGGCCTGTCATGTCCTTTCCGTTGCCTCTTTGTTGAAACCCTTGGGAATTTGAAGGAGATTCCAGTAATCCCAGAACAACTGGTTCCCTTACTCATCTCCATTAACTGCTTGAGAATATATCACATTTTAATTATTCTCCAACTCTCCTGTACAATTTCTTGTTTTCTTGAAGCTTCTAATGATATTTATTTTCAGGCGTGCTTTTTATTATATAATATCCTCCTTCAAAATGGTTGTTTATCCTTTATAATATTCATCCTATTCCATCTCCCTTCCCCCCAAAGACCTCTCTGCAGGTCCTGTTGCCTGCTCCAGTGTGGACTGGTGGGCCTCTCCTCCCTCTATAGGGAGTTGGATCTACTGATACTTGACTGTATCTACATCTTCTGCTTGGTTTTGCTTCCTTCTTCTGTTGGAATACATCCTTAAGTAACTTTCTAGCAATAGATACATGAAAAGCAAACGCTTCGATTTTGCATTTCTGAAATTTTTTTTTCTGTCCTACTACAGAAAAGTATAGTATTTCTGATAGTATTCTGAATATAGAATTCTAGATTGAACATTATTTGTCCCAGAACTGTAAAAGCACAGAAGCTTACTCCTCCAAGAGTCAAGTCACTAGTAAGATCTGCAAGGTCCTTCTGACTCTCATTCTTTTTGTAGCCTACTTTTTCTTTTTCTTTCTTTTTTTTTCCTGGAAACTTGACAGCCATCTTGGGGGTCTGAAATTTAGCATGATGCATATGGGTATGGGCTCTTTTCTTCCGCCATCCTGGAAAGGTACTAGAATTGGAAAATTCAGGACATCTGCTCTGTATGATTCTCTTCTGTTCTTTCTTTGATCATTGCTCCCTTCTATTTTCTGATTCCCTTTCTGGGGACCTACTATCAGTCAGCTAGTAGGCTTCCTAGTTTGGTCCTTTTCTTTTATAATTTCTTTATTTTTATTTAAATTCCAAAGTGTTCTCAATGCTATTGTCTATATTCTGTGTTGAAATTTTTATTTTGGCAATTTCATTCTGGCACCTGTGGTGCCTGGGGAGCCTGGAGATTGCTTCCTGCTTAAGAGTGAGGACCTACACAACAGGTTTGAGTGTCATGTACTGTTGTCTGAGTGGCTCTGTTTCCCCTGGGGCAGGAAGAGGCATCTCCTGGAAGCTTGGCTTTAAGGGAATGGCAAGAGGCCTACTCTCTGGCTGGAGTGAGGAAGGCTTTCTTTGGGGCTCTCTGGTGTCCACCAACAGTTGTTTGGCAAATAATCCATTTTATTACCCAGAGAAACAAGCTGTCTTCCTGCTCTCCAAGTTAGGTAGTCAAGGGTGGAGGGGGGCAGCTGACCCCTTCCAGCCCAATCTCTCCTGTGAACTTTGAGTCCTCTTATAGAGACACCAGGCTACAGGTTTCTCCTTTGTCTCTGACTGAAGAATTCCCCTTCCCTTTTTATTCCATGATCCAGAAATTTGTTGATATCATCCATTCCTTGTCTGTGTCCCTCTAAGCCTTGGCTGGTGTGGATGGGTGGTTCTCACCTGGGTTTCTGTGTAGTCTCCTGATGGGGGCAGGTATAGTGCCTGGTTGGCTGCCTTGAACCAAAGCCCACTGAGGTCTAGATGAGTCAGGAAGGATGTGATGAGACTCACATTTTAGGGAGTCATAGAGGCCACTTGGAGGATAGGCTGGAGAGCAGAGATGCCCAGGGTGAGGAGAACTCTAGTGCAGTGAGGACAAGACTGACTATGACTCTAGAGGGGCTGTCACATGCGATGGCTGTGAAGCCAGGATGTGGCCTATTACTCCCCACTGGCCCAGTCCATGGGGCCAAGTGGGTATAGAATGTGCTGTGGAGACTAAAAAGGAAGGGGCGGGGAGGCCCTAACACATGGAAGGTGCAGCAGCGGAGTGCTGGGTGGGAGGTGAGTAGGGCTGCCCCTGCCATTGAGGGTGGTCCCTGCTCACCCCTAACCATGCCCACTGCCAGTGCAGTGATTCCTGCTCTGGAGAGGCACCTGCCTCGTTTGCTCTGGGTGTCCTCCTCGCAGCACCACAGATGAAGTGAGCTGAGAGGCAGCATCTGCCCTTGTCAAAGAGGGCCCTGTACAGGGTGGGCAGGGCCTGGATGAGTGGTGTGGCCTGGAGCTTGAGGCCTCCAAGGTAGAGGCTCAAGGGGCAGTGCGTGGCCTTAGCACTGTCAAAGGAGGGCTGGGCCAGACCAGCCTTCAGGGCTTCTGTGCAGAGTGGGCACATCCGGACAGAGCTGATTTTCTTGGGGTTGTGGGAGAGCTGTGTCCCCTAAAGTTTATGTTGAAATCCTGATGCCTATTGACCCTAAAGTGTAAGGTTGTAATTAGCTATGGGGTTAAACTGGAGTAGAGGGGCCCATTATGGTGTGATGGGTGTCCTCATAAAAAGAGGAAATTTGGACATAGAACAGAAGAACGGCATGTGGAAAGGGAAGCAGAGACCAGGGTGAGGCTCCTGCAAGCTGGGATTGCTAAGGATTGCCAGCAACCACGATGGCTGGAGAAAGGTCTGGATGGAGTCTCCCATGCAGCCTGGGGAGGAAGCCGCCTGGCTCACTGCTCCCAAGCACCCTGTATGGCTCTCTGTAGACCTCAGATAGGTTGTCACTGATGACATATTCTTCTCTGTGCCTGAGCTCCTTTCCAGGAGATGAGCTGGGACCACAGACCAGGCTGCAGGTGGCCTCTGTAGGCACCTATGACTTAGCAGAGATCATCCTCCCTCAGCTTCTCCCCAGGCCCCACCCTCCCACAAGGAGAGTAGGGAGAGACACACTATCCAGACAGTGTGACAGCTCTTTGCCAACAAACCCCCTAACAGCTTCCCCTGCCCTCCTTTGCCAGAGTACATGACCCATGTGCCTCTGAGTATGGGAACAATCCCCAGAAACTCAACAGAGCAGCAGTGCCAGGTTGGGAGGGGTCACCGCATCTATCCACAGGCTCCTTGCCCCAAACAGCCTTCTTAGGGAAAAATGGCCTTCCCATTTTTCCAAGATGTATGAGAATCAGAGGTAAGACAAATAGCCACTGTAATTGGTTATGGAAGAGGATAAGTGGTCACTCTCAGTGCTCCAGCATCAGCGACAGGGACAGAAGGCAATTACTCTTGTAATTAACTGCTCTGGCTCCAATTTCATGACCCACTGCTTAGAATCTTTGTACTTCAACAATCAATGATCACCATGGGACAAACACTTGGGATGGTGACATCATCAGCTCCAAACCACAGGGCAGGGGGAGTGTTTGGTTTGGATATCAGGCACTTGAAGTTTGAGTCCTAGCCATTGTCTGTGTCCCTGGGGCCATCACCTTTCTCCCAGGGCCATGTCATCCCTTTCCACCCCAGGCAATCAAGAAGATGGACAAGTTGAGCAGAGGCAACAAGCCCCTTTGCAGGGTCCCTGAATGAAGTGGGGGAGGAGGTGGGGGGTGTTTGTGTACTGTCTGGGGGTTCCAGGAGCTCTACAAACCAGGTCTCTTGGGTAAATCCTGAGACTTTGAGAAACAGTCAGGGCACCTTGGACATGAGGCCCCCACAGGTCCAGCAGTGCCATGAGTTCCTCAGTGGTAGTGCCACTGAGTTCTGCTGCCCTGTTAGCAAAGAACATTACTCTCTGGCCCAGCTGAAACCTTGGGAAAAGGCCCAGACAATGCCCAGATGCTACCTTGTGGTGTCTTGACACCCAGTGGGGCCACCTACCTCTCTACCAAGGGTTCCCTGCCTGGTGTCTCCATGGCTGTGGTAACAGTGCTCTCACAAATTCAGTGGTATAAAGCAGCAAACATCTCTCATCCCACAGCTGGTCAGGTCAGGAGTCCTGTGGGCTCTGCCTCCCCCAGCCCAGGTCCAAAAAGGCTGGAATTTAAGTACTGGCTGAGTTCAGCTCTTGTCTGTGGGGTCTGGGGGATCTGTTTCTGGTCTTGAGGAGGTTTGTGGCAGAATCCAGTTCTTTGAGTTCATGGTGGTGAAATTATGAATCACTTTGGCTGGGCCACAGTGCCCAGATATTTATTTGATGAAATGCTGTTATAGATATTGCCATGAAGGTAATTTCTTTTAGAAAAGATTCAGATTTAAGTCAGTGGATTTGAGCAAAGCAGATGAATGCCTATAATGTGGGTGGACCTCATCCAATCAGTTGAAGGCTTTAAGAGAAAAGACTGACCTCCCTGGGGAGACAGAGAAGAAGACAGGACTCTGCCAGGAGCCACCCTGGGGCTGCAGCTGCAGCCTCAGTTCCTCCCAGCCTGCCCTATGGACTTGCCAGTCCTGAAATTGCAGGAGCCAGTGCCTTAAAATAAACCCTGCCCACACACACATCCCTCTCTCTTGCTTTCTAACACCCCCCCTCCACACACACACATCCGGCTGGCTTGGTTTCTCTAGAGAACTCTAAGACATGGTTGTAGGACTGAAGTCTTATTATTTTGCTGACTGCCAGCTAGGGCTATCCCCTCCCAGTAAGGCCACCTGCCTTCCAGGACGTGTCACCCCTCCATCTCCCAGCTGACAGCAGCATGTCGAGTCCTTCCCACACTTTGGATCTCCCTGACTCCCCCTCCTGCACTGCCCTGACTCCACCATGAGAAACTTTCCTGTGATTAAGGCCTTCTGTGATGAGACCAGACCCTCCTAGATAACCCAGGATAATCTCTCTTAGCGTCGCTGATTAGTAATCACAATGATCTCAGCAAAGTCCCTCTTGCCATGTAAGGTGGCATTCCCAGGATTAGGTGTGGATAACTTTGGTGGTCACTCTGCCTGCTACATTTGCCCTTGTGAGTGTTTCTCTCCTCCTTCTCCCCTTCCTGGAGAGAGGCTGCCACCTCCCTGAATGCATCTAAACCTGATCTGGGTTCCCTCATTCCACTAGGATGCCATAACAGGAAATGGACCCCTGGTGGGACAACCTCCTGTCAAGCATCAGAGGTGAACTTAGAAGGGCTCAGACTCCATGGTGGGGCCTCAGGCATGAGTCAATGGGTCACAGAAAGTTGTTTGGAAGTGCCCCACCCAGGCTGTGGCATGTGACATGGTCAGGGCTCTGCACCATCAGGTTTCTCCTACACACAGCCAGGTAGGCCCCCTCTGGATGAACACAATCATCACGGTCATTCCTGTTCCCCTTCAGTTACCCTGTGTCAGTTAGCTGTCTCTGAGTAACTAATAGCCCCCCAACTTAGCAGTTTAAAGCAATCATTTTTTAGCTCATTCCAGAGTGAAGGGCCAAGGCCAACTTGTGAGCTCTCCCAGGCTCCCGGCCCAGCAGCCAAGGAGGTAGCTGCTCCTGGCAGAGTCTCACAAACATCGGCAATGTCAGGATTAGTCTCTGGTTGCCTGGCCTTTGAGGCCTTCCAAGCCCAGGCAACACCCCGCTGTCTTCTCTAAACTCCCCTGAGGTGATGTCTTGTGACTTTGCCAGACCATCCTTTAGCTCTCCTTCAGCCTAGCCTGGCTGCAAGCAAAGAGGTCCCCTTTCTTTCCTTTGGCCAGCCCATCCTGCATGATGGATTCAAGTATTTGCCCGGTCATGGGCAAGTAATTAACCTCTCTGACAGTTGGTTTTATCAACTGAAGAATAAGGTGTTAATACAACTTTCCTCCCAGGACC
Organism: Otolemur garnettii; assembly: GCF_000181295.1. NCBI lineage: Eukaryota > Metazoa > Chordata > Mammalia > Primates > Galagidae > Otolemur > Otolemur garnettii. Next base: position 2,455,338 of record NW_003852541.1, on the reverse strand, counting down.
CTGCATAAGCAATGTGAGGGGGGTGACCTTGTGCAGTGTGTGGCCATCATGAGGAATGTTCATCTGGTCAGCTTGTTCTGGGCCTGCAGGATCTTCCCTGAGCATCTGACTGACTAGCGGCTGCAGGTGATGGGGTCTGCTCCTCCCATACCAGAGGGGCTCCTGAACTGAGACCAGTAGGATACTCACGCCACTTCCTGTTTGTGGCCTGTGCTGGAGACAGGTCCCTTTTGAGGCAGTGACTTCTTCTGAAGGGTTCCAGGTTAACTCCCTCTTGATGTTATTCTCACTTCACTGAGCACAAAACCCTCCCAAAGCTGGATGTAAGTCCAGAGAATCTGGTTGCAATACTTGGAAGATGGTGGACCAGAAAAATGTCCTTACTGGACTGTTCCCAGCAAAGCAGGGGGAAAAACCCCCTCATCTCCGGTGGAGGAAACCTACCTGGAATCATCACTCTGGGGGCACACTGAGACACTGGTGGACTGCAGGAGCCAGCGAGGAGGCCAGGAGCTGAGGACAGCCAGCATTGAAGCTACCAAAGCCCCTTTCTTTTCTTTATCTTATATAATTGTATTTTTAAATTTTCTTTATCTATTTTTATCTGTTTTCTTTTCTACGAATACTGAGAGTCACAACATTGGTCTGGCTGGGAGGTCACAGCAGTGGTCCAGCTCACAGAGGCCACGAGCTCACTGTCCAGGGTATCCTTTCAGCTTTGGCCTTTGGAAAGTCAGTACTGGTGGGTCCCCACCTGTGACATACTGTTAATTTTTTCTTTTTCTTTTTTTTTTAATCTTTCTCTTCTTATAATTGGAGAAGATGGGGTCTTGCTTTTGCCTGGACTGGTAAGGAGCTCTGGATTTCGAAAGACCCACCCAGCCCAGCACCTCCAAAGCCCTAGAGTTGCAGATGTGGCCACAGCACCCTGCCAAACACCACCATTTCTCCTGTCACTCTCTCTCTTCTTGCTTTTTCTCCGTTTCTTTTCTTTTATCCCCTTCTTGCCTGCCTGCCTTCCTTCCTCCCTTCCTCTCTCTCTTTTTCCTTTCCCTTCCCTTTTCCTTCCTTCCTTTCTTCGTTCCTTCCTTCTTTCTTTCTTCCTGCTCACTCTTTTCCCTTCTTTTCCTTCTGGCCCTATATCTAGAGGCCACTTCAATACCTAAGCTCTAAGACACGGCAATTCAAAGTGAAGGACGCAGTGAGAAGGAAAAAGTAAGGGAAAGAAGTGAACAGGAAGAAAACACACGTGAGGAGGAACCAGCAGAAAAATTCTGGACCATGAATAATATGGTTGCAAGTGACAGAAGCCAAACAAACTGGCTTAAGCAAAATATTTTACCAGCTCATAGAATGGAAAAGATTAGAGGCTAATCCAGGGCTTCAGGTACAGCTGGCTCCAGGGGCTAAAGCATGTCCCCAGGACTTGGTCTCCCCAACTCCTGGTTCCACTTTAGTCTCAGAAAAGCTTGCGCTTCTTGGATGCGGGAACAGCCCTCAATGGTCCCTCTCTGGTGAAGAGAATGTGCCTCCTGCCTGGTAGTTCCAGATGAAGACCCAGAGGAAAGCTTCTCACCCTACCTTGGGGGAGTGTTCCCTCCCTGAAATTCCCTCCCTGGGCCTAAGGGACGGCATGCTCTAAGTGGCCAGCCTTAGTCACTAGCCCTCCTCTGGACCTGGGAGTGGGGTCCACTCAGTGGGGGTGGGGGGAGAGCAGGGAGAGGTGGGCTTCCGAAGAAGAGCCAAGGTGCTTGCTGCACAAATGTGTTTATTCTTCCCACATCTACTTCTTTAAAGTAGGGTGCACACGCTCCCTACTTTCCCTCCCTTCTGCATAGTAGGCAGCATACTATTTGTGCTGCTTTGCCCTTAGCCTTCTTTCACTGACCAACATAATCTAGAAATCCCATAGCACACTCAGCAAACCACAGGAACACACTATTCCCAAATAGGGATATAAAAATGACACTTAAACGTATGACAAGACATTGAACTTCAGAGTCCAGGCGGGTGACTGAGGGCACACAGCAGCAGGGGGCAGACAGAGCTGAGGGGAGGGCCATCCTGCAGAACTGGCACGGACAGAGCAGCACCCTGGGGGTGGCAGCGGGGAAGGGGAGGAAGGTTAGGGCTAGGCCTCAAGGGCCAGGGGGAAGCCTGGTGACCCCAGAGAGGAGGCAGAAGCAGCAACCTGTGGCAGAGAAGCGCAGCCACTGCCTGCCTGGGGCCTGGCAGGCAGGGAGTCTTCTCTCAGACCACACTCTCCTTTCTGGAGCAGCTGGGGACAGGGGTGGTCCTTGAAGCAGCCATATGGGACAGGGACAGCTAGGGTGGGGGTATCTGGGGGGGCAAACGGAGAGTAGCCCGAATGCAGACCGGCTCTCTAGCCTGCGGCGAGGGATTTCACAACCTCCATGACGAAAATCATAAAATGCTCCTGAAGACACAAAAGAAGACTTGAAATAGAACAGTTAGGACGTTCCAAAGTCATCAAGATGTCAGCGCTCCCTGATTTGGGGTATAAATTTAATGTGAGTCTAATAAAAGCTCCAAGAAGCTTTTCTTTTAAATAGAGCTAGAATTGATCCTGAAGTTCCTATGGGAAAATAAACATCAGGGACCGCTGGAGAAAAGAGGAAAAGCAAGTGCTGTGGGGGGAGAGGAGCAGCCCCACCAGGTATTAAAACACACCACGGCCTCCAGTGACGACGACGTGCTGCTGATGACATAAAAACGGAGACGGGGAGCGGACAGGAGGCAGCAGGAACAGCCCTCGCAGAGGCTTCCGGTGTCTCAAATCACTGCAGCTGCCTCGACTTTGCAAATAAAATGGCCCTAGGACAACTGGAAGGCCACATGGAAGAGATGAAGTTAGATCCTCACCCCATGCACCAAATCCACTCCAGTGGATCAGACACCTAGATATCAGAAGCTTAAATAGACAAACACTAGACACAAAGATAAGCGACTTCCTCGATAAGAAAATGTAGAAGAGGCTTTCCGTGACTTAAAAATCCAGATACAATGAAAGAAAACACTAATGGCATTAGCTATAAAACACGACTTTTGCAAGGGAAAAAATAAGCAACATTAAAAGACAAAAGAACTAGGAGAAACTATTTGGAACTTACTCCTTAGCTAAAGGCTAATGTCTCCAACACACAGAGAACTTTTAAACGCTGAGAAACATAAACACCAAACTATGGCTGCACGGCTCTGGTCCTCTGAGGCCGACAGTGCTGTCTCCCCAGCTGGGGGTGTGGTTACACTTGTGAATATTTGACAATCTAAGAGATGGGAAGTGCTTTCCCAGCGTGGCTTCAGTTTGCGTTTCTCTTATATGAGTGAAGTTGAACGCCTTGTCACAGCTCTAAGGGTCATTTTTACATCCCTATTTGGGAATTTTGTGTTCATGTAGTTTGCTGACTCTGCTATGGAATTTCTAGATTGTGTTCGTCAGTGAAAGGCTACGTGCAAAACGGCACAAATGCTATGCTGCCTGTGTGGTAGGAAGGAGGGAAAAGAGGAACGTGTGTGTGTGACTGCCTCTTTCTGAAAGAGTAGAGAAGGGAGAATAGAGGACAGACAATTAGTTCCCCACTGGGAGTGGGGGAGGGCAGCGTAGACGGGACTTTCTGGGGACGTTCTGACTATACCTTTCGTGCACTTTTGGCTTTGGAAACATGTTAATGTTTTACATATTAAATTAAATTAATCTGCATGAAAAAGGGAAAAACAGATTGGAAAGAAAGTTAAAAAGTGGGACAAATTATCCTTCAAATAGAGAACACAGCCAAGGTAAAAATAAAAAAGAAATAAAGAATGAATCCAAGTGACCGATGAATGCAGTATTTGTCTATGCACCTCAGTCTCAGGAAAGGTTGGAAGGGAAAGGTGGAGAAAAGTTCAAAGAGATCCAGAACAGCTGTCCACTGTGTGGTGTGTGTGCTGTGCTATGTCCACTCTTATGTAAGTGGACATAGCAACCTTCAAGAAGGCATCACAGATGGGTTACAGGATGCACAAAAGACTGAGTGTGTCGATGTCATTAGAAGAGAGATGCTACTGTGGGAGTAGGAGGACCAGAAAGAACCCCAGAGTACACGCGTGTGTGCACGTGTGTGCATGCACATGCAGGTGCATGGATGTGCATGTATCTGTGTGTGCAGATGCATGCACCTATGTACGTGTGTGTCTGTCTGTACGTGTGTGTATAAGTACAATTGTATGTTTGTGTACCTCCTAGGTCTGCCTGCTGAAAGGTTTAAAAACTTGTGTCTTTGACACTGGCATCTAGACCTTGATTTCTAAGACATTTCCCCCTAATAGGAACCAGGGCTCCTCAGAGAAATGGCTCATATTAGGGCTGTGGCAAGAAAAGTACAAAATTAGCCTGGAACATCTTGTTATGCCAGAAAGTAAAGACGCACTCACACACGAGAGTGGCGAGTCACAAAGACTTGGAAGGCAGCTTGAAGGGGCTCCCTAGGGCCGGATTTGGAACCATTTAAGGACCAAAATAATGCAGTTCAGTAGTGAATCATAAATCCCAAAAAAATAGAGATCCACAGTAGGTACTGACAATAGATGATGAATAGATGACTGGCAGATAGATGGCTGATGGCCAAAGAGGTGTGGCAGATGGGTGACTGGTGGCCAGAGACGTGCTAGACGATTGGTAGACAGATGACTGGTAGATGATAGGTAGGTGACTGATAAACCGAGAGATTACACAGAAGGGCTGCTGTTTAGTCGAATGCCAGAAGCTGAGTGGTCAATAGGAAGGAAGGTGCTAGATCTGAAAATCAACCTTTTGCAACTAAAGGTTGGATCTGGCAAGAGTCATTAACGGATACTCCAACTAGGAGAAATGTTGGGAGGAGCAGGCTATCTCCATGGTTTAAAATGTCTCCTCCCAGAGTGTTTATGAATTGCAAGAAAATAAAGGACAATCATAGGGCAGATCAATCAAACAACCCCTGACCAACTCATAAAAAGCAAGGTCAGCAGTGAGAAGCAGATGGTCATTGTGTGCCCTAGACAGACATGACACTTAGATGGTATTGCAGCTGAAAATGGGCAAGCTCAGTGTAACCAGAGGGAAATAGCAGACAGGCCCCAAACGCCAGCTGTTATGCCAGCCATTCTGTTGAGAAAAGCACAGGATTCTTAAAAAGAAAAAGACCATGGGAATGTTCCAGATGAAAGAAAAATAAAGAGACAAAACAAATGCATGTGCGATCCTGGAGTGGCGCTGAGCTGAAGAAGTGTTGTCAGGGACATGGTAGGTCAGTGGGCAGAATGGGACATGAATGGTCGATTGGATGGCACTATTATGTAGCTGTGATGACAAGATAGCTACGGCTGGGGGAAGAGAGGCTCTCTATTTCCATTTCAGGCTAAAGGGATGTGATATATGCAACTTAATATTAAGTAGTTCAGAGGAAAAAAATCACACATTCCTGGAGAGCAGGGGAGAAATTAAGAGCTGGAAAATGGTAGAATAAATGGAATGGGGTGTGAACAATGATGAGATCCAGGTAAAAGGGATATGGCGTTCTGGTACTAATTTTAGGTTTGCGATTTCTTCATAGTCTGAAGTTATTTCTGTTAGAAAAAAATAACCCATCTTGCTCTCCACTACAGTGTCTGGGGCATGCAGACATCGCATATGTATAAATCTCTGCTGTTTGCAAAAATTTTGTAAGGCAGCCAGCACACACCCCCTGCCTGGTGACCCCTTCAGAAACCCTTGAGATAAATGAGCCAAGAACACTCCACATAATAATAATAAACTTTGTGCAGTAATAATAATAACCTGCTGCAATAATAAGCCCTTAGATGTGCACTGCACTTAACTGTTTATAAAGCATTTACCAGACTCTCTTCCATCTTCCAGGCAGTTCTTAGGTGCATGGACAATGGGTGAAGTATATGTTATGTAAATTATGCCTCAATATGGTGTCATGTTTTCACAGAGGAGTTTCTTTTCTCTCTTCTGCTGGGTTGTAGTGAGGATGAAGTGCTCCAGGCATTTTAAAGCAGTTTCTCAAACTGGTTTCTCAGTCCACTCACATCAGGATCAGCCAGGGATCTTGTTAACATGCAGACTCCTGGGTGCCATCCCTGAAGCCCTGAGGTGCTGTGAACCTCCCTGGTGGCAGGCTTCCCCAGTGGGTGCCAGTCCAGAGTGGACTTGTAAAAAGGCCGACAGGAGCCTGGCCAGTCCCCTGGGTGGGTGAGCCTGCGGGGCACCCACCTGGAAGGAGCCAGAGCTATTTCACACTGCATCACCAGATCTGTCCACTGGGGAAGGTGGGGTTATAGCCCAATCGAGCCTAGCTGAGCCCAGCAGGTGCCCCCTGGGTGTCCTTGCCCCCACCACCCCCAGCCACTAGCTGCATGAGGCAGTAGTGCCATCATCGAGGCTAGGAACCTGGCTCAGAGGGTCTCTATTCCAGCCAGTGCTCAGTCTAGAATTTTTTCCTCTTTTAAAATTAAAAAGAAAATTAATTGTGGTTTCACATATGTGATATAAAATTTACCATCTTAACCAGTCGTGGTGTTAGCACAGTACCATGTGGCCACTGCCACCAAACTTCTTCACCTGGTAACACTGAAACTGTCCCCATTAGGCAACAACTTCCCATTCCCCATCCCCTGGCAACCCCCATTCTCCCTTCTGTGCCTATGAACTTGACTACATTCAGCCCTCATGCAAGTGAAAACCTACAGTATATATCCTTTTGTGACTGGCTTCTCTCACTTAGCACGATGTCCTCAAGGATCATCCATGTTACAGTGTGTGTCAGAATTCCCTTCCTTTCTAAGGCTGAGTGACATTACGTTGTGTGGGCAGACCGTATTTTATTTATCCATTCATGCACTGCTGGACACTTGGTTGCTTCCATCTCTTAGGGATTGCAAATGATGCTGCTATGAACACGTATATAGGGTGTCTCTTCCAGACCTAGCTTTCGATTCTGTGGAAGCAGAATTGCTGGATGATGGGGTAATTCTACTTCTAAGGTTTCTGAGGAATCGCCACACTGTTTTCCACAGTGGCTACATCATTGTGCATTCCCTCTCACGAGGCACAAGGGCTCTGATCTCTCCACCGCCCCACCAACACTTGTTTTCTGTTTCTGTGATAGTAACCATCCTAATGGGTGTGAGGTAGATTGTTCAGTTTTGCACTGAAGAGAAATCAGTGAATAGATGAAGAATTCAGTGAAATCCTGCTTGAGTCACCATTGCTGACATGAAACTTAGAAACTATTTGGTTCAACCCTCTCTTTGCACAGACAGGAAAACCAAGACACAGATCTGCTCTTGCTACTAAGGATGAGACAGCAGGCAGCGCCAGGTCCCTGGCACACCGGGTCTGCTCTGGGCTTCCACAGCACCCTCCCCTTACACCAGGGTCATCAGCTGCTCCTGTCAGGGGCTACACTGTAACAGTTTTCCTCTCTGTAGGCTGTGCTGTCTCCGTCACAGCTACTCAGCTCAACCCATGCAACAGGGACAACATGGCACATAGACAAATGTGCACAGCTGTTTTCCAATAAAACTTTATTCATAGAAACATGTGGCAGGCCTGATTTAGCCCAGTTTGCTGACTTCTGTTCTGGAACATTCATTGTACAAGCAACTGTGAGGATCTGTGATGTACTGGGCCCTGTCCTAGTGCTTAGGACACACAGAGCTATAGACAGTTGCTCCTGGTCCCCAGTGGGTCAAGCTATGAGGTAGCTGAGGACTCATAGGTTGCAGACCCAACTCTTCACATTGATGAGGGCCTTGTGCCAACTTCCCTAGGGAGGTCCTAAGTCCCCCACCCCTTGTCCGGGTGGGCAGGCCTTTCCTACAGCCACCTAGTGGGACTGCACATTCCATAGGGCACTGTCCACATCTCCTGGCTCCAGAAACAGACAGAAGATCATGTCTCCTCTGAGGCCCTCTCCATAGCTTTGTAGCAGGAACCCCTGGACACTAGTCTGGGGAACCTGATGGGAGAAGGGAGGGTGGCGGCAGTTACCAGCAGAGGGGCCTGTTAGCACAAAACATGGGCCCTGAGTACGCTGAGCAAGCCCACATGCTGGAGTGTGAGGCACACAGGACAAGGTGGGGGCTGGGGACTAACCCAGGAGGGTGTGAGCCTACGTGTGCCAAGATCAGAGAAAGCCACATGCCAGACACTGCCTGGGCATTTCAGTTAGCTTGAGCAGCAATGACAAAAAGGGAGAAGAGGCAAGATTCACAGAGCCACTTGTGTGTCATTAGAAAGCACTGACACTGACCTTTCTGGAGCAATAAATATAGGCAGACACGTCCACACATGCTCACACATGGTCATTGCAGGGAAGTCTACAAAGCGAACACTAGGAAAAGCAGGCACAGACTGGGGCAGAGATGCAAGCCCAGTTCTCCATGTGCCCCTGAGGAAGTTTCTGGGGTCACAGGGTACCCCCAGCTGACTGGCTCTTCTTTTTCCAACTAGAACCGGCACTGAATGGGGTCCTGCTGCATGCAAGCCCTGGTCCAGGGTTCCCTTCAGCAGCAGGAGGAGACTTAGGGTCCTCCCAGTTGGCCCTTGAGGGTACAGGGAGTGCAGTAACCCAGCCAGGTTCCCGCCACCATCAAGTGAGTTGCAGGGCGCAGGGCTGTGGGCTGCACAGCACTGGGCTCAGCCGGGCCAGATCCCATAGATATGGGGGTACTTGCCTGCCTCTGGCCAGGCCCTCTGTGGTTCACTTTCCATCTGGCTTTCTCTGAGCTCGCCCAAGCTTTCATCTCTTCCATACCACAGGGGTGGCTGTGAAGATGAATCAGATGGTATGGGTGAAGGTCCAGGCTGTGGTGGGCCACCCAGAGAGTCTCAAGCTCCCAGGAACCCCCATTGCAGTCACGGAAGGAGCCAAGGTCTGCCTAGCACCCCGGCCCTACTAATTGAATAAGTATTTATCTGTGTTGAGTACCTAAGTACAGTGGTTTCCATGGATACCCACTCCTAATGGCTTAATGAAACAAGGGCACGGGTGTTCCAAAGCCCGCATCAATGCCAGTGCCCCAGGAAGCACCCAGTCCATGGTCGGGGCCTACCAACTTCTTTCTGGAAACATCAGAGGCAGGGTGGCCTATAGTCTGGGAGTGGAGATTAAACAAATGGAAATCAGTAGCCACTATATGTCATTTTGATAACATTATGTATTGAACCCCAAACTAAGTCTTCAGTGGGCAGGACTTGCACCCTGCTAGACGCGTGTGCCTTGCCCTCCCATCCATCGGTGGCGTACTCTCAACTACGCACCAAACAAGACCCCTGCTGGGAATGTGAGCCCAGAATCTAGGCTGCTGCCCTCTCCCAGGGCCCTCCAGAGCTTTGTCCTAGGTGTGTGCCTAGCCCTGCTAGCTGGGGCCTTGGCCACATGCCAGCCAGTCCTACTCTGACCTACCTCCTTGACCGGTGCTGCTCCTCACCCCAATTGGTCTACCTCCCAGCTGGCACCCGAACCTTTTGCTCAGGTTTTTGCTCAGGGGACATTGCTGGGAGTAAAAGACCATGGTCAGAGTCATGCCACCTGCACTTGCAGGAAGAGGGGATCTCAGGGTAGCCTGGGCTGCAAGACAGACCATGGCTTCCAGCCTCCTAGCCTCACATGAGTTCTTTTTGGCAGAATCTTGCCAGATGCCAGCAGGAAAGGGGAGATGGGCAACATCATGCCTGGGAATCAGAGGAGAGAGCAGAGAAGGGGAAAGCTATGCTGAACGGCCCACAGATCACCCAGTCAAGACCCAAGTCTGACCTGTACCTGCAGGCACAAGTCTGCTCTGAAAACAGATGGGAGCAGGAGGGATGAGCTGCCCCTCACCTACTGCTTTGCCCCTGTGGCAGGTGAGTGCTTGGCCAGGGAGCTCGGCCAGGACAGTCACCCAAGGCTGGGCTGTAAACAGTTGAGGATGCCTCAGTCTCACCCCACGCTGGCTCCGGGGGTGCTGGCTTTCCTCATGTGCATTCCGAAGCACTTGCTGCTCCTATTAAAACAACATGAGGCTCAAGCCACCCCCACACCGGTGAGCAGGCCGGTCATTTGGAAAGAATCCTCCAGCAGAGAATGTTCCAGGCAAGATTTAAAATTAAGTTGAAGCAATTCATAAGAGCAGCTGTGGCAGCACTGGGACCTAAGAGGGGGCTCGGGCTTTGGGGGTCTCCCCTCTTCACAGTGGCTGTCCTCACACAAGCCAGCAAGCAGGCACATGGGAGCTGGATTTGGACAGCAGGCCCTCAGCGCAGTGCCCATAGTAGGACGGTGGGCATGAGGATCCTGGAGCTCTGTAGGGGTCCCTGGTGGCTGTGGGATACCCCTTTTGGGGTGAACTTTGCTGGATGGGTTGGGAAGCAGATGCACTCTCAGAGGGGTCCTGAGAGAAGGCAGAGAATTGTACAGAGCAAAGGAGGAGAGCTAGTAACTGCGGGACAGAGGGCGCTGGACAGGGCTGTGGCCTGGGGAGGGTCGCCAGGCAGGGAGGGCACTGGGGAAGCAAGACCTCCATATCTCAAATCTGCCAGAGCTGGCACCAGGGCCCCACAATCCATTGAGTTCACTTCAGATTGCAGAGTGGACCTGAGAGTGAGTGGAGAGTGATAAGGACAGGCGGTGCTAGGCAGTTTCCCGAGGACTGGCTGTGGTGGGCAGGAGGGTGATGTCCGATAGCCAAGGCTGACAGCACCCTTAGGGCTGACCCGAGGACTATCTTATAAAATCTTGGCTCCAGCAGAACCCCAGGAGCAAAGGAGGGGCCAAATGAGGAGCCTAGGAGCCAAAGGAGCCAGATGGGCCAGGCAAGCCTGTCCCTATCCCCTCCCACCAGGCGGAGCCACCTCCCACCCGAGTCAAGGGTGCCTCCTGTGCCCTAACTGACCTGGGGAGATTGTACTATATTTAGATTCCCTCCTTAGTCGGTGGCCTCTCACTGTGGTCTCAGGCTGAGGACAGGAAGGGCAGGCCACAGAGGGGATGGCCTGGACTCAGCCCCTAACCCACCATAAGCAGGACTGCAGATGGCCCCCCAACTCCCCTACCTCCTTTCCCACCTCCACTCCCCTTTCAGCCATTCCAGGGAGGTACCAGGGACACCCAGGTGAAGCCCTGAGTAACCCCCGGGGGCACAGCCTCAGCAGCCTCACCAGAAAGGTAGGAAGTCTTCCTGGAGGAGGTGTCTGAGCTGCTCTTGGGAGATAACAAAAAGTGTGCTATGAAGGTCCTGGTGGGATGGGTGCTCTACCCACATGGGAAGGCATGGAGAAGCAAGCATGAGAGGAGCAGAGCCCCTGGTGCTCCTGGACTGTGTAGAACAGGCGTCCTCAAACTATGGCCCCCAGGCCACATGCAGCCCGCCTAGGACATTTATCCAGCTCGCTGGGTGTTTTTGCCGCAGCTGCCTATCCTGCTTAGCAGCCAACTCGTCCTGGGCCCGCAGTCCAGCCCTACAACGGTCTGGGGGACAGTGAACTGGCTCCCTGTTTAAAAAGTCTGAGGACCCCTGGTGTAGAAGATGCCAGGAGGGCACAGAGGGCACAGGCTCCAACCATGCTGCAGGTGAGTGCTGGACTAGGCCCTGCTGTTGGAGGGTGTATGGGGAGATCCCTGGGCCAGGTCTGTATTGCGACAAGGAGAAGATGGCACTCAGGTCTCCTATGGATATAGTCATGGTTCTCTTGGATGCCTGGGACTAGAGTGGGGATGGAGCCTTTGGCATGTCACCCTTGACACCAGTTGACCTTGCAACTACACTGAAGCTTTAAATTTCTAGGAGAAACCCGGATTTCAATGTCCACATTGCAAAAGACAGGGGCGGGGCAGCCAAACTCGAGGCCCTCGGAGGGGCTTCCTATGATCTAACTGGAAGTGAGTCTCCTTGGTAATGAAAAGGAAGGATTTGCTTCCTCAGGGGATTCATAAATATATATATATATATATTTTTTTCCCCCCTCTGTAATTGAAACAATATCTGGAGTGAAGCATCTAATTACTGCTCTCTTTCCTAGAAATTGAACGATAACATGTCCTGTCGATACAAATCCTTTGTTAAAGTCAAACACGGTTTCCCAGGGCAATTCCAACTAACACGCAGCAAAAAGGATTCTGGTTTTTAAATAGTTTCTCTAAGTATAATACCAGTGCCTGATGCTACCTGCTTAATCTTTTGTTCCAGCTCCATTTTGAAAGTACCTTTGTAATTCTGCGTTCCTGCATAACAATAGCTTATAATTCCTGCTCACTTGCAGAAGAGCCTACCTAATTAGACTTTTTAGAGCTGGGAGGGCTTTAAGAGAAATCAGAGTCAACCCACTCATTGGGATAAACTAAATCCTGGGGTGTGATAATGTGCCAAAGGTCACACATCATCAGATTTAGAGAGACCCAAGAGTTCTGTGGCTGGAGAGAGGGAGGCATGAAAACAGAGCCAGGAGTGGCACCCCGCCCCGCGGTCTGGGCTCCAATCCAGTTGCTTTCAAACCAAAGAAAGTCAGCTCTGTGGCCAAAAACTTCGTGCTCTGTGGCATGCTCTTATGCCTTTCATCTGTGGAGGCTCTAGGTGTCTGTTTTTGGTCACTGATGCACCCCCAGGCCCCAGACAGTGCCTACCACATAGTGGGCATTTCATAAACACTTGTCAGACGAGTGGAGAGAATGAATCCTCAGTCAGTGGTGGCTTGGTGTGCACGCTCAGCAGCCCCTGTTTATGGGGCCCATCCAGTCCCCAGCAAATCTTATTTGTAGCTCAAAGTGATGGAGATTCTCTCACAGTTCCAGAAGCCAGAGGTCTGAAGTTAGGGTGTTGGCAGGGCTGGGGTCTCCCTGAAGGCTCTGGGACAGTCCTCCCTCAGCTCCAGATGTCCCTAGGCTGTGGGAGTCATCATCACTGCATCTCTGCCTCCATCATCTTCTCTTGGATGGAGGAAGGGCCCCAGTTGTATTGAATGAAGGCTCACCCTGGTCCAGCATCCCCTCATTTAACTTGACCACATCTGCAAAGTTACTATTTCCACATCTGGTCACATCTCAGGGTTCTGGGGGTCAGAACATGAACATCTCTTTTAGGGAGAAGGGACACTCAACCCACAACCACCACACAGCTTTCTTATTTTTTCTTAAATAGGTAACATCAGTAAAATTAGGACAATTCACATGAAAATCCAGATTCCTTCTAGCAAGAGAACTGGCTCTGTGGGCTGTTCCCAGGCCCACCCAGCCTTCTTCCTGCCTGGGTGCGTGGACACTGTTTTAGCTCTTTGATCTAGCCCCGGGTTCTCAACTGGGTGTGGTTCTGCCTCCCCCCACGGGAGGCGTTTGCCAATATTTGATGACATTTTTGGTTGTCACAACTGGAAAGGGCTCCTGGCATCTGGGGGTAGAGGTCAGAGATGCTACTAAACATCTACAATGCATAGGACAGCCCAAAGATTACTAATGGGGTAACCCTGCTTTATAGCACAGAAATATGGCTTCTGTGTGAAAGACTGCATTTCTCAGCTTCCCTTACAGTAGGTGTGGCCTGATGGCCAAGTTCAGGCCAGTGAAAAGGAAATGTGTGACTTCCAGGTGAAGCACCTATGACTAGGAAACTATGGCCTCTGCCTCCCATGGTGGGACTCTGGACCTGAAGCCAGGGACCGAGGTGGTAGCTGAGACCTTAACATGGGACTACCTACTGGGTATGACCAAGGGAACTGGCAGAAAGTGCCAGGGTCCTTAGTCTGGCCAGACTGCCATGCCACACCTTTTTGAGGGAAAGGAACTTGTATCCTGTTCAAGCTGCTGTGTTCTGTGGCCTTCTTGTTACCGCAGCATCACCTGTACCTAGACTTACAACTCTAATCCCAGTCCAGTCCTGTTTCCTCCCATGATGCATTTTTGATTTAAATCAGAGCCTTTCTGGGAAGGGAAAACTCAAGAAGAAAACATAGCAGATCTTGCTGAGTTGGGGCCCAAGGCATACAGGTTCCAACACAAACATTCCAGGGCTGTGGGCAGTGGTGAGGGCCACTTAGCCTGCCTCCCAGCCTTCCAGAAATACTTGAGAAGCAAAATTAACACAGGAGGATGAGGACGAGTCCAGGGCCAGGGCAAACAATGGCATTCTGGGCTAATTTTCCCAAACATATTAAGGACTCTTTTGCATTTTCTTATTTTAAAAAACTCAAAGCCAAACAAAGCAAAAAAAATCTCTGAACTCCCAAGCACTTGTCTGCCATGGTCAGATTCACAAATCATGGGCACAAAATTGCTTTTATATAATTAACCATTCCTGCCAACCATGTTCTCTGGATTCTGTGTGGACAACTGAGATACCAGATGTCAGACCTGAGGATGAGGGTGGGCCTGAAGGAGCACACCCGTGCTGCATGTGTTCCAGCACACACGTGGACACCACCATCTGTGTGGTCCAGCCCGACTCTCCACTCAGGGACAACAGTAGGCAGTGTCCCTGGCTTCTGTAACCTCCGGCCACAGCTGAGGACAGAATCTGCATCACTTGGGCCACTCTGGGTCCTGCACATACTCAGTGCTTCAGTGAATAAAGCAGAAATAAAACTTCCTACTGTGTGGAGGGGTCCATGCCCTCATTCACCGTGCTGGGTGCTGGGATAAAGCGTTGATTGGCACTGGGGTGCCTATCCAAACAGGCTACAGGGGAACAGCAGCCCTAGCAGTGGGGCAACTAAGGTTCACTGGAAGTCCCCAGGGTGACCATTTTGGGGAGAGAAGCTCTAGCATCAAGCCAAAAGACTCATGTGGTCTTTGGTAGGGTGGGGGGTCACCATGAAAATATCTATTGTGGACAGTAAGGCTGCAGAGGCTTGAGCTAGGGCCCCAATCCACCAGATGCTTTTGGGGAACCTGGGTAGCTGTGTCTATATCCAAAGCCTCCATTTTCTCATCTGCAAAGCGAGACATTAATAGCACCTAACCTTCAGAAGTGAAGAGGAAATAACTCCAAGAGCTTTCAAAGTCTGCTGAATATCCAGACACCTCCCTGCAAGTCTCCAGAGGAGAGTGTGGGGAGGAGCCCCTCTTACTGTCCCAAGCCAGCACGGGTACCATTAAGTCTCTGGCTGTGCACTGCATGAGGCAGATTCATTGGTCCTACAAGCCCTGCACAGAGGCTGGCATAGGTGGTGCCAGTATTGTGTGCCATATGAAAAGAATCAGCACCATCCTGAGATAAAGTGGGCAGTGAGTGCCTATCACCTGGGCTGTGCACACGGGGGCTGGGAACATCCACAAAGTAGATTCAGACACCACTGGGATCAGATACAAGATAACAGTGGTGACAGTGATGATGAGGCTCAACCACGACTCACCCACCAAGAGCTTGCTCAATGCCAGGAATTTTAAGATCTTGGTTCTCTTTATTAGAATTGTTTTATTTGCCTAAGTAACTCAAGCTCTTGAAGCAAGTTAAATAATATAGAAATATATGAAGAAAAATGTTAACATCAGCCCCCTCTGAGGCCCACACCCACTGCCCAGCCAGCTCCCCAAGGCTGACCAGTGCAGACAAACCCTGCAGGCACTTGACACATAGCACCCCAGTTAATCCTTCTACATGCACATTGAAGGGCTCAGGGGTGCAGCCATTTGCCCAGGGAACCTGGGTAGTTAGAGACTGGGGTGTAGCAGGGTCTCAGTTACCTCACTAAACTCTCTTTGGAGTCCTAGGATGCCCAGCTCACCCTGGGTCCCATCTCCTCTCCTGGTGGCACGTGGCTGGCCTGCAGGGAATGTGTGTACCTCTCTCAGAATAGCCGAAGACTCCTGGGCAAGTCTGCCCAGCCCCAAACACAGCAAGCCTGTGGCCCACACACCAGAGGCCACCTTTCGACCTGGATTTGGCAGGGTTAGTGCCGTGATGTTTACCTCATGGGCCCACAGTGCCTTCCCGGACTTGAAGGGCTGGAAAAACCCACCTCTCAATTCATAAGTGAAGATCAGAGAAGGAGGCAACATGCCCAGTATCACACAATGACTCAACAGCTAAGGCAGGACAACAGTGGTGGCCATCCCTCAAGCCTGGAGTTTGGCAGATCACAGGTTCCACGACTCATGTGGCCCGTGTGCTGCATCCCTGCATCCCCCCCAACACCGTGGCTGCTGCATTCACCGCCTATGACTGCCTCAGCAAATTACTACAAACACACTAACCTGTAACAACACAAATTATCTACAGCTCTGGAGGGCAGAGACTGAGATCGGTCTTAAGGGATGGCTCCTGGAGGCTCTGGAGAGAATCCGTTTCTGGGTTTCTCCAGCTATTAAAGGCACCTGTGTTCTGGGCTCTTGGTGTCTCTGACTCTGATGTTACAGCTCTTTCTCTATGAGCTTCCTTCCACCTTCTTTCAGTCATAAGGACCCAGTGATCGCACTGGCCCCACCTGGGTCACCTAGGATGTTTTTTCCTCACTTTAGTCACATCTGCAAAGCCCCCTTTGGCATGCAAGGTCACACACTCATAGATTCTGGGGATTAGGATGTGGCCATTTTGGGGCATGTGCAGGTGGGTAATTCTCTCCAAAGGAAGCAGAACAGGGCTGGTGACAGCAAATTGGCTGGGATGTATTTAGCTACAGGATGCAGAACATTCCTTCCCAAAGGGACAAATCAACAAGGCCACTTAGTATCTCTGTTAGCAGAGAACTGGTGGGCTCATGGAGGCTCAAGAACAGTATTAGGGAAACAGCTTCCTTCCTCCTGTGGTTTTCATCCTCATCCTTGGTGCCTCATGTTCACGTGACAGCTACTGTAGCCCCAGGCCTCCCATCCTGTCTGCAAGGCCAAGCAGAGGGAAAATCAGGGGCTCCCTACACTTTCTTGCTTGTCCTCTGGGGGTCTCACTGGCTAGGACTGGGCCAAGGTGATCACCCCAACAACACCCTGCAAGGGGCAGCTGGGGCTGAGACCTCCACAGATGTCCTTCTGGGGAGGCTGCACATGCTAATTCAGCTTGGAAAAGACAGGCAGCTTCCCAAGGTCACATGGGCAAAACCTGGTCGGCCCGACTCCCAAGCCCAGGTCACAGGATGGTGGTCACCACCCAGGAGGGCAGGAGAGCAGGTCAGGTCTTATAGGACAGCCCCTGCCCTCATTGTGTCTGTACCTACAGGGCTGGCACAGAGAAGGTGTCTGTAGATTGAATGAATGATTGAACAAATGAAGGGTTCTGGGTGGAGGCCTGCCCTCAGAAGGCTCTGAATGCTACAGTCAGAGGCCTGGGGGCCAGGCTCCAGGCAGGGAGCCAGCTGGAGGCCATGTGGCAGCGGGACAGCGGGGAACAGTGGGGGTGGGAAGATGGAATCTGTGCCTGAACCCAGCATTGCAGGCCCAGGGCTAAAGTACACAGCTGGTGCTCAATAAAACATGCTGACCCACTGCTTTTAATCTATTACACTCATTGCAAATCAAAGCCAGTCCCCGAAGCAGTTCTCTCTCTAGAGGGACTCGCGCAGCTCTCTAGCTCTGTAAGAAGTCAACTGTGCCAGATCCATCAATGCTGATCAATATGCGATGGCTTTGGTCTGCGGCTGGTACACAGAGAGCAGTCCAGGCCAGCAGGTCCCTGCCATGTTCTGACAAGACAAATCAGTTTCTGGAATTCTTCAGGGAGGGGCAGGGAGAGAAGCAAGCCTCATTTTTCCTTGCCTCATCTTTAAAAATGAAATTTCAGATAAACATTGGGAAAAGAATCCTCAGCTCAGCACAAGGGAGAAAACATGTCCTCTTGATCTTGAGGCAAGAAAATCAGCCAGCCTTCCACAGGCCTCAGCAGCCAGGTTATGGTGGGAAGGGAGTCTCCCTAACTCTAGGCTCTTCCCCTTCCCTGTGGGCACCAACCAGAGAAGAGATGGGCAGGCCAGGCACAATGCCAACCTCAGGGCTTACAGCCAAGTGGGAGTAGAGGGAGCCACTCAGAGCTGGTGGGGACCTGGGAACTATTGGGCTAATGCTCCCATTATACAGATAGGGATACTGAGGCCCAGGAAGCCAGGAGCTACCAGACAATAAGGGTCTGAAAAAAAGTATAAAGCCTGTGGCTCAAAGGAGTAGGGTGCTGGCCCCATATACCAGAGGTGATGGGTTCAAACCCAGCCCCAGTCAAAAACTGCAAAAAAAAGAATCAGACAATGGGGACAGAGACAGAGCTCCTTTCCAAGAACCCCCAGCTGAGACACATGGTCACACTTAAAAGGGCATGCAGGTGACCAGATGAAGCCTGGGAGATCAGGAAGGCTTCCTGGAGGAGGAACCTTATGTAACAAGTATGGAAGGAAAAGAGCCCCAGGAAAACAGGGCAAAGGCTTGTCAGACCATAAGGACTGCATGTGCCAAGTCCCAGGGTCCAACAAGGTAGTGCCAAATGGCCTCACAGCCTGGAAGGAAGGAATGGAGAACTGTCTGAAAGGACTGGGTAGACCTGGGCAGACTGGGAGGTGAAGCAGAACCCAACCTCAGCCTCAGAACAGCCTGTAGCTGCAATCTGCAGCCTCCCTGAAGCCGAGGAAGGTGAGCAAAGCCATGGTATCTGCACGTGTGTGTATGTGTGCACCCATGTATAAACCCATGTGTGCATGTTGTACAGCAGTGTTCACACGTGTATACATGCCCAGTGTGTACACAGTGTATCTGCATGGGTATACATACATGCACAGACAAAGGTATGCATGCAGATTTATGCACCCATGTATGTGCATGTGTGTAGTTATATGTGCACCCACTGTATGTGCATGGATGTGTTAGTGTGCACGTATACATGTCTAGCACATGTATGTGCACAGTGCATGGACAGGTGCACTATGTGGGTATGCATGCATATGTATAAATATGTATATGTGCACACATGTATGTATATTATGTGTGTGTCCATAAACGTGGACATACTGTGTATGTGTGTGCTTGCAAAATGATATGTCTGTGTGTGACTAGGTGTGCATGTGTGCATGCATGCAGACATGTGGACAGTTGTGTGTGTGGATGTTTGTGCTTGCATGCACACAGATGTGCATGTGTGTACACGTGTGTGGGGACATATGCATGAGGACACTGTGCATGTGTGTGCATCGCTGTGTGTGCAGGGAGGCAGCTCAAGGAGACAAGCTTCCCTCAATCCAAGCTGAGCTGCTTGTGAAGCTGGATGCCCATCCCAGGCATGCACCCAGCAGACATGCATGCAAACCCCTCTTAGGCATGGCCCACTACCTGCTGGTCTCCAGCTCTCTCTGGCACAGCAGCCAGAACCCAATACCCAAAACCCTATGGCTGTGTAGTCCTGGCTGGACCACTACTGCCCTTTGGGCCCCACTCATCATGGGTGAGACAAAGTGCAAGTTCACCTTTGCAGACCCAGCATGCTCCTCTCCCTTGTGGCTTTCCTCGTAACATGTACTCACACTGGCCTCCAATCTGCCTCCATGCCTATGCACACATACAGCCTCCTCCACTTCCACGAAGGCAGCCTGACTCCTTATAGCATCCTCCTTCATCACCCCTCCTGGCCATGTCCAGTCTGGGCCTGGCCATTGACCACTCATGGGACATGCAGTCTTTCTGGGCATACATCATTCTGCTTTCTACCACATGATCTGGAGCAATCTGTCAAGTCTAATTTCATGTCTAGGGTGAGGGACAAAGCTCACTGAACTTTTTTCATATATAGGCTGCCACCATTTGTGAGCATGTGGAGAGAGCCAGCATCCTGAATGGACTGTCCACGCACCCCTGTGCATCCCCGAAAGATCTTCACACAAGATGAAAGTCCGCTATGGTGTGTGGGGGGGAGTACATGGTTGGCACGCTTCTGGGGGAGGGAGGGCACTTTAAAACCCTCATCTGACCACTGCCATTGCCCTAGCTCCGCACACCTCCAGGACAAAGCTACCCCCACCCTAGGGAGGACAGCCTATAGGGGCCTCTCCTTTCCTCATCTCTCTTCCAAATTCTCCAAGCATAGTTTGGTCACCTCCTCAAGGAAGCCTTTTATGACAACTCCAATTCCAAAATGAAGAAAGATCCCCAGAACACCAATGTCTGTCAATATACCCCTTTCAGTGACTGGCACTGTCTGCCCCAGACTGTGAGTGCCTCAAGGCCAGGTCCACTCCCTCTCTGCTCATGGCAGAGGGCCCGATGTAGACAGGAGTCTTCCCCCAGGCACCAGTGATCTATGGCATCTTTTAGGCATCTAGGACCAGGAAGGCCTTTAGCAAGAATGGCAACCATCCACCTTCCTTGGGTCATATACCTCTCTCATGATAGCTATGGCCTTCTGCTCCTCCCAAATGCACCTCTGCTGGGCAGGCCTGTCATCTTGAGTGTTTGACTTCTGCCTGGCTTTGGCTCAAGCCCCATTCCAAGCCTCCAGGCTGTGATGGTGACAAACATGGTGGACAAGGGGGCTCTGCTCCACAGCAGCATCTGCTGAGATGCAGCGCTCCCCTTATAAGGCTGCTTGGCCTAAGAGGAACACTCAGGCTATCAGGCAACAGAAGGCAACCTTTCGGAGTTCAACAGGAAGTTGCTGAAGACTGGTCATTTCTAGGCGTCATGGGTGGGATGCAGAGTTGCTCCAACCCCTTGGATGAAATCCTGGGTACTCAGAAGCCACCCCCCCACACACACACAGCTTCTCTCTCTCCCTTGTCTGCCTTGGCAGAGGGAGAAGCCCCACCAGCTGGGGTGTGGTTTTGGATGGATGGGAGGAAGGGGTCACCCTGCAGAGAAATGTCAGACCTGGGAACTCTAATTTCTCCCTTTGGGCCACCTCCTCCCTAGGCGTCTGTCTCAGGCTGCCTGGAGGCAGCCACTAGCACCCAACAAGGGCCGTGAGCGACAGCACACATCTGCGAAATACAAGCATAAGGGTGGGATAATGGGAGTCGGTTGCCCCAGTGGCTGTTCTGCTCTTTATGTGTGCAGTTCAGTTTGGGTGTTTGTCAGAGGTGGTGATTTTGAACACCGCTCCATCCTTTAAAAGCAGGGCCTCGGCTCATGAGAATTAAACTTCAATAATTGCCAACATGGGCGCAGAGCTTGGGAGCCTGCCCAGGGCTTCCTCAGACAACGCCGTTATGCTATGATTCATGTTCCAGCAGCGCTGCGAAGGGGGCAGAGGAGGGAACTGAGGCCAGCGTGGGTGGGGAAGAGAATCTGCCGGGGAGCACCAAAATTTGAGCCTGACCCCAGGCTCCGCAAGACCAGTGCGCACCCTGGCAGTGGCGCACCCTCTCCAGACTGCGAGAGGCTGGCTCTCCAATCAGGCCGCGGACCCCGAGCCAGCCTATGCCGCGCACGCGTCTGCGCGTTCTCGCGCGCGTATCTTGTGCCAGGGGAGGTGAAGAAGGCTCCAGTCTTAGAAAGAGGAGGCACTGGATCAAAACGCCCAGGCCGGCCGACGCCCAGCCCCATCCAGCAGGCTACAGAGGGTCTTGGAGGGGGTGCCCTCGCCGAGCGCGCGCCCCGCGCCGCCGCCCAGCCCCTTCCCAACGCCGCGCTACGAGGTTCGCCAAGGCGGCCGCGGGCTCCTGCTCCCCTCGCGCTTCCCCAGGGCAGGGTGGCACTGGCCTGCCCCGCCCCGCCCCGCACGCACTCCCGGCTGCGCAACTCGGTACAAGTTGGAAGCCCAGCCCGGCGGCTGTACTTGCGCCGAGCGCACGGCGGAGGGGGCGGCGGCGGCGCGGCACCGGCAAGCGAGGCAGGCGCGGAGGGCGAGGCTGCACCCTCATGGCAGTTCGCGGACTGCGGGGGGCGACGGCACCGAGAGCAGCGGGCGGAGGACTCGCGGTGGCGCCGGCGCCTAGCCCGGGAAAGTAAAGTTGGAGCCGTAGGGTGCACGCGGGCGCAGAGGCCCAGAGGAGCGGCGGCCCGCCCCCCGGCGTGCAGAGTCCTAGCCGGCTGGATGGGAGGTGGAGCGCCCGGGCCGCCGCCGCCGCCCGCAGCCTGCGCCCGGCCAGGGCGCCGGGGCCGCGGGACCGTTCTGGCACGCCCGTTCGGGTGCCGCGTAACCGTGGGCTCGAGGCCGGGGCGCTCCCCGTGAGCGGGACCGAGGGCGGGGCTGCGCGAGGACCCCGGGACCTGTCCCCTCCCCCCGCCGCCGCGTCGCCGCTAGCTCCGGGCGCCTCCTGCTCTGCACTTACACGCTCGGCAGCTGCGGGGAGCCCGGCAGCCAAGCTCTCCGGCGCGCCGCCCGCCGAGCCACCACGGCCGAGGGCCGGCTGTGGGGCGCCGCTGTCCCCGGCGGGCGCGCCAGAGGAGCAGGCGGCGATGTGGGCGCCGAGCCGGGCTGCGGGGCGCTCAGGCTGCCGCGGTTGCTCCCCGGCTCCCAGAGGGACGGCGTAGCTCGCGGGAGGACCATGGCGTCCCCGG
This sequence comes from Otolemur garnettii, assembly GCF_000181295.1. Taxonomy (NCBI): domain Eukaryota; kingdom Metazoa; phylum Chordata; class Mammalia; order Primates; family Galagidae; genus Otolemur; species Otolemur garnettii. Next base: position 2,432,917 of record NW_003852541.1, on the reverse strand, counting down.
CGCTGGCGGCGGCGCTGGCGGCGGGGGTGCCAATGCCTCGGGGTCTGCCTGGGGGCCGCCGCCCGGTCAGTACTCAGCGGGCGCTGTGGCAGGGCTGGCGGCAGTAGTGGGCTTCCTCATCGTCTTCACCGTGGTGGGCAACGTGCTGGTGGTGATCGCTGTGCTGACTAGCCGAGCGCTGCGCGCGCCACAGAACCTCTTCTTGGTGTCGCTGGCCTCAGCTGACATCCTGGTGGCCACGCTCGTCATGCCCTTCTCGTTAGCTAACGAGCTCATGGCCTACTGGTACTTCGGGCAGGTGTGGTGTGGTGTATACCTGGCGCTCGATGTGCTCTTCTGCACCTCGTCCATCGTGCACCTGTGCGCCATCAGCCTGGACCGCTACTGGTCGGTGACGCAGGCCGTCGAGTACAACCTCAAGCGCACGCCGCGCCGCGTCAAGGCCACTATCGTGGCTGTGTGGCTCATCTCGGCGGTCATCTCCTTCCCACCGCTCGTCTCACTCTACCGTCAGCCCGACGGCGCCGCCTACCCGCAGTGCGGCCTAAACGACGAGACCTGGTACATCTTGTCCTCCTGCATCGGCTCCTTCTTTGCCCCTTGCCTTATCATGGGCCTGGTCTATGCACGCATCTACCGTGTGGCCAAGCTGCGCACGCGCACGCTCAGCGAGAAGCGCGCTCCCGCGGGCCCCGACGGCGCGTCCCCGACGACGGAGAACGGGCTGGGCATGCCGGCGGGCGCGGGCGAAAATGGGCATTGCGTGCCCCCGCGCGCCGACGTGGAGCCGGACGAGAACAGCGCGGTAGCCGAGAGGCGGCGTCGCCGGGGGGCGTTGCGGCGGGGTGGGCGGCGGCGCGCGGGCGCCGAGGGGAGTGCAGGCGGCGCGGACGGGCCAGGGCAGGCGTCAGGGGAGAACGAGCCCGGGGCGCTGACTGCAGCCAGGTCCCCTGGGCCAAGCGGGCGCCTGTCACGCGCCAGCTCACGCTCGGTCGAGTTTTTCCTGTCCCGCCGGCGCCGGGCGCGAAGCAGCGTGTGCCGCCGTAAAGTGGCCCAGGCACGCGAGAAACGCTTCACCTTCGTGCTGGCGGTGGTCATGGGTGTATTCGTGCTCTGCTGGTTCCCCTTCTTCTTCAGCTACAGCCTGTACGGCATCTGCCGTGAGGCCTGCCAGGTGCCTGGCCCTCTCTTCAAGTTCTTCTTCTGGATCGGCTACTGCAACAGCTCACTCAACCCGGTCATCTACACAGTCTTTAACCAGGACTTCCGGCGCTCCTTCAAGCACATCCTCTTCCGACGGAGGAGAAGGGGCTTCAGGCAGTGACCCGCGCCACCTCACCCGGAGATCCTGGAAGGCTCCGAGCACGGAGCTGGGCAGAGGAGGTGGCAGGCAGGGCTGTTCATTTCCCCAGAGACCCTGGATGAATTGGCCTCCAGGATGCAGGGGAGGATTGGGCAGGGTAGAGAGACAGCAGGGCCTCCGGGGAGGGAAGGAGGAGAAAGGGGGACCCCTTTGCCTTCCTGCCTCAGCAAGGAGCCCTACCTCAACAAGGGTCTGCTTCTAGGGCCCCAGCTGTGGGGGTCCCGCCGAGGTGTGGCTGTGATGTCAGGGTTTTAGAATGCAGTGGTGGACACAAGCCCCCAAGTGTGTGAGAAAAGAGCCTCCCCCAGACACACCACCACCCTGTATCACGTCTGAGCAAGGGCTGACTTCCCCAGGACCTAGTTGGGTCGGCTGTTTGGGGTTAGGGAGAAAGAGGACATTGACAATCTTTGATAACTGAAAGTATTTCAATGTTTGCCAAAAACGACAGCGAAAACAACCAAACTATTTTCTAAATAAACCTTTGTAATCTAATGTTGGATCCAGCAGTTTGTCCTTAAGCCTGGGGGTATGGATACCTTCCAGACCCTCACCCTGTCTATCTCATGGCCCCACCCCAGGGCTGAACAGAGGGCTTCAAGTTTCTAATTTCCCCTCTTGCATGAGGAGGTCTTTTTCGTTAAAACAAAATGCTTTGTATACATGCAAAATATATATGTGTATATATACTCAAAATTCTTGTGCCTTAAGTGGCTAAGAGGCAAAAGGAATCTAGAATTCCCAAGCTGACTCCAAATTTAGATCTGGGGGACTGTCCTCCATGCATTCCCATCCTGTGCCTCCACCTGGCCCCCAGGGCCTGAGGGATGGAGGGGAGGCAGGCCTTCCCAATCCAGGCCACCCAGTAGCCTTGGGCGAGTCCTCCAGGCTCTGGCTAATTTCTGAGTGTGCCTCTTTGGAGGAGATAGGGTGGGCTTGAGGCCAGGTCTAGAGCCCTCGGCTTGGCTTGTGCAGCTTGGCCAGAGTAAAGTTGAAACAGTTTCTTACTATTTCTGAACCAATCTGGAGGTCATTGAGGTCTGAAAGCCACAGGTGAGGGAAAAGCCTGCAGTATTGGGAAGGGGTCTTGAGGCTGCCTGTTTCCCCCTCTCTAAGGGCTCCCCCACCCAGCTGAGTGTCCACATTCAGGTGACACTGAGGTTTGAGGAGGGGTGCATAGAAGAGGGGAGCATAATATTGAAGTGGGCTCCCTGGGTGCTGGGTCCTCAGGGGACCAGGACCCTACAGATTTCCAGCCTCTGCACAGAGCAGGGAAGCCCTGGGACAACTGGGGTGAAGGGCCAGAGTAGGACTTGGGTGTAAACATGGGGGAGGTAGAGCCCCCAAACCACAGACAGTGCTTGAGCTCCTCAACTAGAACAATCCAAAATTTCCCTGCCACCCCCAGGGCTTCCCTAAGTATATGCCTCTCCTCCCAGGCCCTGCCTGCCCAGCTCTGCTCAGAGCACTTCTGGATTCCCACCTTATCTCTCCTGGGCCTGGGCTGGCCTAGTGTCTGTCCTGGGGAGGAATCAGCCCTGGGTTCTGCCTTTCTTCCCTAAGCCCTGTCCCCCAAGTCAGGCACCAGAGCAGGCTGCTTCCTGGTCTGACTTGTGTTCCTTAGAGAAGTGCCCTTGCAGCTGCCTGGCTGCATCACACCAAGCTGTGTATGGGCCCTCGGTACCCAAGGTGCAAAGAGCTATCCCCACTGGTGTTCACCACTCATACCTGCTATGAGGGTGGTGGAAGGTCAGCGGCCACCCCACACCCACCCCTGTCTCAGTTTCTCAGACTCAGGTGGGGAAACTGAGACTGGTGGGTGTGGGGTGGTGGGTGACCTTCCACCACCAGGCCCAGGCAGGGAGTCCACAATCATTGGCCCAGGTATCATGGGGTTGCTACACAATTCACACATATCACTGCTCTCTCTGGACCACAGACTCTGCCAGGCCTGCCAGTCTGTGGTCCAACCTGCCAGAAAAATCAGGGGATCATGGGGGTGACCTGTCTTAGAGATTATACAGCTGGCATCCTGCAAAGAGGCACATGGGGAAGCTCCAAAGGCAGGCCTCAGGACCACAAAGGGATCACTACATCCTTATTTAAAAACTCTCCAGACCCCAGAATTTTCACGCCAGAATCTGCCTCAGACCAAGCTTGCAGGATGGATCCAGAACTCTTAAACTGGGCAAGATGAGAAGGCAGCTCTTAGTACCCCCACCAGCATTCAGGACCCCCAGTCCAACCCAAGATGCTGTTGCCTGAGAGTAACATTGTAGAGCCCATTTTGGAGTATTTTTACTAGTTCATTTCCTGTGGCAATTGCTGTATTTCATGGGGGCTCAGAGAGGTGACCTGCCCGAGGTCACACAGCTGGCAATAAGAGCTGGGCCTGCCTCCAAATTCAGCCACAAAATAGAAGTACTTATTGAGCATATTCTTCCCACTCCCAACTGTCTCTCAGGAGGCTGTAGGGAATGGATGCTTCCCAAAACTGAGGAGTGGATCCCAGGAGGGCACAGCTCTAGCAAAAGGCTGGAGGGCAGAAGGAAGCTTTAGGGAATGAAGTGCCAAAGTAGGGGAGACAGAGATAGGACACAGCAGGAGGCTGAGCACAGGGGCCAGAGACTGCAGAGATACCTGGAGAACCACCTTTTTTAGGGCCACCCCCTTGTTCGAGTAGGGGAGAGGTGTTTGGTCATTGTGTTGGGTTTTTCTTTTTTATTTTTGAGGCTCCAGAAGCTGTGAGATCTGCAGGGTAAACACATCCCCCTGGTAGCTTGAAGCTTACTGCTTTGGGACCACCAGGGAGCAGGCCACCTTGGATCTGCAGAGTAACATTGGCCCCACCCCAAGGGTCTTGGGGCATTCATTCCAAGGGTGCAGCAGAGCCCATGGAATAATGTCAACAGACCCGTCTCATTTTCCTTTCCTAATCCCAAGCATTGCACCTTTCCAGGCTGTCACAGGAAATGCAGCTGGCAGATGTTCACCACTTGGTCATGACTGCTGCCCAGAGAGACTCGCTCTTCAGCTAGATAAACAGAGACAGATGCCTGGCTTCTCACCCCGACTGCCACAGGGATGTGGCTAGTCAGTGTGCTCTGCATCTTGGTATCTTTATCCAAGAAGTGAGGACACCAACATCTACCCCAAGGGTGTGTGAGCTGTCCGCTCCACATGCTGGGCCTGGAAGCACCTGACAAGAGAGTCTCTGGGGTACAGAGCCAGTAACCCCACAGTGGCTCTCCTCTTCACAGACCAGGCATTGGCCCTTCTCATCTCTCTACAAACCAACTGCATGGAGCCAGAGTTGTTTGTGGTCAGCCCCTGTCTGTAGTTGAGGAAACTGTGGGCCAGGGCCCCAGGTATGAGGTCCCAGAGCAACCTATGAGCCCAGAAAGGCCTAGCTGCAGATCTGGGCTCTGCTCCCACTCCCAATGTACCTTGGAGTTAATCTCCTGGGAGCGAGCGTCATGGATAACATGAGATGCATCCCCAGGCAGCATTTTACACAGCCAGTGTCCTGCTCAGGGCTTCCCTTTCTAGCTCTCAGGAGACTTCAGGCAAATAAAATAAAGTAACCACCAGGAGATGCAGGAAGGCTTGGACTTAAAGGACACCAGCTCCAACACCGGCCTTCTCTGGGTTCATCTGGACCTGGCCCAAGCGTGTTGCTGATGCATGAAGTTCCCACCAAATATATGTAGACATATATATATTTAAATTAACATATGTGTTTTAATTTAATTGGCTGAGTTTCTACAGAAAAGGGGGAATAATCCAAATATTCTGTTACAGCTCAATATGGAATTCAAAAGAAAATATTCCTGAGAGCAGCAGAAATACTCATACTTTATAACAGCAGCTCCGATCTTTGGGTCCTGTCCCCAGCTCTGGGGGTGGGGGCTGCAGGCGGGGGAAATGTGTTGCTGTGGTACTTGCTGGCGAGGAACCCGCCCTTCCTGGCTGTGCTGGCAGCCGGCTGTATTTTTATATCACATCCATCGGCAGGGCTCAAATATTCCAGCATAGCGTCGGATCAAAACATACAGTGCCTGCAGGCCTGTCTAGAGTCTGGTTGGACAGCTCCAGCACTTTGCCAAAAGTCCCATCAGCCCATATGGCCCCCACATGCAGGGGTTGGGAACCCACTATGCATCTGCCTCGACCATTGACTGCACACATGCCTACTTCCGAGTGTCCCATTTCACCAGCAGGACTGCTGAGAGCATCAGGAGCAATAAGAGGGGAGGAGAAGGGGAGGTTTGAGGCCATGAAAGTGTCCAATCTGTGTGGGAGGGACCCCAACAGACCCTCTGAGTCCATTCCCTGAGTGATCTACAAGTGTAAATAGGCTGCGTGCTCTTTCCTGCCTATGCCAGGCCAGGGATATGAAAAGGTCAGTGGCCCCAGCTGCAGCAGGGCACAGCTCCATCCCTCTAAAATCTGCCTGGGAAACAAGAGTCATCTGCAAACTCTGGGCCAAAAGACAGCCCTAGGGACCAAAATGTATTTTTTGCCTACCAAGAGGATTTTCACTGCTCCCATTAAAAGCCCTGGGTACAATAGGATGATTATGGTTATGGTAAAGAATTGCAATTCAAGATGGAGTAGGACCACTGGCCCAGAAAGCTGGATTAAAGGTGTCCTGTTCTTATGTCTGAGCATAAAATGTGCCCAGAGCTGCCTGGCAGCCATGGAGAAAAGGGAAACAAGATACAAACTCCCTCTTACTGCCTAATGCAAGGTTGATAGGAAAATCTATAGAACAAGGGATTGTCTCCTGGGCCCACTTGAAAGACCATTGATCACACAGGCCTCCACAACAAGGAGGAATCTGCCTTTGGGAGAGGCCTTTTGGGACTACAGAGGACCCCAAAAGAGCATCCATGCCATAGTCCATAAAGACATGAGGCAATGGCCAAAACACAGTGGTTCAGGTCCAACCCCTGTCATCAGCTGCACCAGATCAGGCCATTTAGTATTCATTGAGTGACACTCTCCTGAATGCCCTCCCATCAGGCTCTGGCTCTGAGGTGGGAGACTGCAGAGAACTATCATGGGGGACGTTCCAGCCAGTGCATGTGACTGTGGTTCCCCATGGGTGTTGCCTCCGGCCTCCCTACCCTGGTGCAGAATGAGCCTCTGGGGTCACAAAGCCCTCCTGACATAAGGCTCCTTGATCTAGGACAAGCCGGACCCTCCTAGGGGCTCCCAGGTCCTGATTGACCCACTCCTGCCCATCCCACTTTGTGCTCTGGCTTGGCCATGCTGCATGCCTTTGTCAATTAATGCTTTGCCCACTGCCAGGAATGCCCTTCCCACCTGTGTTTACCTGGCCAGGTCACACCTTCAGAGCCTCCATTCCTGCCCTCGGGTCCCTGAGGCTGGGTGAGGTACTACGCCATCCACCTAGGGCAGGGGGCCCAGTGAGGGCACAAGAATAATGAATGTTTCATCTTGGTCAGGCAGCAGCCAGGCAGAACAGACCTCCCCCCAGGATGCAGAGCCTCCCATCATCTCTCATGTGGAAACCCCCAGTGACCATCTGGGGTCTCCAAACCCAGGAGCCACCTACTGTGCCTGCTGGCTGGGAAGAGGAGCTGAAATGGATGCCCAGCATGGCCTCTCAGGTTGTTGGTGATAAACTCTGAGCAGCAAGAGGCCAGAGAGCTGGCGGCTGTGCCAGGCTTCAGCTCCCCACTCTGCTCTGGTGCTGCGGGGGATTTTCCACTTCACGTGCAGGCCCGGCTGCTGAAGCCGTATGTTCAGATATTGGTGGGCGGGCTTTTCCCCCGTTTCATCAGCTCCTAACTGTGCAGCATCTACAAGAACAGAAGCAACAAGGCACAGCCTTCAGAAGTGAAGTTGGGCTCCTTGCAGACAGCTGGGGAGAAACTTGAGGGGTTGTCTAGTTCAATGGCCTCCTCCCCACTCCACAGAGAGGATCTGAGAGAGGAGCCATAAAAAATAATGACAAAAAAGATAATGATTATAAATAAATATGATTGTGATCCCAGCAGCTTCATTTGTTGTATCTCAGGCTTTGGGCTAGTGCTGTGTGCACCCACTTTTCATGATTGCTAGGTAGAGATCCATGTGCCCATTTTACAGATGAGAAAACTGAACTCCAGAGAGGGAATGACATGAAGAGATGCTATCTCAGAGCCAGACACTAGCTACTCTTTCTACTCACCCATCACATTGAATCCTTCAACAAGCTGTCAACTACAATGCTATTTGTCTCATTTTACAGATGAGAAAACAGGCTCAGAGAGGGAAAGTGACTTCCCCGAAGTCTCCGTCTTCAGTTTTCGGAATCCAGATTCCTGACTTTGAGCTCTTCTCTATTACTTTGCCATTGCAAACAATGCTTAGATTAAAGTGAAACCAATAGGATCAGACAGGGCTCCAGAATGACCCTTCCCTGGAATTGCTTCGTTGTTTTGACATAGTCTGTCCTCTAAACCTCAGTGGAAAACAACAGTGTCCGTGTCCCTTCACAATGTGAATAAGGCCTGGCTTTGTTTTTATTATGTCGTCTTAGAAACGATTCAGAACAATGAGGCAGCTTTAAAGATCACCCCACCCAGGATATAAAATGCCAACATGTTTGTGGTGAAAAATAATTCAGTTACCCGTTTCCTAGAGTGTGCTGCCATTGTAAATCGAATTTCAAGCAAAATCAGTCCTCTTTTAATTGGTTCAAATGAAGCTGTTATTCAGAATTGATTGTTGTTGTTTCTGCAAGGATTCAAGCAAGAGGCAAAACAATAGAGTGATTCTCTCACTTTTGATGTTGCTCAATAATCAACAGGGCCTAGAAGTCCTCTGTGATATCTGGGTCCTTGCAGCCAAGGGTGGCTTTGCTACACACAGACAGGTAACTTGCAGGTGCTGAGTAACTGTTGACAGGTGAATGTGTGCCCAGAGAGGGCAGCAGAGTGGCCATTGACAGATGCTGCCTGGGTGCAGGGACATCTGTGTCAGGGCCCAGTTACAAAAAATCCTCTTTGGGGATCCTGGTATGATCATGGGATGGAGATTGGCCTTGGGTGACACCTTGGTCACCTGGCACTGGGACAAGTTTCTCAAGGTCACTGGGGATAGTCAGCCACTGTGGCCTCCGGCTTCTGGAGCCCCAAACTAAGACCTGAAACCTAACTGAGTCGTGTGATCCCCTGAGTGTTTCATTCCCACCCCTCCTGCCTCCTACACTGTTGTGAAGAGCCAGTGAGGACCCTGGAGAGCCCCAGAACCACCATGAAATACATTGGTCAGAAAGCTATGCTCAGTTGGGCATCTGTCCTAGGCAGGTGTGGCACCGCTTTAAGCCCATTACCTCCTGTTGGCCCACGCCCAGCTCTCCCAGGTGGATGGCCACTTGACCTTGGGGACATTGGACATCTGGGGAGATGAGTGGTCCTGGACTTCTGGGGTGCAGGGTTGAGGCAGGGTGGGTTACCCAGGCCCTCATCTCCAAGGGAGATGGAGGCAAGGGGTTCCCTGGATGACCTGCCCAGGGCCAGGAAGAAGAGCTCAGGCCAAGCTGTTGCCTTCCTCCAGTGCAGCCTGTTTCCTTCCCGCAGGCCTCACATAGAGGCCTGCACACAGTAGGCACTTAATAAACAGTACAAGAATCTATGTGAATGTGTCAAAAGCTCCTTCTGCTTTCCAAGTGTCTCTGGCAGGTCAAGACAGTGTCTTTAGACAATGGCACAGAGCAGGTATAGCAGGAAGGGGTTCTCTGCACCTCCGTATTCCAGTCCACAAATGGAGCTTGAGGAAGCCAGATTCCCAGCACTGCCCCTGATAGGCAGTGTTCATACAAGTCATGCTCCTGGCCTCTTCCTCTACTTTGCCAGGGGAGTAGGGGGCTCCAACAAACAGGGTGCCCCTGGTTTACTCAAAGCATTGGAGATCACCTGAACCCATTCTACTGATGGGCAAAATGAGGCTTGGAGAAGATTGTCTAGGGCCACCATCCACTCAGAACACAAAGGCAGGGAGGCGGGGGGGGGGGGGCTATGCCAGAGGTGGCGGGTTCAAACCCAGCCCCAGCCAAAAACTGCAAACAAACAAACAAAAAGATCACAAAGGCAGAGCCACTGGGGCCATCCTCCCGTCAGCCCCCTGCTGGTTCCTCTGAATAATGAGAGAAACCACAGAGGGCAGCACAGTGGTCCTCACCCCGCATTGTGCACCTCCTCCATTTAGGGAAAGGAGGGCACGATAGGGAGGTGAAGGACCCATTCCCAGTAGAACCATGTAGGCTTCAGGAGGGAGGAAGCGGGAAGCAGTCCTGCGCAGATGAGCATGCCGTGACTTTGGGAGTTTTCCATTTTCGCTGGAAGAAATCTCCCTCTGTAAACTTTCAACCTTAGATCCAAGGAAATTTTTAGAGCTAGCAGCCATGCCACCCCCCACGCGTGCTTACTCTCCTTAAATGTGCCCATGCTGTCCCCAGTAAAGTCACCAGGAATCGCACAGCCAGCTGGATGCCAGAAGCAGCCATGACTATAGGGAGGAGCTGGCCTGACTGTTAAAAGGGCTCAAACCCTTCACCAGCTAACTGGCAGGAGACAGTGACCAGGGGACCTGAGAAAGCCCTCAGAGATGGGGTCACCTGGGGTAAGAGATGGATGTGGGCATCTGGGCATCAGAGATGAGGTTCAGGGCCCGCCGAGTCCAGATCACCTGACCTCTGGGGTGGGCCCTCAGGGGCCTGCTCCTTGGAGGCCTGAAGTGCCATCAGTCATTCTGACTCTCAGCCCTCGTGCCTAAGACGACACAGGCAGAGGAAAGAAGGCTAAAACCTCTCTGCCACTGAGAGCTGGTACCTTTGCTGCCTTCGCAGGGCCTCGCTGTCCCCTGCAAAATGGGAGGCGTGGAGTAGGCCCTGTCAGCGGAGGACAAGGGCCTCCTTCTCTGCCAAAGCACTGACTCCCAGGAGGCTCCGCCTCTGTGGGATTTCCATGCCTTTCTTCAGTTTCACAGAAAATGTTCCTTGAGCATTTAAAACTCATAGGCCCTGCAGCCAGGGAGGAGACCACATGGGTGCCCTTAGGGAGCTCACAGTCTGGGGAGAGAAGGTGACATCCCTCAAACTGCCACAAAGAAATAACAGCCACGGGGTTCAGAGGACAGGCATAGTCTCTCTGAGAGCACAAGTCAGGCTGCCTAGTCGGCCACTGCTCAGCTGGACACAACCCCACCCCTCAACGCCCTGGTGTTCTAACCATTCTGGGCAGCAGAGCTCGGCCAGGGCCTCGGGATGTTTCCCCACCTGCCCCTATGTCTCCAGAGCAGGGGCCAGCCATGCTGAACTGAGAGCCCTTGGTCATCTGGCCATTGGCCACTCAGCTCCAGGGGGTAGGACTAGGGTTTCTTCAGCACCATGAAAGTCCATTCCCCAGGCTGACCTGGCCTCAGAAGACTTTTAGGCAAGACAAATGTGGTAGCAGCCAGGAATATTGCCCTGGTTTTACCATTCCAGAGAAGGCACAGGTGTCAGGCCCAGCATATGAAACATTACTTAGTGTTGGGGGGCATGTATCCACTGATGGCTGTGGTGGTCGGTGAGGATTTATGCCCAGTGTCCTTGGCATTCACTTCCCACTGAAGGGTGCTCCATGCAAGTGTTTGCCCTGACCTTCGGCAGGGAGGCACCTGGCCCTGCCCCATTCTGGATATCTCGGGTTCAAGGGAGGCTCAGCCAGGCTGAGTAGCTTGTTCTTTCCAGGTCCCCCCCAGCTGCTCAGCGACTGAGGTTCCTGTGTACTCTTCACAGTGCCAAGAGAGGGAAGTGGGTTTGCCAAGCGTAAGAGTGGCTCAGGTGCCTTCCCTGGGAACGTTTACCACCTAGAGAGTGGGCACTTTAGTAAAAGATCCCTGTGGAGCAGAGTGGGCACTTTAAGTAGGCCTCTCTGTGGGCCTGGGCTAAGGACACAGCATCTGCCCTGTGCCCATGGCCCAAAGGCCCACTGGTTGCAGGAGATGAAAGTCAGGGCAGGCTACATGTAAAATGATAATGCAGGGCCCCAGCTGGGGGCAGGGAGGGCAATCTTCCCTCCCCAGGGGCCTCTCTCTCCAACCTGTAGAGGATGGATGACCTACGTCTAGTCTGTGCCCTCCATGCCCAGATACTCTGCGTCTGAATGAGGAGTGGGCCAAGACCTCCACTGAGTCATCTGCTGAGTAGCAAGCAGGGCCAGGGGGACCTGTACCCCACTGGCCCCGATGCTATGGGACACCCAACTAATCTCAGGCCTGCCTGTGTGCATACCCAGGGCCTCTCCAGGCATAGGGAGAGCCAGTGGCTCAGTGTAGGGTCAGGTGCTTGGAGCAGGACATGGGATGGGAGGTCGCATGTGAGCTGAGGCCCACTGACCATTCAGACTCCTCTCAAGATGCAATTTCAAAGACGTCATTGTTAAGAATTTCATGATGGCAATGGCAGACCACTAAACCCCAAGGGGGGGCTATTGGAAGCTCAGGGCCCTCTAGGATACACCTGCCATGCTGCCAACCATGAAGGCAGCCACACTCAAGTATTCACTGGGTTTTTCTCTAAGGGCAGTAGAAAGTCCAGAGCTGAAGCTGATCCCAGCAAGTTTTGTCTCCCATGGTCCACATGGATCTGTGAAGTGTCAGAGGTCACTTTTGGCCTCTTTGGCTTACCTCCCTGAGAGGAAGAATCATTCATTCATTTTTCCACTTCACTAATTCAAGTAACATTTGCTCAACGTCAGCTGCATAAGCAAAGAACTCAGGAAAACACAGAATTCCAGAGAATTCCTACAACAGTTGAAAGCCCTCCTATAATTATTAATGTTATTATCTGAAAAAAAATGCACCTTTATAATCATTCCTTAAAAATATATATCTGGAGAACTCACCACACGCCTGGCACCAAATTAGCAAAATAAGACACACCCCCTGCTTTCATGATATTTGTAGTGCTGTGGGGGACAGGTATAGCCAAAACCACACAAGCAAATATGACACTGCAAACTGTGTGCTGAAAACCAGGTGGCCTGCCCTGAGCAGAGGGCTGGGTCTGGGTGAAGGCTGATTGCAGGAGAGCAGGCCTCTGGCCTGTCCATCTTAGTTGTGGAGGCAGCGGCTGGGAACTCGAGCTGTGATATCGCGGTGTCAGCAGGGCAGGTTTCTCCCAGGCATCCTTGGAATGTAGATGGCATCCTCTCTCTGTATCTCACCACGTGGTCCTCCCTCTGCGTGCTTGTCCTAATCCCACTTCTCATAGGAACACCAGTCAGATTGGATTAGGGCCATCCTAATGAGCTTGTTTTAGTTTAATTACTTCTTTAAAGGCCCTGTCTCTACATATAATCACATTCTGAAGTGCTGGGGGGTTAGGGATTCAACATGGAAATTTGGGCAGGATACAGCTCAGCCTCTGGTACCTCCTGAGTCAGTCCTCTCCACCCCCATGCACAGTTATGTGATGTAGGCAGGTTCCTTCTTTCTCCTGCCTTAATTTCCCTGCTGTAATCCCCAAAACTTTAATAGTGCCTGCTGCATGCAGGGTGGTTTTGAGAAGCCCTCAGAGAGCACTATCAGACCCCAGGAGTGCACAGCCCTGATGGAGGTCATCACTTTCCCCAGTAGCTGGTCCCAGTCCTCCCACGAGCCCTGCAGGGAGGGCTTGATGTCTCTACAGGTGGGCAGTGTGGGAGCTTCAGGCAGCAACTCAGGGACTCCAGCTGGTAAGAGGCAGGGCAGCCTGAGCACATGCCAGCACGCACATCCCTGGCTGGCCAAGAAACTGGTGGGGTCTGTGATTGCTCATGGCCTTGGGTGAGGAGGGGTGTCTTTGAGATCCTTCCAACCTGGGGTGCAAAAACAGGCGATTGTCCCTGGTGAGGCCAGTTTTGGGTGCTGGCTCCCTAGAGAGTGGGTGCCAAGCAGTGGGAGGAGGGCAGACCCCCGAGGAGCTGTGCAGTGCTGATGCCTTCCATGTTGGGCCAGACTTTACAGCCTGCCTGCCACCTGTGCAACCTGAGGGCAGTTTTTCTTATTGTTTTCATTTTCAGTGTTTATTACAGCTTTATTTATAACTTAAAAAATACTGGGACTACCAAAGCTCATCAGCTGGTACATGGATAAACAAATTGCAGTGGGTCCTGAGAGTGGAGTCCTGCTGGGCAGCCCGGAGGCTGGGCCTCTGCTCTGTGCACAGGCTCAGAGGGTGGGCCGCACAGGCACGGTGCAGCAGAAGGGAGCCAGACTCCAAATCTGCGTGTGCCCCCACTCCCTCGACGTTTTTTGTTTAATAGACTTTACATTTTGGGGAGTTTTGGGTGCATAGCAAAATTGAGAAAAAGTGGCTCCCCTGTGCCTTCCCCGCATTATTTAATATCTCCACCTACACAGGGGAGTGGGGGGCAGAGAGGGGGGCTGTCACAGTGGACTTTGCCAGGTGAGAGGGGGGAGTCCTGGAGGTGGAGGGGAAGTGCATTGTAAACTGTGAAGTGCAGCACCTAGGGTCAGGCTCATCCTCCCAGATTCAGTAAATGGCCACTAAGGCTTACAGAGAGCAGAGAGCTCCCACACCCAGACCAGGAAGCTCTGAAGAGGTGCCTCTAGCCATGGTGCTTAGAGCTGAGGCAGAGGGACCCTCCCAGCCTGACCAAGCCCTCTTTGAGGCTTGTCGTTTGCAGTAACAATGGAAAACTATCAGCTGTCTGTGGGGTTCCAGCAAAGCCAGTTCTTATCTCCCATCAGCACGCTGGAGGCTCGGAGGCCAGGAGAGCTGGTGGGAGGGTCGGGTGTTTCTGCTCCAGGACAAGGAGGGCCAATGTTGCTGCCTGGGACCCCAGCTGGACCACTGCCAGGTCCCCACTCAGCCTGTGGTGTGCCATACCAGGGGCCTGGAAGAAGAGCACAGGATGGCCTATCCTTGGGGATTGAGGCTCCAGTCTTGGCCCTGTCCTTACCCACTGTATGCCCTCAGCATTGTCCTTCACCTCCCTGAAAGCATCCTGTCAACAACTGAGTTTCTTTAGTGCCTACTATGCCCAGCAGCCCTGCGGCAAAGCTCCTGGAGGTTCCTTGAGACCACTCGAGGCTATCGAAGGTGAAGGGGCTCAGAGCAGAGGGTTGGTGATGGCTGGAGCCAGGATTTGAACCAGATCCCTAGGGCCCCACCGTATGGACCTCTGCAGAGGATCAGCATGCTCACAAGGCGGCAGAAGCCTCCTGCTTCCTCAGGGATGATGACATGGCGGGGTGGGGACCCTATAGGGAAGCAAGTTGCTACCTGTGCTCTGAGTTGGGTTCTCAGCCAAGGTACAGTTACCGGGGTTTCTGTGGCTTCAGTGGACATAGGTCCCAGCTGGCCCCCAGGGGACAGCAGGGAGGGGCGATGCAGTGCCCTCCTCTGAGTGGGCAGTACCACAGGACCTATGTGAGGTTCCTTCTTCTGGGCCCACTCTGGGCCAGAACTGGGTGCAACAGTGAGCAAATGACTGTCTAGCTAGAAAACAGGTCTTGGTGGAAGCCATAACCAGGGATGTCTGCTGCAGGCCTCTAAGTGAGTTCCGGCCTGAGGGAGGAAATAGCTGGAGGGGGGAATCTTAAGAACATGGCAAGATGAAACAGTGCTTTTCTGGCTGCTGGCTGGAAAAACTGGGGCCCAAAGTGTCACATCTGGTGTCACAGTCTGTCTCCTTTCCTCTGTCCACCTGCTCATCAGAGTCCCCCGAAGAGGTGGACTTCCCAGCTTAGCAGGCCAGGAAGAGGGGTCCCTGATCAGATCCCACATGCAGCTTAGAGGCCAAAAGTGGAGTGAAGCCCATGTGGCCATGTGGCTGGCCAGAGGGCAGGAAGATGGGTCTGCACAGAGAGGTCAGGTCCTGCGGCCAGGGGCACGCCAGTATAAGGCAGCTCTGGGAGGCTGCTTTGCCCACCTCTTCCCTAAGGCCCCCTGCCTCTGGGCTTACACTGCTAGTTGCCTCCAGATGCCCTCACCCTGCAAGGCACTCTCTTCCTGCTCCTCTGGCATTGCAGCCCTTGAGAGACAGTGTCTGTACCTGGGGGTACTGAGTTCCTTCTCATGTAATGGCCAGCCTGCCTCTCTATCTGCAAACCCACTTTGCTTACACAAAGTTCTTTCTCAAGGCCACATTGTCTGGCTCCCTGGTGGTAGCAGTGTCCTCTGCCCAGGGCCACCCTGGACTTCTCCTAGACCTGCCTCTCTTGAGCAGCCCTTCCTGGGTCTGGACCCAGGCCCTGATGGACTCCCATGCTAGCTTTTCTCTCCCACTGGACCAAGGTCTTGCTGGGCTCTGGCTGAAGCTGCTGGAGGCTCCTGGTCAAACGCCTACTAGACATCCCACTGTCCCCAACCTAAGACCCCTCATACCACCTTAACATGACACCACTCTGATAACAGAATTTTGTCTTCAGTAGGTTCTTGGTCTCAGTGATTTGAAGAATAAATTTGTGGACCACAGGTCAGTGGTAAGACAGGATTTATTTACAGAAAAGAACACAAAAACACCAAAGCTCCCAGGAGGAAGAGAAAACCCAAGTCGGGAGAGGAAAGCTTTCTCTATCTCTGTCTGTCTGTCTGTCTCTAGGCTCTTTGTCTAGGGGTATATATAGTTGAGTGGGGCCCTTGGTAGTTACATTTAGTGGGGCTTGGCAGTTACATTTAGCATGTCTGGGACAATGGTCTGGGACAGGAATGAATGGCTACAATGCCTTTTATTTCTAGGCCTAGGAAACTTACATGAAATTGACCAGGCCTAGAAAATGGGAGGTTCCCTGTTCAGCCTAAGGTGCTGGTGTCTCCCCAGCAGTTGTCTGGCCTCTTTGGCTACTGGAACCTCCTGCAGGGCCCCCCTGCCTACCCTCCAGCCCACTGGTTCCTCTGCTCCCTGCCACTGCACCATCGCCAAGGTGGAGGCAGCAGGTCAGCACCTCCCAGCTCCACCAGCTGGCTGGGATGCCACTTGTCCTGTATCACCTCCACCCCAGCCAGTTGGCCTGCAAATACTGAGCAACCAGGGATAGGCATGAAACTCTGAACAATGGACACAATTTCAAACCCCGTGTCTTGGCAGTGCCTTAAAGCCACAGAGTTGAAGATCACTGGAGTCATTTCTCCTGCTCTGCTGACATGAAAAGGAAAAATCTGGAATAAAGCTCTTCTCACAGCCACAGCCACCAAAATGCCACCCCCTGCAAGTGTGCTCGCTACTCAAACATGATTCCTCCTTCTCAGGGGCAAACCCCCCCCAGCAGTTCCCGCTGCAAAGCGGTAAACCTGTCGCCCTAATGAATAGCTTTCATTTAGAGCACGGTGAGAAGGTGCACAGGGAGACGGGTGGTTGCTGTCCGCAATGTTCCAGAATCTCCTGCTCAGCTTTCAGCATTCCTGTGAACTTGGAGCACCCAGCACAGCATAATATTGTTGACATTTTTGAGCCAAGAGGGGCAGTTTTAAGAAGCCAAAATTTGTGCTGATTTGTGTGTCCCCGCTGTTCTTACAAAGTCCCCATCAAATGTCTATTCAGGTCCTCTTGCATGCCTCCAGTGATGGGGTGCTCATTACTTTCTGGTGCAGCCCCCTCCTTTGCAGGGACTCATGGCTGAGACTGCAGGGGAGGAGACTCTGAGCCCCCCCCTTCTGTTTGCTTATTTAGTGAGCCATTACGGAGCACCTGCCATGTGCCAGGCCCTGTACTGGAGCTGGAAGACCAGGGTTCCAGGGAGAGGCTGCCTTTTGGGGGACCAAGTTCAGCGGCCATTGCAGAAACCAGGTAGCAGCACCCCTATTTAGGTGCAGGGGCTGCTTGTCTGTGATAAGATCTCATGCAGGTCTGACCCCTATGGAAGGAGAGAGATAGGGTGGGGAAGCCTCAGACCACAGCTGATAGCTCTGAGAAAGTCTGAGCCTCCCATGGGAAAGCATGGTGTGGTGTGACTCCAGAGCAGCCCACTAACTCTCCACAGGCCTCTTTGAAGGGGGTAAGGTTGCCCAAAAGCTTCTGTAGCACCAGGCTTCAGTCTGCAGGTGGCCACATACTGAGCATGACATAGCACCTAGCTCATGGTCAGTGGCTGTAGGACATCAGTATTTCAGGGATCCTGAGTGACCCAGAGCAGCCCTCTTCAAAAATGAGAATCAGAGCACTCCTTTATTACAATAGAAGATCGAGGCTTGGGGACCCAAGGGACTTGCCCAGATGGATTGTGAACGGTGCAGCTTCTGACCTGCCTGACTCTCATGCAGGTTTCCAAGCATAGCTGACTAGTAAGAATCAAGTGTGTGCAGCCCCAGGCATGAGCCAGTAGGGACTCACTCCAGGATCTCATTAGCCATTCCTAAAATAATATTCCAAGGCAGCTCCTGGCATAGCCCTGCCTGCCTCCTGAAGGATATGGCCTCTTGTCCTCCTGACCTCCCAATTGTCCAGAGGCTCCTGATGGCTGCCCTGGGCTTGTGGTTCTCAGATGACCAGCACCCAGCCCAGGCTGGGCACACAATAGGGAAATCAGTCAAGGAAGCTGGGTCAACCAACGAATGAAGAATGAATGAGTGTGAGTGAATAAATGATACGTCAGGGCCTGAACTCTGCTGCCATTGCCCTTGCTTTTCTTTCCTCATATCTACCTCTCTTATCCTTTTCACAGGCTGTCCCTTTCTTAATGGCACTGGGGGTGACCGGGAGCCTGGGAATGGGGAGGGGTTTGGTAAGGGAATGGGGTGAGGGACAGGTGTTAGCCCTGTTCCATCTTGGATTCACTCTCTTAGCAGCTGTGGCCTTTTTGGCAAAGCCAGAGAGGTGGCAGGTGCATGCAGGTTCTCGAGCCATAGGGTAGGGGCTCATCTGTGAACCACGGGCCCCATCTGGGTGCAGACCACAGGTGCCAGGAGGCATGTGCGTTGAGCATGTGTGTTGGGATGAGGTGAACAGATTCTGGGGCTAATGGTGCAGTGGCCCCTGGGGGTTGGGGGTGATAGGGCTCCTCTCCAGCTCCCCTGATGCAGCCACAGAAATGAGCAATAAAAGCCTTTTTGTTGCCTTTTCAGCCCAGACAAAATCAATAAATTCTGGAAACATGAGAACAGCTGACCTTTGAGATTTCTAGCAAACCTTCAAAGAGTGATTTTTGTTTGGGCTCAGTGCTCAGGGCCAAGTCTGAGGCACAGGGAAGCCCCCCACATGGGCCCCAGCTCTGGGTGTGGAATTGTCATAAGGGGGTAGAGACCCAGATCCTGCTTTCCTTCTCAAGCAGGCTTCACATACTTGCAGATTCCAGAAGGTTCTATAGACTGAGCCTCCTCTTCCTGATTGCTGCGTTACTGCCTTAGCTGTGTAACAGCTCCTCCTTTTCCTCTAGAAAGTTCTCTGGCGGCTACGGACTTGTAGCATGACAGGGTGGGCAACACTACTCTACACATAGGGAAACCGAGGCCCAGAGATAGAAAAGGACTTGGGACTGAGGCAGGACTGCTTAGCTCGGCTGCTGGTTCTCTCTGCCCTGCCACCCAGACCCCAGCTGTCCCTGCCTGGGCTCCTCAGCTGTAACATGGGCCCCTGTGGCCCAGTGTGGCATTGGTTCTTGCCTGGGTGCCCTGTGTAGTTACCGGCTGGTCTTCACACAGCCCTGGTCATGCTCCAGGCTGGGAAGAAGCAGCGGAGCAGCCATGGTCCCTGTGCCCTGTGAATAGATCTCTGTGAGGTAGGATGGGATGGGGAGAAGAGGAAAGAAACGGAGGCCCCTCTATCTTAGGGCTAATGGCTGCCTGCAGAAGGAGGCTGCAGGAGGGGCCAGGCCTGGGGAGAAGGCATGGAGGCCTCTTGAGTTTTGAGTGGAAAGCTCAAAGAGAAGGCAAGACCAAGGGGTCTGGGGACTCTACAGGTCAGATGCCATCTGTACAGGTAGAAAGTCCAACACTGCTGTGGGACAGCTGACTCCCTCCCCAGCACAGATAGCAGAGGCCGCTCAGACCCAGGCTGGCTGTCCAGACCCACAGAGGGGGTGCAGTGCAGTGAGGGCCTACAGCATGGTGGCTGCTGCTCCACACTGCCAAGACAGTTTTGAGCATCTACACCTGGGTGGGCTTGGCAGAGGCCCCAGCTCCCAGCCAGCCAGGACTTGGGCAAATGTTCAACTATGCCAACTCATGGCCACCGCCTGGCCCATTTCCATGGCCTCACATAGCATGCCAGCTCCCCGGCTCGAGAGTGGGCTCCTGAATGTCCACACAGAAGGAGAGAGTGCAGGATGGCAGGGTTTGAAAGGGGCTCTGGGAGGGGCCCTCTGCAGAGTGGGGAGGGGGCTGCCTGCCCTCCCTTGGTGTGATCAACCTTGGGTGTTGGGAGGAACAGAGAGAGCCACAGGCAAGCTGGGCCTCCTAGGAGGCTCCAAGATGTGCAGCTTCCTGGCCAGTCCTCCTCTCACCCAGAGCCTGGATTGCACTGGAAGTAGTCTTCTATGAACATGCAGGAGACTAGGGGTCCCTGACCCAGTCCAGCTTCACCCAGGCTACCTCCTGTCTGTCCACACCCAAGATAATTTATGCTCAAGAGCAGCAAAAACCTGGTGTCTTCACCCATTTGCATGTTTTTGAGATAGTATCTTGCTCTGTCACCCAGGATAAAATCAGTGGCATCATCACAGCTCACAGTAACCTCAAATTCCTGGGCTCAAGTGACCCTCCTGCCTCAGCCTCCCTAGCGGGTAGTGATATAGGACAAGTGGCATCCCAGCCAGCTCGTGGAGCTGGGGGGCGCGGACCGACTGCCTCTGCCTTGGCGATGTTGGTGTGGTGGCAGCAAGCAGCGGAAACAGTGGGCTGGAGGGTGGGCAGGGGGCCCATTTCCTAGGCATGGGAATGAAAGGGATTGTAGCCATTCATTTGTGACCCACACACAGCCCAAACATGTCCCAGAAATGATGTCCCAGACACACTAAATGTAACTACCAAGCCCCGCTAAATGTAACTATGGAGGGCCCCATGTGACTATATACACCCCTTGACAAAGAGCCTACAGACAGAGAGAGAGAGAGAGAGAGCTTTTCTCCTGACTGGGTATTCTCTCTGTGCCAGGAGCTCTGGTGTTTCTGAATTCTGTGGTCTGTGGATTCATTCTTCAGATCACCAACACCAAGAACCTACTGAAGAGCAAAATTCCAGTATCAGTAGGACTATAGGCACTGCCACTCCCCAGCTAATTAAAAAAAAAAAAATTGTGTAAAGACAGGATCTCACTATGTTGCTCAGGCTAGTCTTGAGCTCCTGGCTTCAAGAGATCCTCCTGCTTTGGCCTCCCAAAGTGCTGGGATTACAGGCATGAGTCACTGTGCCAGGCCAAACTTGTGTAGTTTTTTAAATTAATAAACTTTGTGTGTTAAAGAAATTTTAGTCTACAGAAAAAAAATGAACAGATAGTACAGAGAGTTTCCGTATAACCTTTCTCCCCCAGCCCCTGTTAGGAATGTCTTGCATTGGTTACAACTAAAGAACTAATATTGAGCCAATATTGACATGTCATTATCTGAAGTGTACCGTATACATTAGGGCTCCCCCGTGGTGTTGGACATTGTCTGGTTTGGACAAATGTGTGATGACATGTACCCACCACTATGATATTGTACAGAGCAGTGTCGCTGCCCTCAAACTCCTGTGCTCCACCTGTTTGGCCCTGCCCCTGCCAAACTCCTGGTAACATCTCTTTACTGTCATGATCACTTGCCTTTTCCAAATTGTGACAGAACTGGAACCCCAGGTGTGTCTCCCACCCACACTGGCCCCTCTCACTCAGCAGTGTGCACTCACGGTTGCCTCACGTCTTCACGGTATGATAGTTCATCTCTTGTTGAACAACATTCCCCTGTCTGCTTATACCCCAGTTTGTCCACTCACCTACCGAAGGGCATCTTGGCTATTTTCAGGTTTTGGCAATCATAAATGGAGCTGCTACGAACATCCATGGGCAGGTTTTGTGTGGACACAAGTTTTTAGCTCCTCTCACCTTCTGCCTCACCAGGACCTCCCAGGTGCCTGGGTCCCTGGGGGGCTGAAGACTTGGGAGGAGTCCTCACCAGTGGGGTCCTGCTTCTGAGAAGGCCACATCCCAGCAAGAGGGACACACCCCCAGGAGGTTTTGTGTGCAGTGTGGGGCACCATTGTCAGAAGGCTGTTCAGGGCTGGGTGGGGCTCCTGGAGGTGGTGTCAGGAGATGGGGGTGAGCGAGGGTTGAGCAGGTGGGAAGGGGGAGACGAGGCCAAGGAGGGACACTAAGGTGAGCACAAAGCAGGTGGGAGGCAAGGTGGGGTCTGGGGAGGTGGAGTGGAGGTGGAGGTGGGGTGTGCTCATACCTGCAGGCACTGAGAGCACCTCGGGGAGTCTGAGCTTCATCTACAGCAGTGATTTTCAACTGCTGTGCCGCAAAGAATTTTAAAGATCATTAATTAAATTATTTTCAAAACAAGTTCAAAGCACAGTAAGTATATTCTTTTTTTAATCAACACAATTTAAGTATGCCACGAAAGTTTAACTATAGGTTCATGTTTGCCATGAGATAAAAAAGGTTGAAAAATATTGTTCTAGAGGGACATGGGGCCCAGCTGAATGGGCTTCCCCTTGGGTGGATGGAGAGCAGATCAGGGCGAGTAGCCAAGGGTAAGGGGTGAAGGGAATAGAGTTCCTTAAATGGAAGAGAAGGGGCTCATTTTAAGTGAGGGCTCCACCCAGCCCCCAGCCCCAGCCCCCAGTCCCAGCCCCTACGCTCCTCTGGCTCAGACCCAGCATAAAGAGGGCCGCGAGCAGAGAAGGAAGCCAGGCCACACCCAGGGCATGGGTGCATCTTGGATACCTCACTCTCAGACCAGCTAGAGCCCTGAACAAGGCTCCCCACAGCAGGAGAGATAGCAAGGGCTCGGGAGCGGGAGGCTTTTTGGGAGGTGACAGGAAGCACAGGCAGGGAGTGGAGAGAGAGGGGAAGAGGAGGAAGGCACTAAAGCCTGGAGCCAGGGCAGGCCACCTGCCATGGAGGAGCACAAGAAACACACCTGGAGTTGGACTCGGCTGGTTTTTCACTCAGTGCATCAGGAGACCTTGCCTGTGGGGCGCATTGGTGAGGGGGTGTTAGAACATCTCATAGGATTGGGCTTTGGTTGACCTGGGGGGTGGCGCCAAGGTGACAGCAGGCTGGCTCTAGACCGAGTGCTGACAGGGAGCAGACAGTTCTGTGATGGGACAGCCCATTCTCTGGCATTGCGGGGAGGGTGGCTGGAGGGGCTGATGCTGAGCTTGGGAAGGAAGGCTAGGTCCCTCCATTAGTGCAAAGGGGGCAAGTCTGGCATTTTGTTTTTTGTTTTGTTTTGTTTTTGAGGAAACTTTTTTTATTATTATTTTTCTTTTTTCTTTTTTTTTAATTAAATGATAGTTGTGTACATTGTGCAATCGTGAGGTACAGTATGATGTTTTCATATACAATTTGAAATATTTTCATAAAATTGGTTAACATAGCCTTTATGTCATTTTCTTAGTTACTGTGCTAAGACATTTATATTCTACTTTTAGAAAGATTCACTTGTACCCTTGTAAGATAAACCATAGAGGCGATCCCACTGATCACCCTCCCTCCACCCACCCACCCCCTCCCTTCCCCTCCCCCTATTCCTTCCCTCTATCCCCTCCCCATATTCTTAGGCTATAATTAGGTTATAGCTTTCATATGAAAGCTATAAATTAGTTTCATAGTAGGGCTGTGTACATTGGATATTTTTTCTTCCATTCTTGTGATATTTTGCTAAGAAGAACATTTTCCAGCTCCATCCATGTAAACATGAAGAAGTAAAGTCTCCATCTTTCTTTATGGCTGCATAGTATTCCATGGTGTACATATACCACTGTTTATTGATCCATTTGTGGATCGATGGGCACTTGGGCTTCTTCTATGATCTGGCTATTATGAATTGGGCTGCAATAAATATTCTGCTACAAATATCCTTGTTGTAATGTGGTTTTTGGTCTTCTGGATATATACCTAATAAAGGAATTGCGGTATCAAATGGCAGGTCTATTTTTAGTTTTCTAAGTGTTCTCCAGATATCTTCCCAAAAGGAACGTATTAGTTTGCATTCCCACCAGCAGTGTAGCAGTGTTCCCTTTTCTCCACATCCACGCCAACATCTCTGGTTTTGGTATTTTGTGATATGGGCTAATCTTACTGGAGTTAAATGATATCCCAAAGTAGTTTTGATTTGCATTTCTCTGATGATTAAGGATGGTGAGCATTTTTTCATATATCTGTAGGCCATGCACCTATCTTCTTTAGAGAAGTTTCTCTTCAGGTCCCTTGCCCAGCCTGAGATGGGATCACCCATTCTCTTTTTGCTAATACGTTTGAGTTTTCTATGGATTCTGGTTATTAAACCTTTGTCACAGACATAACCTGCAAATATCTTCTCCTATTCTGAGGGCTGTCTGCTTGCTTTACTTACTGTGTTCTTGGCTGTGCAGAAGCTCTTTAGTTTGATCAGGTACCAGTAGTGTATTTTTGATGTTGCTTCAATTGCCCGGGGGGTCCTCCTCATAAAATATTTTCCCAGGCCAATTTCTTCAAGTGTTTTCCCTACACTTTCTTCTAGTATTTTTATGGTGTCATGTCTTAAGTTCAAATCTTTAATCCAGTGAGAGTCTATTTTAGTTAGTGGTGAAAGGTGTGGATCCAGTTTCAGTCTTCTACAGGTTGCCAGCCAGTTTGCCCAGAAGTCTGGCATTTTGAGGATGGCACTGTGGCCTTGCTGGAAGTAGACAGCCTGTGAGCTCTCTCCTCTCCCACAGGAGGACACAGCTTTGCTGAGCACAGCTTCACCCCTCTCCAGCCAGGAGGCCGTGCACAGACGGAGACAGAGACTAGAGTGATGAACCACAACCTGAGGGATGCCAGGAGCCACCAGGAGATGCAAGAAGTAGGAAGAGGCCTCTCCTAGAACCTGCAGAAAGAGTATGACCCGCGGTGTCCTGAGTCCAGACATTTGATCTCTAGAACTGCAAGGGAATGAATTTCTGTTGTTTGAAGCCTCCGGTTTGTGGTAAAGTTCTAAAGCAGCCCCGAGACTCTAATACAAGTCCTCAGGGACCCACCCCTTCAAGTTCACCTTCCAGCTCTCACCCCACCCTGTCCTATGGGTTCTTCTAACTTGACCCTGCCACTCTCCAGCCCTAGACTCTTGAGCACTCCCACTGGGGACCCTGAGACCCCTGAGCCCTGTGAGCCGTCTGCCCTGCTCTGAGCTACCTGGCCTACCTCTCCCCTACCCCACGCAGGTCCCAGCACCCCAGATGGGTCTCCCTTCCTTCCACCATGGTGGCGTCCAGGCCCTGTACCCCTCCTCACTGCTGACCCAGCCACTGCCCCCATGCCCTCAGCCCTGAAGGCTGACTCCTAGGTCCCAGCCTTTCTACACCTAGGCCTAGGTGCCTCCCTGGTCTCTCGATTCTAGGACCTCCCTTGGCATCTTGGTGGCTCATTCCTCTACCCTCAAGACTCTGGCCCCTTGGCTTGGTGCCTGTGGCTCAAGTGGCTAAGGCGCCAGCCACATACCCTGAGGAGGCGGGTTCAAATCCAGCCCAGGTCCGCCAAACAACAATGATGGCTGCAACCAAAAAATAGCCGGGTGTTGTGGCGGGCACCTGTGGTCCCAGCTACAGGAGGCAGAGGCAGGAGACTCACTTGAGTCCAGGAGTTGGAGGTTACTATGAGTTGTGATGCCATGGCACTCCACCCAGGGCGACAGCTTGAGGCTCTGTCTCAAAAAAAAAAAAGACTCTGGCCCCTTGATGGCACTACCAATGGCTTCATCATCCCTGAAGCCTTCCTGACACCCCAACTCTGTCTCCCCCTTCCCATGGCTGATATTAATCCTGGACATGTCTTCTTCCTTCTCTGAGCCTGGGTCTAAGGGACACAGGCACCACAACAAAACCCCCGCCCAGCTGATTGATGGCTCTGTTGAATTCAGGTCACCCTGGCAGGAGTGGCCTTCCTCACCTCTCTATGTCAAAGTCTTCTCTAAACTGTTCTGAGCCAAAGAGGAAACAAAGCTAAAATTTAGGTGACCCCGAGGTCAGGATCATTTTGTTCATGGCTGTGTCCCTGTACCTGGCACAGTGCCTGGTATAAGATGAACTGATGGGCTCAGCGCCTGTGGCTCAAGCGGCTAAGGCACCAGCCACATACACCTAAAGTGACTGGTTCGAATCCAGCCTGGGCCCGCCAAACAACAATAATGGCTGCAACCAAAAAATAGCCGGGTGTTGTGGCGGGCGCCTGTGGTCCCAGCTACTTGGGAGGCTGAGGCAGGAGGCTCGCTTGAGCCCAGGAGTTGGAGGTTGCTGTGAGCAGTGAAGCCATAGCACTCTACCCAGGGGAACAGCTTGAGGCTCTGTCTCAAAAAAAAAAAAAAAAAAATGAATTGATGAATGGATTAAACGGATTTACTTCGTCTACTCTAACTGGCCCACCCTGACTCACTTGCTGGTCATAGAGCTGCACTTGGCTGGCTCCTGTCCTCAGACCAGATTTTCCAGAGTTTGGACACCGCCCTTCATAGGGCCAGGCCAGCCGAGCCTCCTGGCAGTGTGAAAGGAGACGGGACACCTGGAGTAGTCCTGACATGAGGCTGGCACCTGCTCATGCCCCATTGCCCCCTCCCCTGATTACACTGTCATCTCAGTGTGGTGGAGCCACCTGGACCTGTATCTTCTGAGATGCTCTGGCTCCAGACTGGGCCTTCTCCAGCAGACCAAAGGCCATGCCTCTTCCTGTAGCTCTGACTACCCGCCAGCTCTGGGCCTGACCCCTGCCTCTCTCTCCCTTTCCTCCCCTCCTCTCCATGCACACAGCCCTGCTCCCCTGGCTCCACCTCACACCTACGACATGTACCTGTGTATGTACACATGTAAAAGCACATGCATGCACCCATGAACATGCACATAGGCACACATACACACATGCACACACATGCACAGTCCCATCTGACTGACCCTCCTCCCCCTCCAACGAGAGGGAAAACATCATACCTTTCCCTCCCCCGCCGTCTGCACACACAGGTCTCAACATTTCTGGTCATGTTTTCTGAGGACAGAGAAGCCACAGAAGGAACAGCCTCTGCATGTCTCCTACCCCGCACTCCACTCTCCTCTCCCCTGCACACCTGCTGTCTCTCCTCACTCCTGCCCTTCATTTTTTGTAACATTCCTATTTGCCCACCCAGATCTCCACATACTGAAACCCTTTCTTGGTCTTAAAGATGAACATTGCAGATAAAACTCTTTCTGTGAACTCAGAAGTGAGGAAACTAATGTACAGAGGTTGGGGACTGAGGCCTTCCTTCTAACTGGGACTTCTCCCTAAAAGGAGAAAGGGTCACCTGAGCCCCCATTCACCCTCCCTTGTTCCTATACTCCTATACCTCATCCCACTCAGTTGGACAGTGACCCTTAGGCTGTCGCATCTGACGGTCCCACCTCTGGCCTCTTGGCTGCCTTCAGTGTGGTGCTTGCTCCTTCTTCCTAAACCGACTCCTTCCTGGGTGCCTAGGCCCACATACCTTCTTCTCCCTTCTCCCTACTTGCTGGATCTTCCCAGGCTGGCTCCTCCCAGGCCCTCTGCACACTGAGGGCCCCATGCTTCCCTGCCTGGCCCTGACTGATAGGAACAACCTCCGGACCTGCACCGCCACCACCACCCCCGCCTCCCAACACCTCTTTCTGGGCATCCAGCAAGCACCTCTGACAGCCTTGGTTTTTCCAAACACATTGCAGCTTCTCTTCCCAATCTAGCCCAAGGGACTGGGCATGGGGCTGGACGCGGGGCAGTCAGGAAGTATCCACAGTGAGTGTCAAGGCTGGAATACCTAGCAGGTGGGAGGCACTTTGGGGAGAAGCTGAGGGCTACAGGAGGGAGCCATAGGATGGGGTGAGCTCTGGCCTCATTTGGCTATGCTGAGTAGGAGGTGCCATGTGCTGTGTGGGGGCCTGGGGGGAGCTGTCCACACAGGGACAGTGCTGAAGGCACACGCATGGCTGACCTGCCAAACACATGCTGGGAGCACAGACAAGGGCAGATCTGGGGTAACCTGGTGTGGGCTCCATATCTAGGCCATGAGAAGTCCGACAATAGCCTTCTGTTTCACCCCTCATATGGGCTACCTAAGTCAGTGACCATAGGACAGAACTTCCTGCCACCCTTTACAGAAACTGTGGAGTCGACCCAAAGGTGTAGGCCAGTTATGAGGGATAAGAGGGGAAGTTGCCCAGCCTACCAACTCCTGCCAGAAAAGGGGATGTGAGTCAGCAGGGACCGTGCCCCTGGCCCCTTCAGCTGGTGCCTTTGTGAAGGGTATCTGTGCCATTTATGCCTCTGGTCTTTCCTACATAAATCCTGGCCTAGCCTAAGCTGGCAGTTTGCAAGGTTGGCTCTTACATTTGAATAGAAAATGAGATGGTTATGGGAGATACAGGTGTACAGGTAAAGACCAGATGAGGCTGAGTGTGCGTGCATGTCTGTACGGGCTCTGTGTGATGCACACTCCTGAGCTGCGGGTGGTGTGCACACGTGAGTCCACCATGAGACAGGTATATAAGCCCAGGAATATGTTTGGACACGTACATACAGATCAAGCATTGCATTA
This sequence comes from Otolemur garnettii, assembly GCF_000181295.1. NCBI lineage: Eukaryota > Metazoa > Chordata > Mammalia > Primates > Galagidae > Otolemur > Otolemur garnettii. The sequence continues at coordinate 2,404,866 of NW_003852541.1, read as the reverse complement.
GGTCGCAGATCCAAAGACAAGGTGCAGGCAGCATTTGCAGTTTCTCTTGTCTGAAAAGACCAACACAAATGGCGACTTCTGTTGGCTGGCTGAAGAATGCTTGTGTAGGCCGCCAAGCAGAGCTCCAGAGACGCGGGAATCTCGTTCATCTTCCCCAGCACAAAAAACTACCTTCCCTTCCATGAGTTGCCGCTGGGCTATGCTGATTGTCAGGCAACAGTGTCCAGAAGTTGAGCCCATGGCCTTCTCCCTCCCTCTCCCTCCTCTTTCTTTCTCTCTGCCTCTCCTCAGTCCTTGTATCATGATGGGTTTTTTTTTTTTTTTATTTACAGATCAGTAGTATCAGACCAGCTCCCTCCTGAGGTCAGTCAGGCCTGGTGAGGGCTAAGGCCAAAGCCAACCCTTGGAAGGTCAACACCCATGGAAAACCTTCCCTTTGTCTATAACTTTCCATGGCTGCAAGATCATGTTAGAACTAACTTCTTACACAGCTGTGATGGAGAGGATCTGGCCAGTATTGTTCAGTGGTTTCCAATCTCACACCAAGGAATCTGAGGCTATATTTGGGGTCTGTGGGAATAATGCCACTATCAACTACTGACGGCTGCTGGGACAGTGGGAGGTGCCAGTGGCATGAGTGTGACATGTGTGATGGGGCTGGGCAAGGCCAACTTGGACACTGTAAGGAGAGACATTGATTACTGGTGACATCCAGAGCCTTCCCTATTCCTAGAACCATCCTGCAGCCCTGGTCTCAGTGCCCAGACATATCCCATTCCCACCACCTGGGAGCTGTGCCCTTCCCTCCTCATCCACCCTCTGTGTGGTGACCTCACTAATCCTTGGATGTCCATCCAGGGTCTCCTCGATGGCCACCCCATTGCAGGCAGACACCAGGGCCCGTGGCCCTCAGGGTGGGTCTCAGTACAGAGTGACCTTGAGTCTGGCATTATGCAGGGGCTCCAAGCTTGTGGATGAACGGAATTGAACAAAGTTCTCTGCCCCACGGGACCTGGCAAATGAGAAAGGGGCCTCTACCCCATTTCAACCAAGCAACATAGGTATTTGGCTGTGGGAAAAGGGAAAGCCTGGCTCATGCTCCAGGTCCACATGCCTTCCTTTTCTCCTCAAATTGGCCTTTCCTGAGCTGTCAGGAAAGAACGTGGATGGATGTCATAGACTCCACCCTTTGCCCTGCCTGGCCCTGCCCTGAGACTGCAAAATAGCACCCAGCTATCCTCTTTTCCTGCAGGTACCAAAACCAGGTTTCTGTGCACCATTGCGTACACCTTCACCCCAGGAAACATGTCCTGCAACTCTCACTAAAAAGCCAAATGGGCTTACATACATCCTCACTCCAACCACCCCGGCCAATTTGGGGGAGCAGGGGACCAGAGAGGGAGGAGAGCTGTTTGCCACATGGGAACAGGATGACATCCCCTCTCCTTCCCTGGCTCCTTCAGGCAAGCCAAAGGGGGTCTAACGGAGCCTTTTGTAGTTATCTTGGGAGTGCTGGGATGCGGGGGAGACTGGCATCTCACTCCTTGGATGGCTGTGCACCACGAGTGAGCCCAGGAAAGCAGCATCCAGTTATCACAAATTGCTGGGTTGTTTTTAACTATTTTTGACAACAATGTCAAAGTACATTTCACAGGAGAGAATGTTACCAGAGATGAAAGGATGAATCATGATTATAAATTATTTCATAGTGATTTAAAATAATTCAGTAAGGGGCAGCGCCTGTGGCTCAAAAGCAGTAGGACATCGGTCCCATATGCTGGAGGTGGTGGGTTCAAACCCAGCCCCAGCCAAAAACTGCAAAAAAAAAAAAAAAACGCAATAGTAATAATTCAGTAAGAAAGCAGAACAATCCGAATGCACACATAATAACAGCTTAAAAGTAAATAAAGAAAAAACTAATAGAGCTAAACAGAGAAATAGGAACTCCACAACCATTGTTTGAGACTTCAACACTCCTTTCTCAATACTTTATAGAAAATAAGTAAGAATACATGAAATGCGAACAGCACTCTCAACCAACTTAACCTAACTGACATTTGTAGAAGCTCCACCACCAGCAACAGAGTGTACATTCTTTCCAAGTTCATACCAAACAATGACAACAATAGACCACATTCTGGATTATAAAAACAAGTATTAATGACTTTACAGTGTTAAAATCATATAAAATATGTTCTATGACCACAGTGTAATGAAGTCAGAGACAAATAACAGAATGCTACGTGAAGAAAACCTCAGAATGTTGGAAAACCACATAACGCACTTCCAAATAAACTATGAGTTAAAGAAAAAAATAAACAGGGAAATTAGAAAATATTTTTAACTGAATGAAAATAAAAACTCAACACACTAAAATTTGTGGACTGTTGCTAAAGCAATACTTAGAGGGAAATTTATACCGCTCCATACTTAGATTGGAAAAGAAGCTGGTCTCCCAGTCAGCTGATCCCATATTTCACCCTAGGAATCTAGGGAAAGAGAAGCAGGAATAATAAACAGTAAAGAGCAGATCAGAGATCAGTGAAACAGAGAACATAAAAATAATACAGAAAAATCAATGAAATCAAAACTGATTCTTTGAAATGATCAATAAACTTGATAAACCTTTAGCAGACTGAGAGAAAACATAAATCACCAACATCAGGAGTGAAATGGTTGACATCACTATAGATCTTATAAATTTTCATTCTATAATAAGGAAATATGAGCAGCTTCAGTAAACTTGACTCCTAGATGATAATAGATAAATTCTTTAAAATATAAAAACTACCAAAGTTCACTTAAGAAGAAATAGATAACTGGAATAGCCCTATATGTATTAAAGAAATTTAATTTGTAGTTTCTTTCTCACAAGAAAACTACAGGCCCAGACAGCTTCACTAATGTTTGGATTGTACTAAACATTTCAGTAAAAATAATGCCAATTTTATGCAAACTCTGCTAGGAAATAATAGATGAGGGAATACTTTTTTTTTTTTTGCAGGTTTTGGCTGGAGTCGGGTTTCCCACTACCTCCAATATATGGGGCCAGCACCCTACTCCTTTGAGCCACAGGCACCGCCCAAGTGAATACTTCTTAATTGGTCCTATGAAGCTAGTGAATTGGTCCTATGAATGCCAGAAACAGACAAAGACATTACAAGAAAAGATAACTGGAGATGGATATCTTTCATTAACATAGACATAAAAATTTTCTAACAGAATTTTAGCATGTTGAATTCAATAATATATAAATAGGATAATACATCGTGACCAAGTGGGTTTTACCCCAAGATTGTAAAGTTTATTTAACATTAAAAAATCAATGTAACTCACAATGTTAACGGGCTGTGAAAGGAAAACCACGTGATCATCTCAATAGACACAGAAAAGGTATTTGACAAAATCCAATTTTCAGGAACCCACTGAACCCAGGGCCAAATGACCTGTGGTTTTTCAAGGCTTCGGCCATGCTCCTAGTCTCCTACTCATGCACATTCTTCATTGCATGGAACATGGGGCGAGGAGTCAGGGAGACTAGATAGAGACCCAATCCTCAAGCGGTCTCAGTCTATGGTAAAGGTGGAAGAGGGGCAGAGACCACCTATGAACAGAGTGCAAAGGAAATTCCAGACAGACTGATGCAGAAATTCAGAGTAGGAAGAGCTTCTTTCATCAGGAGAGCTGGGAGATACTTCACAGAAGGGACAATATTCACAATGGCTTGGACAATGGTGATTTAGCAGGTGGCAGGGAATAGGAGGACATTCCAAGAGGAGGAAACTGTGCCAACTGATCCCGGGGCAGAGCCCACACAGGCAGAGGATTACTCGCTGGGGTTCCCTTACTGTGAGGACTAGAGCCCTTCACCAAAAGGTCTAGGTCCAAATGCCCACATGGCTACTTGGATTACTGTTCACATAGTCACTGTCCAATCGTACCTCCCCACTGCAGAACTCAGGTTAAGATATGACTTACTTTGGACAATGAAAGATGGGCGTGAGTAATGTGACTCTGGGTTCTCTGCATAGCACTTTTTCTCAGTAATACCCCCTCAGCAGTTGCCCCATTAGCCTCGGAGACAGGCAGACAGACAGGCAAATAGGCAGCTGGAGTGAGAGATGAACTTGGATTGCTGGAGGCTGCTGGGCAAGGGCATATTTGTCACTGAAGCATAACATAGCCTAAGCTGGTTGATGCACCTGGCTCTTCAGGGTAGCTAAACAACCCATGTCTCAGCTTTCTCAACAGTAGAGTGAGAATAATGGCAATTACCTACCTTAAGGGGTGGCTGGGAGGACTAACAGGCTTGGTGCCCAGCACCAAATGAACTTGATGGAAATGTCTGCTGTTTTCTCTCAAGATGCCACCTTGATTTGCCAAGGGGGTCACCCCAGTCTAGGATCACATCTGTAAAACAATTTTCCAAACTGGACTTTTATAGAACACTCTTCCTCAGGATGTTGATAATGTGACATGAAAAAGTGAAAAAGGCATCTGCTTGGGATAATTTGGGAAATTTTGAGTAAACCAAGTTAAACGGTTGTACTGAATTGTCAAACTTCTCTGAATGCCAGGCTGACCAGGGTGCTTGGACCCATGGTGCCATGTCTAGGCCAGGGGATGGGAGGAAGGGGGTACAGGCCAGGGTTTAGAGGGGATGGGTGCCCACTGGAGCTGGTGGAACAGAATGTGGGCTTCCAACTCAGGGTGCTGGTCCAAATCCCGCTTGCCCAGTGCCCGAGGCCATTGTGCTCAGAAGCCTGGCTTGTTCCTTTGCTCTTGGCACTTGGGCAATAGCTAATTGGATCTGAGAATTTGGTGTGGCTGTTTACAGAAAGCTTTTAGTCCCTAGGACGGGATGGAAATTGGATTTCAGGCTCCTGGCTTGGAGATGCTCCCTGATTCTGGCCTCTCATCCTGTGTGGGGGGCTCAGACAGCTGCCTCTGTTCAGGGCAGATCATAAATTATTCATCCATTTAATACCTACTCAGGCCAGATCGATGCCAGGGGCTCAAGTTGTCCAGCATCTCTTATCTCTAGACAAATCCATTTTGCTTACAGGAGCTGCTAAGCTCTAGCCCGGCCAGGGTCTGGTGGTAATTGAAGAATTTCCCTGATCTGACCGCCTGGGCTTGGGCTGTGGTCGCTAGTTGTGCACATAGGTCTGTGGGACCCTCCGATCCCACCCTTCTGGTCAGATCTTCAGGGACTGAGCTACTAGATGATGCCTTTGGATGAAGGATGGATGATTTTGTGAATTACCCAAGAACATTTATCTTTACAGAAATGTGTAACAGTCCGTGGGCACTTGGTCTTGGCAAAGACAGCTTTAAATGTGCCAATCAGAGCTTCAAAGACCATTCCAACTTTACAAGAAACCCTTGGGCTAGTTATCATGAGATTGCTCTCTTCTATCCCACACCAAAGCTAAGAAGCCTACCTCCTCCAGGAAGCCCTCAGTGATTCCTCCTACCACCTTTCCCCATCAGGCTGCCTCACTGACTCAGGCTCAGGCTTCCTGGGGATGCCCTTTCTGTTCTCAAATGTATGAGTCTCCCAAAGGTTGTTGAGCCCCTGCTCCTGAATAGAGACATCTTGTCTATGTCTCCAGAAACCCTCTTGAGCCAAGAAAGGCAGAGAGGGAGGTGTCCAGGTAGAGCAGGTGCTTCAATAAGAGGTAAGAGGAGAAAACTGAACTCTCAGCTTACCTGAAGGGCCAGGCCTTCTTGGTCACAAAAGAACATTCCAGAAAAGCCTGTACTATTACTCCATTTGGAAGGGAGGAAACTGAGACTCAAGGAGCACTTTGACAAGTGCTGTGGCTTGGCAACAGCAGGTTGAGCTCCCACGCGTGAAGGGGCCTCCCAGGGACCACTTGGCCAGCCTCAGACTCAGCCCCACCCACCAGCTACTGGGTGCCTGTGCACACCAGAACCCACCTCCCAGGTGCACACAGAGACACACAGAGAGAGTGATGTAGCTTGCAGGACAGCAGGATGGCAGGGACTGGCCCAGGCCCCTGCCTCCTTTTCAAGACCTGCACATGCAGTCCCCAGAAGCTGTCCCCCACCCCATTCACATGCATTTGTACCATGCTAGGGCACTGTGGGGGACTCAGAATTATGCAGATGTGAAGCGGTGATGGTAATATGATCAGTCTGACTTTGTGAACAGAGCTTAAAATAATTGAATCTGAGAGCTGAGCCTCCCTGGCCTCAGACTCTTCCTCTGCAGATGGGGTTTTCAGAATGTCCTTTCCAGGGCTCCTAGTAGCAACTATGCCTTTGTGGATTTGGAAGAATGTTGAGAGTCATCCTGGGAATGGGAAAGATATAGGTGCTTGTTTCTTCCTCAGTTAAAGCCATCACCCACTGAGCACTCACTGTGCTCTGCGCTCTGCACAGGAGGCAGAGAAGCACATGAGAGAATGTCAGAGCTGATGCCTAGTTAATCTTCAGGCTCTGAGCTGGTCCAGCAGGGTGAGAGGGCTTCAGAGGGACAGGAGTTCACTGGATGACCACAGTGCAACATGCTACACAGGACAGGGGCATCAGCCCTGACACCAAGTCAGCAAGAAGGGGGTCTGTCCAGAGAATGGCTTTGGGTCGTTTATTTCTTCATCCTGGCTGGGCTCCACAGAGACCAGCTCTGCAGGTCCCTGAAGTATCATGGGATGAATGAATGGGTGGCCTAAGGGAACCCCTGGTCTGCTCTACCATAGTAGAGTGGCTTGAGAAAGAGGCATATATTAATGTCTATACTGAAACATAAAATAGATATGACAATTAAATATACTAAAAATAAAGATTCTTTTTATTCTTCTGTAGTCTAAGAAATTCAGGCATTGTCATGGGTCCCTAGAACTCTGCAGGCCAAAGGCATGGTGCTACCATGTTACAGCCTTGCAGCTATGATGCCAACAGGTAACCCCAGCAGTGGGGGGCTCTGGGAGCTGGGCCCTTCCTTCTCTGAGGAAGATTCCACCAGAGAAGGGACCAGGGGGCAGGACTGGAGAGGAGGGTGGGACACCATGTCAGTTTGAATTGAAAACTCATGTCCCTGGGGCTCAATCTTCATCAGCACTGCATGTGTGTTCCTAATGGGATCAGTGGGCATCAGACTGCCTAAGTCCTTCAAAAATTAGTCTCTAGGAGAAGAGCAGGTTGTAAAAGATGATCAGGACCTAAAGATGCTTGGCACCGAAGCCAGGTAGTTGCTGCATGAACCATAAATAGTAAATGTCATTGTTCCCCTAGAGGTGACAACTCAAAGCTGCTGTTTAGTAATGACCCACATGTGACTTTGCTAATCTTTAGAAGGATCCTACAAAGAGCTCATGATGTCATCTCTCATTTCCCTCAGGTCCTTCTGACCGCTTATCCTGACAGTACTCTGGGTCAGTGTCATCTCCTCCTTACAGACAAGGAAACCAAGGCCCAAAGGCGTCAAAGCCCTGCCCAGTGATTCTCAGGCAAAATTGCTGACTTAGGCTTTGACCCTAAAACCATCTCACCCCAAACTCTGTGCTTGATCTTTAAATTCTGACTTAGCCCAGACTGTTCAGGCTGTTTGGAATGCCCTTGCCTTCCCACTGCCTTCTCCCACGGATGGAGATCTGCTCAGCACCAGGAGTATGACAGCCAGAGGCTGAACCTGGCAGCCCCTTGAACTCCCAACTGGACTATGGATGGGCCAGAATTATCAGATAAAAATACAGGGTGTCAGTTACATTTCTATTTCAGATTAACAATGGCTAAATGTCTAACATGAGTATGTCCCAGGCAATATTAAGTACTAAAAGATTATTTGTTGTTTTTTCTAAATTAAAATTTAACCAGACATCTCTTATTTTATCTCACAATGCTAGCAGGGGTGGCAGAGTGGGCTTTCTATGAAGACACCCCACTTTTCAAGAGTGATTTAAAATTCTCCAGGGGGACTGGTCCCTCTGCTCTCCCTTGGCCCCACCCTGCTTAGCCCTGTGTATGGGGACAGTGATACAGAGACGCTCCCTCCCACAGTCCTGGAGTTGGGATGGGAGGTGAGGGGGGAACGTGCATACCAGATGTTCTTCAAATTTCCACGGCATCTTTTAGCCCTGGGACAACCCAGGGAAGACAGCTTTATCTTACTTTTATTCTTATCCTCTTTCTTATAGATGAGGACACCAAACCTCAGAATGGGGAGGGCAGCTCCCCCAGCATCACACAGTGGGAGGGTAACCCAGATGGAGGAGGCCCATCTTCGCAGGGTGCCAGCAGGCCTGGGTGAGCGCCTGTGCTGCCTGCAGGCTACGGTGGCCCAGAGCTGAGGAGGCGCACCTGCACACCTGCAGCTGCTCTGCATTCAGCAACAAACAATCCTCTACGGGGGAGGTGATGAACTCCAAGCCTAGAAAACAGTACTTAGTTTTACAAAATTGACACCCACAGGCAGTCAAAGAATAACAGGGCTCCCCTCAGCATCCCTCTAGGTGTTTGCAAAGCACCACCTCTGCCCCTGGCTCTGGGTTCTTGGGCCTGGGGAGGCAGGGAAGGTCTGCTTCCGGGCTCTGTCCTTCTCTCCCAGAGAGCTGCAGGCTGTGGCCATTTGTAAGCCATGTTCTGCCTGCCCTTGACGTTTGTGAGCACCAACTGCGCACTCAGAACTCGGCCAACCCAGGCTCATTCAGACCCAGGATGGTTCCTCCTGGGCAGGGCTTGGGACATCATTTATAGGTGGGGTTCACATCCCCAACCTGAATATTTGTACCCTTTTGTTGCTTTCTTCGAAAAACCTGGTGGCCAAATCTGGTCTGAACAGCCACGTGAAGATTTGCCGTCTTTATTTCTTCAACTTACTATGCTTCTCCTTGTTTCCCTGCAGAGCCAGGGATGCGTTGGAGTTTGAGGGTTCCCACCCCCCAGGTGGGGGGGCCTGCTGGGAAAGGCACAGAACATGCCTTGCGTGGCCTCTGTCCAGACCGCCGTTCCATAGCTTGCCGGCTCCTGGGGCTTCCTGGGACAGCTGCTGGGCCTGTGGAAGCCAAGGTGGAAACATGCTTCCTTCTGAGGAAATATGCTGCCTTCAGTTATGGCCAGAGCCATGTCCCCTGCTCCTGGATTCTTATTATTCTGCCATTTAAGCTGCCCAGTCATTGGTACTTAGTTGTGGCTGGGCCTGTTTGCCAGAGGCCTGGCTGGAAGCTCCTTCTGCAGGAGGCTACCAGTACCTGTCACTGACCGCCATCACCAGTGCTGAGCAACAGACAAGGAGAGTAGCCCTTGTCTCCTCATCCGTCCATTGGCATTGGCACGTGAGTGCCATTCTCCTGCCAAAATACTCCATCCTCAGACCCAGGCTGACCTCACACACTTGGTGACCTCGGGGAATGGGGTGGCAATGAATTTCTGGGCCTCGAAGCTGGTTTTGAAGAAACTGTGCAGCTTCCACCTGGACCCTGACACCATCAGAGAGAAGCTTGAGCCACATGCAGAGGCCACCTGCAATCGCTGTGATCAACACACAGAGCTGAGTCTTCAACCAATGTCAGCATCAACTACCAGCATGTGAGTGACCAACATAGATGTCACCCCAGGTAACAGCAGCCCCAGCCCACATGTGACTGCACCCACAGGTGAGACCTCAGCAGAACCTCTTAGCTATACCCAGTCAGCCCACAGAACCAGAGATTGTTGGAGAAATCATTGTTTTTATACTACCAAGTATTGGGGTGGTTTTGCTACATACCGGTAGATAGATAGGGTACTCCCAAGTGGTCCTGACTCTGGCCTCAGGACCTCATGAAACCCATTCCCTGGGCCCCATGATAGCCCTTCAGAAATCTGTAGACACTTCTCATGTCCCCAGAGCCTATTCTCTCGATGGAGCAGCCCTGAGTCCTTCGTGTATTCCTCTATGGCAATTGGTTCTCAATCTTCCTAATGCCGTGACCCTTTAATGCAGTTCCTAATGTTGTGGTGATCCCCAACCATAAAATTATTTCCATTGCTACTTCATAATTGTAATTTTGCTACTTTTATGAATTGTAATGTAAATATCTGATATGCAGGATGGTCTTAGGCAACCCCCCTGAAAGGGTCGTTCAACCCCCAAAGGGGTCACAATCTACAGGTTGAGAACCGCCACAAGGACTCAGTTTCAGATCTCCCTTCTCACTGGTCACTAATGATCCTACTAAGTCTGCTAAGATCCAGGTTACCTGAAGGGACTCAGAAACAACTACAGTACTGCAGAAAGTGATAGGATCAACCCAGAATGCAGCAGAACCATCACCTCCCTTACTCTGAACTCTCTGCTCCTATGAATGGAACCCAAGATTAATTTTCTTTCTAATTAACCTGACGCCATCATCTGCTTAAATGAGGCTTATATCAATTATAACCTCTGAATTCTTTTTAAACCTGTACTTTCCAATTTCTCTTATGGATACATAGATGGATCTCTAATAAAGGACTCCAGGATCCCAATGCAAGAGAGTCACTGGGTGACCCTGGCGAGAACATTTCCCTCTGCCAGCAGGGAAGTGCTAGGGAGTGAGTGGGAAGGCAAGAGATTTATGCTTCCTGAAAATTCCCCCCAAATAAAACCTGATGCAACCAGGGACCATGTAATTTGTCACACATAATAGGATATATTTTTAAAACAATTTCATGTTTTTAAAATTTCACTGATTTTTCTGTCACCCACCTCAAAAATACAAAGGAAAAATACATATTCCATCTTTTTTTTTAATTCAAAATGCTTTCTCTTTCAGCATTTAAATTACCACTCCCCAATTCGAATGTGGGGTTTCTGAGAATGTCTAGTTCACTTAACTATTTTTCAACCTGGAAGAATAAATTGTCAGTCACATTCTATTTAGAGAACAAAAGATTCCATGGAAGACTCAGAGGAAGATCTGAGCGTTGCAGGCAGGGACAAAGCCTCACCCCTGGAAACTGAGCCCAGATGCACAGGAGGCCCTGCACTCAGCTCCTAGCTGGGGAGATTACCCACTAATCGGATTGACCCCTCCCGGCCCCGCCATTCCCCCCACGGGGACCAACACGTCTTTGCAAATTTGAGAAAAATAACATAAGGGTGTTTTTCATAAAGACCTGGGCTCACCACCCCCTGCCATGGCTTCATTTCATTTTGTGATTGCAAAACCTTCAGCCACTTAGGAGTGAAACAAAGAAAGGACATATTTTTTAAGGGGAAAAGCACGTAGGATTAATCTCAGAGCTTTGAGAGACAGAGGTTCAGAGCAGATTTAAGTGGTTTTAGCATATGCCGTATTCCACGTGAGAAACACGAATGTGACCGCACACGTAGCTTTTCTTGGCATTTTAAAGCGTTATATAAGCACTTTTATATAAATGTTTTCCTGGGTTGGATAAATGGTGCTTTTCTATTTAAATTTAATCTGGGTCCTTGAGAATGAATTCCACTGATCTTTTTGTAACCCTGGAGATTTATCCCTGATGCAAATTACAAGTGTGAAATGAAATGTGGCTGAGTACATCGGCCTATCACTCACTGTGGTGTCTGGCGTGGAGAACCTCGGGAAGCATTTGACAGGAGGACAGGTGGGCAAACTGGTTCCAGGGTGTTTATTGAGCAGATGCTACGTGCCTTGCTGTTCTAGACGCTGGGAATAGAGTGGGAAACCAAAGTGCCAATACCCACACCCCAGAGTTTCCATTCCGGTGGGAGAGACTGGCAATGAACCCCAAACTATGTATGCTCAGTGGTGCTAAAAACTAAAGGGAGAACAAATGTAAGGCAAAGGTTATATAGAGAAAATGGGGAGTATAATTTGATGAGTACATGTGGGGTCAGATCCTTGGAGTGGAGAACTAAAGGAAGTGATGGTGTGAGCCACGATGACATCCAGGAGAGCTCCAGGCAGAGGGAATAGAATGTGGGAAGGCCCTGTGGGAGAAGCATGTTGGTACAGTCAGGGAATAGCAAGGTGTGACAAGAGGAGAGGAGGAGCAGGGGGTCAGATCCCGGGACCTTTAGGCCAGGCAGGGACTTAGATTTGAGACTCTGAATGAGATGAAGCTCACTGGAAGGTTCTGACCAGAGAAGTGACAAGTTCTTCCTCATTTCAGACAGTTGCTTGGGTGCTATAAAAAAGCTGAGAAGGGCAAAGACTAGGGAGCAGTCAGCGTCAGTCAACAGGTGCTCCCAAGAACCAAGTGGGAAATCCAGTGGGTTTACCAACAGTTTGCAATTGCAGGGGTGGGGATATCAAGGTTGGTCCCAAGAGGGAGAAGAGTGGCCCTGCCGTCAGCTGAGATGGGGAAGGCTGGAAGGAACAGGTTTGTGGCTGGAAATTAATAGTTGTGGTTTATTTCAATGTCATTTATCAGATCAACAAATGGATTTAGCCCAATATTTAAGCCTGGCATTCCAGGGTGACATGTAGGCTGGAAGCACAAATTCAGGTATCACCGGCAAGTGAATAGAATAGACAAGTCTGTAGGCTGGACCCAGGTGCTGGGGACCTGGAGGCGTGGGTGGACCAGGACATTGGGAGCAAAGGGTTGAGGGCAGGCTCTTGGAATCAGCAGCCCTATCCAGGTCTGCCACATCCTCCCTGGGACCAGGGCAAGAAGCATCTTTACCTCTCTCAGCCTCTACTTTCTCTATCACGAAGTGGGTCAATGCATCTCACAGGTGTGCTGGACACAAGGTGTGGTGGTCCCACGGACACAGTGCCTAAATCCAGGAGGCACTGTTTGCCACCCCCAGCTCTCTCATCCCAGCTCACCCCATTAGGGAAGACTCTGGGGTCTCACAGGCAGCCTCATTGGTGGTGGAGGCAGGAAAGAAGGCTGCTCAGTTGGAGGCACGAGTCATTCTGATAGAGTATGCCAGGGCTAAGGAGATGAAATGAAGGGGCTGAGGGCGGGGCAGAGATATGTGCTCGGGCCTCAGCAGGAGGAATTGTGGCTGCCAGGCCAGGTCTCTGGGCTTAGATGACTGACAGCCACAAAGTGCACCAAGTCGGGGATCTTGGCTTATGGGATCTCACTCCTCAAACCTGACAGGGCAGAGGGCCCAGCACACACTTGCTGACTGGCTCCTTATCTGATGGCCCTTCAGACCCTGTCCTGATCTGAGGCCAAATTGTCCTGCACGCAGGCCTCTCTTGACCATTTCCAAGGGATTCTTATGAATTACTGTACCTCAGAGCAGAGAGGGGAGATTGAGCGGATGTGCACCAATCTGAGGGTGGCGGCTCTGACCCTTTCCTACATTGGCCAGTGGGTTTTACTGGTGGGCTTGTTCAGCTGCTCCATTGGAGGAAAGGCATAGGCACACCTTTCTTACAGGAGAAATCTCATCACTCAGCTTATGAACAATGTGAGGAACAGAAATTCAAGAGAGGGGAAGACCATCATCTTCTGACATGAGGCATGACTAAGCGGGAAGATGCATTCTATAACGCAAAATGAAAAAAATCAACAAAGGATTCCTTGGTTTGCAGCAGAAGAAATGAGAAAGGGGGAAGGAGAGAAACCAATTCTGCGGTGAGACATGCACGAGGAAGCCTGGACTGCATCCTGGACAGTTTGAAGAAGTATGACACTCAAAAAAATTAGAAACAAAAATGAACAAAAACACTTCAATTATTTTATATAACCTAAAATAGATAATAAAATCAAGTGAGTTCCTCTTTTAAAACTGTAAGAAAATTACAAGTAACCCACCAAACTCTTTCCCACCCCCAATAAGGAAGAGCTGGGAATGTGTGGCAGAAAAATCAGATAGGAAGGATTTGTAAGGGGCTTTCCTAAGGTTACTTCTGGGTCCATTTGTGTTACTGTAAAGGACCCCCGAAGTTGGGTGGTATAGAAAGAAGACAGGCGTTTGTGTCTTACAGTAAGAAAGTGCAGCCCTGGACCTGGCTGGCCAGCACTGAGGCTGCTTCCATTCCTGGTGAGAGATGCAGGCAGTGGCTTGTGAAGAGGTCTTGGGGTGAGGGAGGAGGTTGGGGAGTGACAAGCTCTTTTGAACAACAAGTTCTCAAGGGACTAATGTGGATAACTCACTACCCCAGGGCGATTATTAATCCATTCACGAGGGATCCACCCCCATGACCTAAGCACCTGCCATCAGGCCTCCTCCAACACTGGGGGCCAAATGCCAACAAGAGGTTTGGGGGAACAAACACCAGGCTACAGCAGTCACACGCAGAGAACAAGTGGGCAGCAGAACATGAACACGAGAAAGGCCAGGGCCCCACCTGAGTGCAAGCAGCCCTGTCCGAGGTGCCTGCTGTGTGCTGAGTCATTCTTCTGGGCATGGGGTTTCCCAGGGCCAGATAGGGAGGCTGAGGCCAGGCAGAGGGCTGGAACCAAGGTCACCGGAACAGTGGAGATCCCACACCTATGCTGGGCCTGACCTTGCTGAGTGCCTGCCCCTGGGAGGAAGCACGGGTGCTGGTTGGCTCAAAGCCTGGGAGCAGTGGCCTGGACTATCTCCCAGCCACCTTGAGCTTTCCCTCACTTGAGTTTCCCCTCAGTTTCTGGGTGGCTTTGGGGTGTGTCGGTAAACCCTGTCTTGGAGCCCAGAGCCCAGTGCTCTCACGCGGACCTGTAGCCTTGTCTGACTGTTCGTGGCTGAAGCCTTAACTCTGCCCTTCCACTCTCTGATCTAGGTGCCCTTGGGCCCTGTCACTTTGGCTGGAAGGGGTCTAGTGGTACCACGATCACTGACACAGCCTGGTGAGAATCGAACAAACCCACATGGAGCGTGACAGCCACGTGGGTGCCTGAGCACTGTGTGTATGGGCTGCCAGAGCCTGTCCCAGGCCCCTGCTCCCTGTCTCTCCTCCCACTTGCTGCCCTACCCGTCCTCCACCACGCCTCCTCCCATAGCTTCTGGGATTGCCCAGTCAGCATTCCCCTGTCCCATTCTTTCTCTCTGAGCCCCACCTGGAGAGCTGCTTGCCCAGCCCCCTCTGTGTCCCCAGCACCCACAAGGGGCTGTCCCTTCTGAGGACATTGTTGGGTAAACAGAACTGGTTCAGGTTGTGGCTGAGCCAAGAGTGATGGCTTCCTCAGCTAGGGTTGTCCTCTCTGAGGAGAGGTCCGGCTGGTGACAGGAGTCCACGGAGCTGGCTCCCTTCTCTGTTGTGTGGAGGAGGCTCCAGGGACCCAGCTCAGGACAGGTGCACAGCCAAATGCACATGGACAGTGAAAACTGTCAGAACGGGCTGAGGACAGGGCTAAGACGTGCTTGCCATCTTGCTTCTGTGGTTTTGTGGCTCTGGCCTAAGATGGTCTCTGGTCCTTCCAGCCTCTCACTGTAGAGGGGGATAGTTGTTCCTATCCTGGGGGTGGTGACAGGATAAGGCAAGTAGCACCCATAACACCCTCAGTGCGGGGTAATATGGGGTGTGGCCTCAACATGTGCACTTGTGGGTGACATTTATGAAGCATCCCTGGGCACCAACCCCAAGTGGGACTTGTGGACAGCTCCGTGTGGTGTGGCAATAACCCCCCTCGAGGTGCACAGGGTCTGTGGAAGCCTGTGGGGGGGTCTCTATGGGGCTTAGCATATTGGATGCCCACTGGAGACTGCAAACTTATTGGGGGGCCAAAGTTGGTCACTCCAGGCCAAAGGGAGTGAGCACATCCCTGAGGTTGTAAGGTTGTGGTATGGGTAAGGCAGAACATGGGGTGGTGGGCCTCAGGGTTCCCCACCAAAGCATTTGAGAATTTTCCTTCAGCAAGGAGCTTTTGGAAGTTTTTAAGCAGAAAAGTGACACCATCTGATTTGTTCTGGAATTAAGACCTTTCTATTTAATTTACTGTCTATTTGAACCAAAGGCATCACCAATGAGAATGCCAGGTTGGACAGATCAGCCTCACCCTGCACTCCTGGGAGGCCCTGTCAGTGGCTGAGCTGTGGTCCCATGATGGCCTGACCTCTCTAAGAGGGTCTCCATACTGCTCAAAGGTAAGAGCCCCTCAGACAAGCAGTAAGTCGGGCACAGAAAAGCTTCAGCAGATCCCTCCCAGGTACACTGCTGGCTCTGTGTGGCTGTGCGTTCTCTGATTATAACGACATGACATTTGGGAACCAGCCTCAGGTGGGCATTTCAGTCAAAAGCATCTACCCCAGTAGTGGGCATGGGTGATGAGCACTGCATCTTCCCATTGGGCACTGCCTCACCTGAGCTCCCCCTGCAGTGTCCCCTGTTGGGATTCAGAGGCCACCTCTCCCCATCAACAGCCTGAGCTCCCTATGTCCTTCCTGGGGATGTGCTGGCCTGGTCCCAGTGCCTTTTCCTCGGCAACTGGTACCTGTTGTGGGGCTTAGTTTCACATTTCAGAACTTCCTCTGACTCCTGGCAACTCTGTGACAGGTTGTTTGGGTCAGTCCGAGCTGGAAAGATGGGAAGGCTAAGGCTAGGCTTCTTGCTGTCACGTGCTCAGCAGACCCTGAATTTGTGTGTGTGACTGAGACCAAGGCAAGTGCCCAGGCCACACAGCATCCAGGTGCTGGCAGGGACAGTGTGCCTCCAGATGGGTGGGCCCTGGTGACAGAGAGTGTGGGGCTGAACATGGCCCCAGAGATGTCCATGCCTGACCTCTGAATCTGGAATATGTTACCTTTCTTGGTAAAAGGCACTCTGCGGAAGAACTTAGGCTAAAGATCATGAGATGGGACATGACCCTGGATTATCCAGGTGTCCCAAAGAAATCACCGGCATCCTCAAGAGAGGAGAGGCAGCAGGGTCAGAATTGGAGGAACTAGGATGACAGAACCAGAGGCTGGAGTTATTCCAGGAAGTGACCACAGGCACTGAAAAGGGCAAGGACAGATTCTTCTCAAGCTCTGCCAACACCTTGACTTTAGACCTCTGACTCCCACGACAGTAAGAGACTAAATTTTAAATTTAAATTTTAAATCTCTAAGTTCAAGGTAATTTATTATCATAGCCACAGGGAGCTGCTGCAAGAGGAGATGCCAGCTGTGGCCTCCTCATATGGGGCTGGAATGAGAGTCCCCGGATGAGAACTCTCTCAAGGAGGAGAATCGGCCAGCCTTGCGTGAACTCCTGGGCACCAACATGCTAATGGAAATGGGATGATTTCCACAGGGCACCACCTTCGGCTCTTCCTCCGGACATCAGGAGGAAAGCTGGTCTGGGCTATTCTCTGTGCTGTGTGCCAGGGTCCCAGGACAGAAGGAGCTCTCATTCTAGCCTCCCCCTCGGAGCCCATGGGTACATCCCTGGCCAAGGACACACAGTGGTGAGGGGCAGGGCCAGAGTGCAAAGCCCTGAGTCAGATTCCTGGCCCAGCAAGCCAGAGCTTCAGGCTCAAACGTACTCACAGGCACTCACACGCCCACACACCTAGGGTGGTCTTTAACACTCAGCAGTTCCCAGGGATATTTCCCCTTCCAGATGTTTGAGCCCAGTGAGTGTGCCCCATCAAGGCTCATCATGGCTCTCACAATTGTCATGATCAGGATGCCAATGGTGCCAAGGTTGAAAGGGCACATTGGGAAGTCAGACCACACCATCCAGAGCTGTGTCAGTGTCCCAAGTATCTCCTACTGGCTCTGCCTTCTGGTCCTCCCAAATCGCTTGTCACCAGAATGACAGCTTGATGAGTCCAGTGGTCAATGCTCAGACTAACTGGAGTGCCTCCCCTGGGGACACTGACTTTCCTTGGCCTTTGAGACCAGGACTGAACCAGTTCCTTGACTTTCCCTCCCTCCACCCTAGAGCTGTCCACCCTCATGCTCAGGGTCCCCTCCAGTCTTGGGGCTTAAATATCACCAAGGTGGGAGGTTGAGAATGTCCAAATGAATACCTCTGACCCCAAGACCCTGCCCACTGCCACCTGGCCACTTCTACTTTGCACCTGGAGGTGACTCAGCATTCCTCCCCTCCACCCTCTGGTGCAGATCACTTGTCATCCCCCTGAGTCGGGGCAGCACCACCCCTGACTTGCTCAGGTCTGTTTCCCAAGTTGAAGGCTCTGCTGGCAGAGCACATGCACTGACACCTGAAAGATAGCGGGTAGGGCAAGAGGAGGCTCCCAGGCAAGGGCCAGGGCCGGCACAGGGCAGGGTTACAGGGAGCTGAGAGGCAAGTGGGGTGGGGTGGGCTGGGTTTATTGGGTGTCTGGCTCTCTCACATCTGTGTTCAATCCGGAGACACTGCCCTCATCTCTCACCACGCAACCTATCAGAACCCACTCCCCAAATGACCCACTAGTTTCCCCTCACAATGGCTGGAGTCCCACACCTGGTGTCCTTTTCTCCTGAGCCTGCACTGGCTCCTGATGTACTCAGGGTGACAGCCCTGCTGATGGCCCTCTGTAATCTGGCAGGGCCACATTCTGCGTCACTCTACTTGTCCTCTCCCTTCTCAACACCACTCTACTCCCTACTTCTCACTGCTGCCCAGACAATCTTGAATCCCCGTCCCTTCCTGCCCATGTGCAGATATGCTGTCATAGAGCTGAGGCCACTTCTGGTCATCCTCACCCTGCACACTGCAGCACTCCTCCATGTGGAGTTCACGTGGCATATTTGCCTCACTTGTTTTTGTGTTTGTTATGGCTATCTCCCTGCCGGGCGGGTTACCTAAGAGCAGGTGCTTGGTCAGGCTGTGCATGGAGGAGTTACTGGCAGGACATCCCCTCTTCACGAGGTGGGGCTGGGAAATCTTGGTATGAATGAAGGAGCCCTTCCCACAGTCATTGTGACATGAAGAACCTTCCACCGGGAAAAGGCTTCTATGCTGGGGGCAAGCCTGGGCACTCTTACCACACTGAGGTTCTGGTCCTCCAAGGCAGCATGCGTCCTAACCTCTCTCTGGTTGGATCACAGAGGTGTAGCCCAACAGGTCTGAGTTCAAATCCTAGTTCTGCCACTTACTAGGTTGTGACCACAGGGATGTTACTTAGCCTCTCTCTGCCTCAGTTATCTGTACTGTCTATACTATAATATACATTCTTCATCTACACTCTTATTATGTGACACTATATATACCATACACCTCATCATGCATGCTGCAGCCTAGTGAATGCCACTCTACTCCACTATAGTGAACCCACTGCAACATCCTCAGCTGTACTCTACTATACTCTACTATACTCTACTACAGCCAACCCACTCCAACATGCTATCCTCTACTCTACTATACTCCACTATACTCCACTGCAGCAAATCCACTCCAACATCCTCAGCTGTACTCTACTATACTCTACTATACTCCACTGCAGCAAATCCACTCCAACATCCTCAGCTGTACTCTACTATACTCTACTATACTCCACTACAGCCAACCCACTCCAACATGCCATCCTCTGTCTACTATACTCCACTATACTCCACTGCAGCAAATCCACTCCAACATCCTCAGCTGTACTCTACTATACTCCAATATACTCCACTACAGCCAATCCACTCCACCATGCTCAGCTATACTCCACTATATTCCACTATAGCCAATCCACTCCACCATGCTCAGCTATACTCCACTATACTTCACTACAGCCAACCCACTCCAACGTGCTGGCCTCTACTCTACTATACTCCGCTATACTCCACTGCAGCCAACCCACTGCAACATGCTCAACTATACTCCACTCTACTCCACTACAGCCAACCCACTGCAACATCCTCAGCTGTCCTCTACTATACTCCACTACAGCCAATCCACTCCAACATGCTCAGATATACTCTACTATACTCCACTACAGCCAACCCACTCCAACATGCTGGCCTCTACTCTACTATACTCCGCTATACTCCACTGCAGCCAACCCACTGCAATATGCTCAACTATACTCCACTCTACTCCACTACAGCCAACCCACTGCAACATCCTCAGCTGTACTCTACTATACTCCACTATACTCCACTGCAGCCAATCCACTCCAATGTGCTCACTGTACTCTACTATAGTCTGCTGCAGCCAACACACTCCAACATGCTCAGCTATACTCCACTATACTCCACTACAGCCAACCCACTCCAACATCCTCAGCTATACTCAACTATACTTCACTATACTCCTTTGCAGCCTACCAATTCCAACATGCTCTACTGTACTCTACTATACTTCCTTGCAGCCTACCCACACTCCAACATGCTCAGCTATACTCCACTATACTCCACTGCAGCCAACCTACTCCAACATCCTCAGCTGTACTCTACTATACTCCACTGCAGCCTACCTACTCCAACATGCTCAGCTGTACTCTACTATACTCCTCTATACTCCCCTGCAGCCTACAAACTGCAACATGCTCTACTGTATTCCACTACACTCTATGCACTCCATAATGGTTTAATGTACTCTATTCTATGCCTCTATAATCCATAGCACCCTACCCACTTCATCATACTACACTGTACTGTACTATACTCCCTATACTCCACTACACTCTACCCACTCCATCATGCTCTAATATGCTCTACTCCTTTATGCTCCATTACATCCTACCCAGCCCAACTTGCTATGCTGTCTTCTACAACAATCCACTATGCTAACATTATATCTGCCCAACCATCATGTTATACTGTACTCTACTATAGTTCACTATACTCTGCTATACTCTACCTATTTAATCATTCTATACTACACTCTACTATACTCCACTGCACTCTACCCACTTTATCATGCTTTACCAAACTCAACTATACTCACATATATTCTACTATACCTTACTCCAACATGCTTTACTGTACTTTATTATACCCCTCTGTACTCCACTGCACTCTACCCACTTCATCATGCTATACTGTAGCCTACTATACTGTTTTATACTCCACTACACTCTTCCTATTCCATCATACTCTACTTTATTCTACTCTACTCCTCTATACTCCACAGCAGCCTACCCCATCCAACATGCTATACTGTATTCTACTATACTAACATTATACTCTACCCAACTATCATGCTATACTGTACTCTACTATACTCCACTGCTCCCAACCCAACCAACATGCTATGCTGTACTCTAGTGAACTCACCATACTCTGCTATACTCTATTCACTCCATCATGCTTTACTGTAGTCTAGTATACTCCTCTATACTCCACCTCACCTCACCCACTCCAATGTGCTTCACCGTAGTTAACTATACTCCTCTATACTCCACTGCACTCTACCTACTCCCACATGCTATACATGTACTATATTCTGCTATGTTCCACTATACTGCAGTATACTCTATCCACGCCATCATACTAAACTGTACTCTACTATACTATACCCACTCAGTATAGTAATGTGCTATATTGTAGTCTACTGCACTCCATTCTACTCTAGTATATTCCACTATACCATACTACACTATACTCCCTATACTATACCATATGATACTATATAATACCTTTCTATACTATGTTATTTCATACTACATACTTTACTACACTTCCTGCTAGGGCTATCATCAGGAGTACATGAATTTAATGAGCTAGTATTTGTAAAGTCCTTAGAGAGATTGGCCCCAGTCAGTGTGACCAAGTGTTTGTGGAATGAGTAAGAAAGGATGCCCCTCCTGCCTACCTGGTGACAGATACTACCTTCTTCACAGGTGAGGTAGCATCAAAGACAGGTGCCTGGTTGAGGAAGTTCTGTCCTGCCCTATCCCCCATTGACTTCTGTGCCCTCTTTCTCTCCACTATCTTACATCACACTCACAGCAGCCCTAGTCTATAGACACTATTCTTCTGATTTTTTAGTGTCACCTAGTTTCCCCAGAGGTGAAATGGCTTGAGAGGGTCTCACATCGAAGAAGCAACAGAACTGGTTTCAGCCTCTGTTTTTCCTACACATACCGTTGGCTTCCTGTCTTCTCCTCCGGCCTGTGAGTTGACACTCAGACCCCAGGACACAGGCCAGGGAAGCCCTCGGCGTTGCCTGGAGAAACATCCCCTGTCATGTGGCAGGCAAGGCCAGGGCATATGGCCTTTATTCTGTAGGTAACAGGAGGGTCCCTTGGTTGGGGGAGTGGAGAATGGGGTACCACCCCTGAGCCCCACGCAGTCTTTCTGGGCAACCACTGAGCCAATATTCCCAGGAGCAGTGAGAGTCTCCAGGCTACCATCCTGGTCTCAGAAAGTCCCAAGGACACCAGTCCTCATCCTCCTCAGGGCAGACCTTGTTCAGTGTGGCACTGACCCTTCATTCTCCATGCCAGCCTGTGAGGTGGGTGCTATTATCATCCCCTTTTGCTGATGAGAAAATGGAGCATAGGAGCTTCCTTTCTGATGCAGACCTGCCATCTGCTGACCCTACTTGGGACCCTCACTCACTGCTGTAGGACTGCGTGGCCTCAGCTGCAAAGTCTACCCATGTCTTCTGGTCTGAACATTGTCAGCATGGAAATCACTACGACAGGTCCTAGAAACTTTTTCCCAGGTTGGTGGAGAGAACTACAGGAGAAGCTATTGTCTGGCCTGAATTCTGGGTGCACGTCTGGGACCCCTATTACACTTAATGTCTTGACTCTCCACAGGAGTGTGGCTGGGAGATCCCTCAGACTCCTAATCCAGCCCACTCCAATCATAGGTAGGGAAATTGAGGCCTAGAGAAGCCACGGCTTGAGACACAGCTCTGATGCCTTGACACTGAGTCCAAGCACCCTATCAGGGGTCTAGCGTGCAGTGAACACTTTGACAGCAGCTGTTGGTGAGCAAAAGAATAAATGAACCTGAAGAGAAGCATCATGCCCCACATACACAAAGTTCATGCAGCATAATGCTGGACCCTACCCTTGTCCACTTTTTGGTTCTGATTGCCCTGGGCTTCTTTCCTGCATTGGCTTCATCTCACTGCTTTTTATTAAGTGGCTATTCAGCCACACTCTTGTGTTTTCTTTAGGACAAGCTTTCTCATTATTTTGTAGTATAGACATCCTAAGAATTGTCCAAAACTTCAAATTTCTGGTTTCTGGTTAACAATTCCTGTTCAAATTCATCTCTCTCTTTTGCATTTTCCTGTAAGCTGACAGGAGGAATGAAGCTGAGCCTCCAACACTGTGCTTAGGCACCTCCTCAGCCAAATATCCAAAGTCATTGCTGCCAAGTTCAACCTTCCACAGAACACAGGAACAAACACAAAATTCCGACAAGTTCTTTGCCAGTTCTTTTTTTTTTTAATTTAAGTCATTTGTACATAGATCATAAATACATTTATGCCACAATCATACATTTATGGGATTCAATGTGTTGATCATTTGTACAAATTGGAGTGCTTACATCCTACTAATCAACATAGCCTTCACCTCATTTACCCAATTACAGGATTAAGACATTTGTGTTCTACACCTGATAAATCCAACTTGTACTTGCAATATGCTCCATAGGTGTGGTCCCCCTACTAACTCTCCCTCTATCGACCCACCACCCTCCCTTCCCCTCTCCCTCCCCTTCCCTCCTTAATCCTAGGCTATAGTTGTGTTTCATTTTTCATATGCAAGTGTGAGTGATTGTAAATTGGTTTCGCAGTAGTACTAAGTACATTGGATATTTTGTTTTCCATTCCTGAGATTCTTTACTAAGAAGAATATTTTCCAGCTCCATCCCTGTAAACATGAAAGAGGTAAAGTCTCCAACTTGTTTTAATGCTGCATAGTATTCCATAATATACATATACCATTATTTATTAATCCATTCATGGGTTGATGGGCACTTAGGCTTCTTCCATGACTTGGCAATTATGAATTGAGCTGCAGTGAACAATCTGGTGCAAATATCTTCATTGCCAAATGATTTTTGGTCCTTTGGATGTACACCTAGAAGAGGAATTGCAGGATCAAATGACAGGTCTACATTTAGATCCCTGAGTGTTCTCGCCAATTCTAACAAGTGTCACCTTCCCTTTGGTTTCTAACAATGTATTCTTCGTGTCCACCTGACCTCACTAGAATCGTCCTTTACTTTTGTATATCTAACAGGCACCTCACAACTCTTCCCTCTACTCATTACCCAGGGCCAGACAGCCTCACAGTTGCAATGGCAGGTGTTTACTGAGGCATCACCTTCCTCCTGGTACCACAACCTATGCTAGTCAGCTCAGGCTGCCTGCAAAATACCACAGATTGGGTGACCCAAGCAGTGGAAATTTATTTTTTCACAGTTGTGGAGGCTAGAAGACTGACATCAGCACAGTTGGTTTCTGGCGAGGGCCCTCTGCCTGGCTTGTAAACAACTGGACCATCTTTTCACTATGTCCTCATGTGGCAGGGAGAGAGTGAGAACAGCTCCTCCTCTTACATGGACACCGAAACACTAAATCCATCATGAAGGTACCACCCTTGTGATCTCATCTAAGGCAAGTCCCAGAGGCTCCATCTCCACTCACCACCCCACTGGGGTCGGGGCTATGACATGTGGGCTACTCACCCTACCTCTCATGCTACTCCCCATGGGCACACACATCCCATGGCAAAAAGGAGCTAGTAGAGACTTAGCAACCGCCAGACTGACTTCACAGGTGGGGGTTGGGGGGAGACTGTGCCTTCAAAAATCCTTGTAGTACTTAATTGTTCTCACCTATGGAGTAAACCTGGCCAGCTGCATCCCGTATCCATGTGTGTCCATAGTGGTGAGTTGTCTCTGACGATGCAGGTGCTGCCTCCCAGCACTGAATCCTCCCAGAGACCCAGGAGGGGGCACATAAACCAGGACAGGCCCACGAGGGTGGCGGCTCTAGGGAGGACAATGAGTTCAGCTTGGCCTGTGAGTCCTGCACTGCCTGTGGGAGCTGCAAAGAGGGGCCCCACATGACAGACACAGCTGGGGCCCAAGACTGGGACTGGATTGGGGAGAGGTAAGTGGACAGATGAGACCTGAAGTCGTGGCATGGAGCAGGACCTAGAGGCTGTGGCAAGGGGACAGGCTGGCCCAGTGGCCAGGGTGAAACTGATAGGGAGCAGCCTCCTTGGGAAGGGTGAAGGCATGTCCATGTCCTCAGCAGACCTGGTATGGGCTCCAGGGCTGGAGTCTGACAAAGGGACCTGCCATTGTCAGCAGCTCCCCAAGTGCTGACACCAACAGGGTTCCTCTCTAAACTAGGCAAAGCACAGCATGTCTACAGGGGCTGACCGCAGGGATTCATGTATCAGACCACAGAAAATGGACAGAGCTAGGGAACACCCCACTGTGGTCTGTTACCCAGAGAACAATGCTGGATTCAGCAGCTCCATCTGTGAGGAGATCCCCACCTTAGCGCTCACGGGTGCACAGTTAGACAAGCCTGATACTCGGCAGCGAGGCAGATCAAGTGACTCATTTTGTTCAAGTTATTTTTAAGTGCTTCAAAGACTGTGAGGAAGCCTCCTGACAGCAGTGGTAATTAGCCCTGCTGCACAGAGCAGGCCCCCCAGGGCTCCAGCAGGTGCCAAGCCCTGACAGCCATGCATGGCTAGTAGCAGAACCTCGCTCCCGGGCCCTGCATGGCCCACACCCTCAGAGATGAGAGAAGGCCACCCTCATGGCCTGCTTAGCAGCCCTCCCTATCACACATGACAGTGAGATCCCAGGATGTTATGGCCACAGAAGGGTGCTGTGCTTCCTGCACCCAGTCGCCTCTCACTGACCCCTGTCCTAACCCAGCCCTGCACTCTGGCAGCCGGCCAGTGGGATGCCATCTGGAAGTCAGCCATTGTCCACAACTCACCTCAGGGCTCATCTGCCCCACTCCTTGTGAAGCTCCATGGTAGCTCTCAGTCCCCACCCCACCTGCTCTCTCTGCACCCTCAGCCGGCTGCCCTTCCTCCCCAGAGGCTTTCTCAGCTGGCTTGAGTACACACCTGCCCGTCGTAATTCCCTTCTCCCTGCCCTCCCTATTGGCAACCTCATTCCAGTTCAGGCCTGCAGATTTTGTCTTCACCAGTCTCTGAGGACGTCTCCAGCCTGGAGCTCCTGCTGGACCCCTGGGACTGATATCCAACTGCCTCTGCAGCATCTTCAAGAGTGTCTGCTGCTGGGGGCTTCTCAAACTCAACATGCCTGACCGGGAGCCCAGCTCATGCCCTGCCTGCTCCCTGCTGCCCTCCATGCCACAGTGATGGCTCCATTCTGCTTGTGCCCCAATGTGGGTCACCGTGGGGTACCGTTTCTTCTCAAGCCCCAGCCTGGCCCATCAGTAAATGGCTGGCTCTCCCTGTTGGCTAAATGTGCATCTCCCCCGGATGATAGCCCCGCCCTCTCTGAGTGCCATCCACTCTGTGACATCTCATTCTGCTCACACTCCCCCCACGCACCAGACCCACTCCTGCCTCCCGGCCTCCACCTGCCCTGTTCCCTCTGCCTGCAGCGCTCTTCTGCAGATGGCATTGGGCCTGGTTCCCTTGCTTACTGTGAGTTTTACCCAAGTGCCACCTTTAAGACATGGGATCAAAACTTTTGACAGTATCCTCCCCAACGCTTTATTTCCTTAGTTGCTTCTTTCTCATTAGCACTTATCACTGAGTCATTAATCTTGTTTTTATCCTCTTCATCCATAATATGAAACTATCATTAGACAGGGATTTTTATTGATTAGTGATGTATCCCTGACCCCTAAAACAGGGCCTGGCCCAAAGTGAGGGCACAATAAATATTTGTTGAATGAACGAATGAACAAATGAATCAGTGTATGCTTCTGACCCTTCCCAGGAGAAGTCTGACTACCTGAGGACAGGACAGTGGATATGCTCTGGCAGACAGCCCTAGCTGACCCAGCCTGCCAGTCACTGGGATAAAATGCCAGTCATAAGTGCCACCATCTGGACCCCTCCACACGAGACCACCTGCTATCAGAGTACCACTAAGTGACCTCAGCCAAGGCCATCTCCAGTCTGGATTTTGTTGTCAGACCCCCTTGAGCCAAGCCCTGTCTGAATTCTTGCCCACTTCCTGGACTATGGGCTGTAATAAAATGGCTCTTCTGCACCATGAAATCTTAGATGGTTTATCACTGAGCAATAGGAAACTGGGACATGGGTCATGGGCCCTGCTGTGACCCAGCTTCTAGCCACAGCCCTTACAGCACCTGCATGGGATCTGTACCTGCTTCAGAGTTGTGAATATGGCACCTGATATTTTGTTCCCAGCCTCTGCCTCCTTGGCTAAAATGGCTATAGGGCAGGGATTATTGCATTAAATGACCTATTACAAGACACTGGGTTAATGCCTTACAAATACTTGCTGTTGGAGAACAGAGAGAATAATGACAAACATTTATGGAGTGGTGACCCTGGGTCCAGCCTCATGCTGAGAACTTTCTAAGAATTCTGTCATCATTTCTCATGACAGCCCTGTCAATGGCTCCATTTTTCAGATGAGGAACCCAAGCCCCAGAGAGGCCAAGTGCCCCATACCCCTCCCAGGGCCAAGGGAAATAGGTGGCTATTTCTAGCTCCAGCCCTCACAGGAACTGCTTCCTCCCAGGTCTCTCGGTGGCAATTTGTGGCCACATCTGCCTCTGAAGGTGGAGACCACATTTCCCCATCTTGCCTGAATAGCTGGTTGGTTTTCAGAAAATCCAATCGAATTTCGAAGGATGTGGTTTGATGTAGTACAGAGGATGTGGGGCTCCTGATGTGGATGTCTTGGGTAAATCTCTCCCCTCCCAGCCTGTATTTGTTTCCTATGCTTGTAATAAATTATCACTTACCAGGTTCTTCAAATGGCAGAAATTCATTCTCTCACAGGCTGGAGGCCAGAAGTCCAAACACAAGGTGACCTTAGAATTGCACTCCTTCTGGGACTCTGAGAAAGAAACTTTTCTCACCCATTTCAGTATCTAGTGGCTAATGGCAGCCCTCATGTCCCTCAGCTCATGGCGGCATCACCCCAATTTCTGCCTCTGTCTCCACATGGCCTCTCCCTAGATCCTGTGGTTTTTCTGACAAGAACACCAGTCATATTGGATTTGGTCCCCCTTAATCCAATCTGACCTTGTCTTGGGTCCCAATTACTTCTATAAAGACCTATTTTCAGATGAAGGTGCAGCGTGGTTTCCAGGTGGACACCAGTCGGAGGCGCCATTCATCCCAGGACACCACCTCAGGCCTCCTCCCTTCCCTGCCCAGAGAGGCAGATGTGGCCCCCTCTTTTGATGCACATTTCTTGGGGAGGGGTCATCTGCAGTCCTCTTGGGGCCCACCCTGCCTATCTGCCTCAGGGCTAAGTGTGGCTGGAGTAGGAGGGGACCTTTTCATGGAACATGCTACATGCACATTCTCAGTCCTAAGGGTCTGAGAAAGCCAGGCCAGGACAGATCCACCCTCTGTGGCCACTGGCCACACTCTTCTGTGCTTTGAGCCTGACAGCTCTCAAGGAAATTTTACATAGTAACATGGGAGCTCTGAACAGGGAATAGTGATCATTGGGGACCAGCCAGACCAGCCAATCTCCTGGCAGTGAGGGCCCAGAGCAGGGCCAGCCACAGCCAGCTGGGGCCTAGCTCAGCCTTATGGCCAAGTCCTCATTGCCTGCAAGTGTGGGGGCCCACAGCTGGCACCTCCAGGCAGCTGCATCCTCCACACTGCACTCTGGAGAGAGACTGTGGAAGGCTAGGCCACCAGGCAGTGAGCTGCTGAGCAGTGAGCCATCAGGAAGGGACGCTGCATAGGGCTGCTCAGGAGACTGGCTGCAGATCCTCCCATGACAAGGTTCTTTGCTCCACGGGGGTGCCCTCCATGACCTGTGAGCTATTCCGGAAACCTGTGCCTGGGCTTAAGAGTATGGACCCTCAGGTCTTGCAGCAAACCCTGCTCAAGTCTTTTATAGGGGTATTGAGCACTGTCCCAGATGCCGGTCCCCAAAAGAGTCCTTACAGCTGTGGGCAAGAAATATAATTGTGCCCTCACCTGATGGGTGGAGAAGGGCACCTGCTATCCACACACTCAGTTTCCCAAGGTCCTGCGCCCCATCTGCAGGTGTCTCCTGAAGTGTGCTAGAAAGGCACTCCCAGGTCTGGCTCTACACCCCCTGAATGGGATGCTGCATGTTAAGGAGATGCCAAAGGGATGCTGTGCTGCTTTTATTGTGCAAGCAGGTCTGCAGCAGCCTGGTGCTCCAAGGTCCCAATTTGCTCCCCTTCTCAGAGACTGTTAGTGTATTCAAAAATCAAACCACCATCACTTGACACTTCAGGTTACTGCCTTTGAAAATTGAAAGGGCCTTTCTACCCAACGCTGCAAGTCCTCTGAGGACCACTGGGACAGGTGGCCACATCGTCCCTTCTCGCATAATTCCAGTGACAGGGAGCTCACTACCACACAAAGCTGCCTGTTCCGTTGGTCCACAGTTTGAAGACCCTTTCCTCCTTGGCATCTGCAGGGGCTGCCCTTTGAGTTTGGGTCTAGCTTTTTTTTTTTTTTTACAATCTCAGTTTCTTATCTGTACAGGAAGAAATAGGGGCCTGCTTCATGTTGTGAGGGTGCTTGTGATTGGGGACATCAAGGACCTACACTCAGAGCATAGGAGGGGAGTCTTGGGGGTCCTGAAGATAACCCATGCCTGATTTCTATACAGTAGACAGGAACACACCAGGAATGACCCAGATCTCAGGGTAGCCTCCAGGGAGTGCATAGTTACCCAAGAGTACTTGCTATGATGCAGATTCCAAGGCTTTTCTTGTACAAGCTCTGACCTGGGAGACCTAGGGCAGACCCAGGTATCTGTATTTTGGGCAGGGTCAAGGGTATTTCAACTGGCTATTCCCAGAACCACACTTTGAGAACCATGTGCTAATGTGGGGTCTTAAAGGTGGGTGGGGTGGGCAGCTGGGAGGAGGGTAGGGCCAGGATCCTACAACTGCTTAGCATGTGGGACTCCCAGAAATTTCCAGTGGTAAAGGACTAGCCTTAAAGGGGCTTGGCCACCCAGCCCTCTGCCCAGCCAAGGAAGTACAGAGGTGGAACTGTGACTGCCCCAGCTTGTGCCACTGTGAATCCTGCTATGAAACCTGCTCATGCACATAAATGTGTGTGACGTGCATGCACAGCCACAGAACGTGCACTCACACACACACACGTGCCTGCATTCCCACAGTGTATACACATACACTAACTGTGCCCATGCATGTGCGGACAGCACTTACACACACGCACACACAGCATGTGCCATCAAACATCCTCCTTCTTGAGCTGCTATAGGACCCTCTATTGCTTTTTCTTCCGATAACTGGGCAGTGCTTGTGCAGATGCAGCCACTCTCCGCCCCTTCATTGACGCCACAGGCAGGCAGTGCATGCAGCACAGAGCCAAGCTGCTCTCAGACCAGCTGAGCTCAGCCTCTGTCCTCATCCTACTCACAGGCTAGTGGGAGTCACACAACTTAGCAGGCAGGGCCACTCCAGGCCATCTGAATTGGTCCAGGGGCATCCCAGGTGAGCCCAGGAAGTATGCAGTGATGGGGGCAGGGCATTCCAGGCTGAGAGGGGTGGGACATGCAGTGGGAGGGGCCGAGGCACCAGCCCTAATGGGCACAGGTGTGGCTGGAGGGGACATGGAGACCAGGTGAGTCCAGTCCCTGGCATGGGCAAAGTGGGGTGCAGTGAGGATTCGTAATCTTATTCCTCAAGTGGGGGGTGGGGGGGCAGATGAGGGGGCAGGCAGGGGGAGGGCGGAAGTGCCCCTGGGAGCACAATGGCTGCATTCTTTGTCTAACTGGCCACGCCAGCCCTGTCCCCTTTTGTCTTTTTAATCCCTCAGGCTGGCCAGAAGAAACCTTGGCTAATTAGTTTTCTGCTCTGGCCCACCAGCATGCCTATTCCCAGCCTGCCAGCCCGGAAGTAAGGGCAGCAGAGCCCCTGCCTGCACCCCACTTGCCACTTGGATGCTTTCACCTTCTACTTAAGGATGTGTGACCTTGAAATGGGAGATGCCATCTTCTTGTCACAAGCACCCAGAATGCACTCCCTGGCTGTCTGTCAGGCAGACTTTCTGTTCCTCCTGCTCTCTATGCAAACACTCCTCTAGGAAGCCCTTCCAGACCCTCTCTGGGCTCCTTCTTTGTCCCCTGTGCCTTGGCCCTGACCATGTGCTCCCTGAGGTTGGGCCAGGCCTAAAGGGTCTGGCGTTTCTGTCTCCCCAGGGCCTGGGTCCGTAGGACCAAGGATGCAGGAGATTACCTGCAGCAGCCAGTATGGTGGGACTTCACCTCCCTCCCACAGAGCTGGTCAGAGGCACAGGTGCCCACGGGAGCCCTGAGGAGGACCTCACTCTGCTGGATGCCCCATGAACAGAGGGTGCCCCTCAGGGTTTGACAAAAGAACAGTGTTCTCCAGGAAGTAGGAGAGAAAAGGGAAGCCAAGGCTGTCCCAGCTGAAGGCAGAGAGAGGGAAGCTGCCAGGGGAGTCTGGGGGAGCCCAAACTTGGATACATAAGCCTCAGCCCCAGGCAGGAAGGATCAGTGCACAGCAAACCTGCCAGGGGAGTGCAAAGCAGAGGCAGAGCTATCGGGCGGGTTTCCAGGACACATTCTGAGCCCTGGTGTGATAGAAGGGGCAGCCTCCAAGGAGAGGCTCACCCCTGCAGTGAAACCAGAAGGCCCATTAGGAATTGGGCCGAGCCATGAGGACGGAGCCCCTTTGTGTTTTGACAGCCTCCCTGGCTTTCTAGGCCTCTGGCTTCTGCTCCTGTTTCACTCAGGGCACATCTCTCAGGCTGGAATCCATAGAAGCACATCCCAAGGGAAGGGTTTCAGTGCAAGGATATGGTTTGGGGTGGCAGGAGGCATAGGCAGGAAGAGGAAGAGGCTGCTTCAGGTGAGTGGTGAACAGTGGCTGGCGCAGGTGACTGGGCCCAAGGCCACAAGGCACTCCTGAACCCAGGTAGGCCATGTCTCCTTGTCATCCCTCTGAGGAGAGGGTACTGGGAAAGTACCGAGTGCTGCCCAAGTGCCGCCCAGAACTTCCATGCTGCCTGCACCAGACAAGGGAGGGCTCTGGGGAGGGTGTGCAAGGGCTCAGACAGGCCTGGAACCCCAACACAGTGGAGAACACTGCCTTAGGCTCCCAGAGGCTGCCTGGCAGAATTCCAGCCCTAAAGTCCCCAACCTATCCTGCCACCTGGTCTTGGTGGAAGCACAGCCCAGGCCCTCCCTGCTGCGGCTGCTTGGAAGTCTCAAGTCTGCTGGTCAAGCCCTTCTCCCTGGGCTCCAATCTTCCTTGGCAACTCCTGCTCCAGTTGTGCCCACACTCGGGCACTTTCCTGCCAGTGGGACCTTGCATGACCTGTGCCCTTCGCCTGGGATACCATTTTTTATTTCCTGGCCTCAGAAGCACTTGCTAAAACTTCAAAATCTGGTTAAGTAGCATCTTCACTGGGAATCCTTTTCCTGTCCCCTCGGTGTGCTGTGGACACCTCTGTAATAACACTTGCCTGTGTGATGTGTGCACAGTGGACGTGTCCCACTTCCCCCATGGAACTTGAAGGCAGGGACCCAGCTGTCCACCTCTGGATCCCTAGAGGCAACTGAGGCCCAGAGCTTGGCCTGATATGTCCGGTCTGTTTGTTCAAAGTCTGACCCTAACAGTTCCCAACTGCAGGCCTTCTGAGCCTCAGTTTCCTCTGCTGTATGGACTAACTGGTCTCCAGTGTGGAAGAGCAAGCACAGAGTCTAGGGCAAGGTGTGCACTAGAGAAGTTTTCTACCCATAATGACTATGTGTCCAGAGTTATGGATGGGGGTGTCCCTAGGTGTCAAAGTATTTCCTCCTATAAGAGCCCATAGAAGAAGGCCTCTTCGTTTTTAGGGATGAGAGATCTGGAGCACAGAAGGGTCACAAGGCTGTGAGCAGACAGCCAGAGTCTACCCTGAGAGCTGCCCATACTCTGGGCACTGCCTCAGTGCTGGCCGGGGCAGGGAGGTGCAGGAGGGAGAGTTGCCCCATTCCTGCAGCAATGTGAGCGCCACCTTCAGTAAGGAAAGGGCTCAGGAGGGAGGGAGCACCACGCTCTGACTTAGTTGTAGTGGTTGATGGGGGCAGGGGTTGGAAGCCATCACCATTCTGCACCCAGGGTGAGTGCATCCAGCTGGCAGAGCCCTCTCCTCACCCTGCACCTGGTAGGGCTAGAGGCCTTCTGTGTCCCTTAGTGCTTACAGACAGCAGAGGAGAGTGGCTGTCGGGTGGGGGCAGATCACTAAGGAACACCCTCAGCAGGTCACTTGCATGTGTGAGTGTGTGCAGGTGTGTGCATGTGTGTATGTATGCACATGTATATGTGTGCATGTGTGAATGCTCATGTGTGCATGCATCGTGTGTGCATGTGGGTGCAGTCATGTGCACACACACACATATGGCATGCCCAGCACTGACAGTACTGTGGCAGGCAGACTTTCTGTTCCCCTGCCCTTTCTGCAAAAACTCCTCTAGGAAGCTCTTCCAGACTCTCTCTGGGCTCCTTCTCTGTCCCCTGTGCCTTGGCCCTGACCATGTGCTCCCTAAGGGTGGGCCAAGCCTGAAGGGTCCACATTTCTGTCTCCCCAGTGCCTGGGTCTGCAGGGCCAAGGACACGGGAGATTACCTGCAGAAGCCAGTATGGCGGGACCTCACCTGCCTCCCATGGATGAGGGAGGGCTCCGGGTACTGAGGGGCCAGGATCTGAATGGGCAGGCTCTCCTGAAAGCACCTGGTGACCCTGGATGGCCCCAGGGGCCTGAGTGTGTCCCCTTGGCAGATGGGTAGTGGCTCCAGGAACCAGTGGAATTAGCACAAGCAGCCTGAACAGCAACAGCTTCAACTCTGGGTTCCAGGTTCTTCTCCAGCCAGATTAGCAGCTGGGAATTTTCCATGAGTAGCCCTCTCCCAGCACTTACAGCCACCCTCGGTCACTCCTCCAATCCGCAGTTTCCTCATGATCTATTAACAAAGTGACTTCCAAAGCCACCGCCAGTGTTCCCACTCAGCTGCCTCCCTCTCCACTCCCGCTGACTCCACACTCTTGAGTCTCCACAGCTCTCTGCTCACACCACCTTCCAAGCCCCAGCCCTGGGCAAGCCACCAGCATGTGCCTTGTGGCCCAGGACAAGAGCTCTTCATGGGTCTCTGTGTCATACCACAACACACCTTCCCCACACCAGCAGCCAAAGAGCTTGTTCCAAAATGCTTCCCTGACCAGGTGCCTGCCCTACTCAACAGTCCTCACTGGCTCCTGTCACCTCTGTATGAAGCACAACCTCCCGGGCTGGCCATGCTGTAGATGGACTCTTCCCCCAGAGTGAGCCCCAGAAGCTTCTCAGCCCTTGAATGAGCAAAACCCAGGAAGCCATTCATAGTCAGCTGCTCTGAGAGTGCTCGTGCCACTGCCACTGGGCCTAAACCCAGCCCACCCTCCCATGCTGGCCGGCTCATGGCACTCTGACACCTTATACAGTGCCCCCCATCCCCACACAGAAAAACTGCAAGAGCCCAGCCAACAGGTCAGCTGCGGAGGGTGGCCGGGAGCAGCAATGCCAGAGGCTTTGTCCTTTTCCTCCCAGCTCTCTCATCCCCTGTTCTGGCAAAGGCACCCTTTCCTTAATGCATCCTGGACTCCAGGGGCTTCATGGTGACTGTCAACCACAATGACCCTCCCCTGGCCCAGGGTGAATGTGTGACCCTGCACCTGCGGAAAACATGTAGTGGACACAGCATCCACCCAAAGCCAGGTGAGGACCCGAGTGCAGCCCTTCCTTGGAGCATCCACATTGCAGAAGGGGGGCTCTGAGGTCAGGAGGTGACCTGGGGGGTGAACGTGCTTCCTACCACTTGAAGTGAGGGTCTGAGGCGGCACTCCAAGCTGAGCAGAGACATGGTGGTGACCCCTCACCAGTAACAGAGGGAGGGAGAGGGAGAGAGGAAGGGGTGAGGGTGCAGGTGGGTTCAGCTGTGCCTGAGACCTGGGACCCCCAGAGCCCTGTGCCCAGCCTTTTCTGCTGAAAGTGTCTGTGTTGCTTCCAGTCACTGTAGCATTGTGAGGTCCCCAGGAGCCACCTCCCTGGATCTGTTTTTCCCTAAACCAAGACATACAAAGAAGCAGGCAGTGGTGAGCGGTGCTTCAGTCTTTCCAAATCCCTGAGTTAGCAAAACTCAAAAGTTACGGACATTTGCCGCTGAACTGGGGCCACAGCGCCCTGTGAAGCCTGAAGGACACACCCGCAGGTGAGGGCAGCACCCACAGCCCCAGACCGACCAGGGAGAGGCCCATAAGGGGCCCCAGGAAACACTGGGAGGAGCTCCCACAAAGCAAAGAGGGACAAAGCAGGAAGCGGGGTGCCCAGGCCAGGCAGAACCCTCTGAGGGGAGGTGATAGGCCCGAGCCAGCCGCTCCATACCAAGAGGGGACCCTGCCTTGCTGGGCACCCTGGGGCAGGACACTCATATGGGCCTCTCTGCCGACTTTTGGGGTGGGGTCCCCATAACCCTTCTGTCAGGGCAGGGACTCACAGCAAGGGCTGACTCTACACCGGGAGCTGCCCCAGATGCAGGCCAGGCAGGAGACTCTGCTGCAGACTCATCTTCCCAGTGTCACGTAGCTGCCACCAAGGCAGTGGCTGTCAAGGGTACCAGCCCTCAATCAGCCTCCAGATCAAACCTGGCTGCCCCCTTCCTGGCTATGTGGCCTCAGGCCTTGTTTCTTCACGTGCAAAGTGGAGGGGACACTCACTGAGGACAGCAGCCATGTGTGCTTGACACTAACTCCAGAGTTGGCTGGCTCCACGAACCACCTGTGAGCTGCCATTTTACGCCTCACCAAGATCTCTGAGGAAGGTGCTGTGGTTATCAACCTTTCTAGACGAGGAAACTGGGGTGCAGAAAGCTCCTCCCTCCTGTGCTGCTATAAAGAACATGGGGTGCTTGGCCCAGAGCCTGACTCACTATTCTCACGACCACCAGGTACGATGCCACAGAGCGGGGCACCTGGCATTTTCAGAGGAGGAAGCCCGGGCAGCAGGGCCAGGCACCTTAGTCCAGGCTGCCCAGCCAGGGGGCTGGTCTGGAAATGAGGTCTCAGGACCCCCAGATTCCCAGGCGGCCACCCAGACAGTGGTGGAGAACACAGCTTGAGGCCTCAGTCTGGGCAGTACTTTTGCTCCTGCCCAGCCTCCCAGAAGCGCCTCCCTGCCTAGTGACAACCATCTGCCCAGGCTCCAGCATTCTCTGCTTTGATGGTGTCGCCTTAAAAAACAACTGAGGCTTTGACCTCAGGAAGGCGGCAGCTCCTTTGCTCCTTCTTCTGGGCATTCTTGTTTTAAGAGCATATTGGCATCTTTTCCCGCTCCCTGACTCTGCTGACTTGCCACTGGCCTCCAGCAGCACTCGGTTCCAGCCACGCCCTCCACCAAGCCTGCTGGGCCCCACTAAGCTCTCAGGCTCCCTGCTCGGCTTATGTTCATGTGACTTGCACCCACAGACCATGGCCACTGCACCACCTGCTTTGTCCATGCCAGCTGCCCCATTCCAGAC
This sequence comes from Otolemur garnettii, assembly GCF_000181295.1. NCBI lineage: Eukaryota > Metazoa > Chordata > Mammalia > Primates > Galagidae > Otolemur > Otolemur garnettii. Next base: position 2,368,442 of record NW_003852541.1, on the reverse strand, counting down.
CTTGGCATGATGTCTCCTCTTCTCCTCCAGGCTCAACTAGGGAGGGCTCCAGTGAGGAGGGGTGCAGGCAAGGGGGAGAGGCAGGGTCAAGTCAGGGTCGAGAACCTCACTGAAGGCCCCTAGTAGCTGCCGACCCCACCAATGATCATCAGAGAAAGTATGGTCAGGGACAGTGCCTGCAGAGCCTAAGCTTCAGACCTCCACCCCTCAAAGGGCCGAGGGAGGCCTGTGATATGGCCCAGAACCAGGCTGTGTGGCCAAGGTGCTGGGGTCAGCTTCTGGCCCTAGGCCAGTTACGAAACCCCTGGGTTCCCTACTCATCTACAAAGCAGATGTTCCCCTTATAGGTGTGCAGTGTTTCATAATTGTCACTCACCTCCTCCCCTGAGAGGGGATTATCCAGCATGTATAAGGTCGTGGGAGGGGGGTTCCTGGAAGGGAATTGCAAGGCCAGAGGGAATGGCTATTAGCCTAGTCCAGGGTCCCTCAATAACAGAGCCCCATATGTCAGCTCCCCACTGCTGTGTAACGAATCACCACAAATGAAGGGTCTCAAAGCAATGCATATTTACTTCGAGTGTCTAACTGTATTCTCTGCCCCAGTGTCTCACCGGCCTGCAGACCAGGTGTCATTGGGCTGCATTCTCAGCTGAAGCTAAACCAGGAAGAATCTGCTTCCAAGATGTCCAGGTTGCTGGCAGGATTCTGCTCTCACGGCTATAGGTCTAAGGGCTCCAGCTTCTCACTGGCCCCTGGAGACTTGCCACAGATGCTGTCACTCCAGCGTCCCCAGCACAGCCACTTGTATGGTCAGGCTGGCAAGGACAGTCTCCAGAGCATCTGCTGCTGAGACAGAAGCTCACAGAAGGTGGTAGTGGATGTGGCATCTCCTTTGCCACAGCACTTGCCCACTCTCTGGGGCATGGACACCAAGAGATGGGACCAAGGGGACTCTCATAATTCTGTCCACCCTGCCAAGGCCAAGTGTCCCTGCTGAAGCTTCAGGGGTGTGAAGTCCCAGGTCAGCAAGAGTGAGGGGGAGAACGGAGGGAGGAAAGAAGACCTGTAGCGTACTGGCACGAGAGAGACCTCTTGGGATTCAGTGCAAGGAGGGAGAGTTGACCTGGGTGGAAATGGTGGGAAATTAAGAGATACAAAGCCCTGAAAGACAGGGGAAGGTGAAGAAAGACAGGAGACGAGAGAGAGGATGGTGCTGGGAGGGCTGACGCAGCTGACGATTGCAGCCAGCCCCTGAATTGTGGAAACAGCTTTATTTATACAGCCTCTTAACAAGATTGCATAAATCTTAACATGTGGGGTAGAGATCAACCTTAAAGAGACAAAAGCGTGTGTTGGCCGTAACCAGGAAACTATACACGGGCTGTGTGAGTGTTGGCAGGTGAAAGGGAGAAGTGGTTGGGGGTTGCTCCCTGAGCATTGCCCAGGCTGTGGGGGCCCTGCCGGCCACAGCCTGCTCCCCACAAAGAACAAGAAGCAGGCACAAGGGACAAGTACCACGCTGGCCCAGCTCACTGTCAGGCTGTAAGGGACTTCCAGGGCCAACCTCTTCCCTGTCATACTGGGAGTCCTTGCACAGAGTTCATCCTGGGGTGGGAGACGGTGAGAAGCCACGCTGTGAGGCCGTGCTCGCGCCCCTCTGAGAAGCTGCAGTTTCCCTATCTGCTGTCCCAGGAAGCATCACAGGGTCCTACCGGGCCAGGTTCAGCTGTAGAGCTGCAGAGTCTTCCCAGGAGTGTTGGTCCAGGCACCACCCCTGGGGAGCTTGAGAGCCAGGAATGACTAGGGGGAGTTCATGGCTGGGTCTAAGGCAGGTGTCCCTGAACTGTGGGTGCCCTGTCCCCATGACCCCATTTGGTGCTTGGGCCAGTATCTGGAGGAGGGACTGAGAAGGGGGCCTCTGTGCAGCTCATTGCTGGGTCACACAGAGCGCCATGCTGGGCGGTGCTGCCTTTGGTAAAGCCGAGTGCCCAACAACAGGGGTGACCGATGAATTCAGTAGCTTTCCACCCAGCACCTCACACAGATGAGGAGTGTCCAAATCTCAGGACCTGGTGGGCCTCCATGACACATGGCTTTGACTTTTGTTTTCAAACATTGCTTTGTTGAAAATTTCCAACTTAGACCTACCAAAGTGGAAAGTATAATAATAAACCTCACACACACACATCACCTACTGTTTAAATTACCCACTCGTGACCCAGCTGGCCTCATAGATACTCCACCTACTTTCTCCAAACATGGGATCCCAAACATCTTATAATTTGATCCACAAATAATTCAGTATATCTCTCTAAAATAGACCATAAATTCAATGCCATTTTAACATCTAATTTCTTTCCAAAAGATTTATCAGTAGCCAAATATTCAGTCAAGGTCCATATTTCCCTGACCATGTTATAGTTTTTTTAAATTAGATCAGGACTCAAGATCTGGATGCTACAACTGATTTGACATGTCTCCTAAGTCTTTTGCAATCTATAGATTCCTTTCCATCATCCCTGGTGTATTTTTGTTTTAATTTTTATTAAAGAAAAGTACATGCCTTGAACATATCTGTGTAGTCACCACCCTGGTCAGGAAATTGGACATTAACCTAACCCAGAAGCCCTCTCTTAAACAAATACATAGATCTTTTTAAAATCTTTTAAAAATTGTGGTAAAGTACCATAACGTAACATTTGCCACCTTAACCATATTTAAGTGTACACTTCAGGAGTGTTTGCACATTCATATTCGCGCAGCCATCACCACCACTCATCTCCACAACTTTCTCATCTTATAAAACTAAACATTTGTCCCCATTAAACATTAAACCCCCAGCCCCTCCCCTAGCCCAACACCCAACATTCAACTTTCTGTCTTTATGAATTTGACTCCTTTGGGGGCCTGAGATGAGTGCGGTCCTCCAGTGGTGTCCTTTATAACTGGCTTATATCACTTAGCAAAATGCTTCGAGGCTCAACTATGTTGAGTAGAATGCGTCAGAATTTCCTTCCTTTTTAAGGCTGAGTAATACTCCACTTTTATTAATTGCACCCATAGATGGATACTTGGGGTGCTTCCACCTTTCGTCTACCGCCAGTAAAGCTGCTATGAGCATGGGTGTACAAATATCTCTTAAAGACTTTGCTTTTTTGACCCAAATCGCCAGATCATATGATAATTCTAAGTTCAACATTTTGGAGGAAACATCATACTGTATTCCATCTTGCTTTCTAACCAACAGTGAACAAGGGTTCCAATTTTATCCATACTCTCACCAGCACTTATGTTCTGTGTCTCTTGTTTTTTCTTTTTTCCCTCTTAATATTTCATTAAATCATAACTGTGTACATTAATGTATTTAAGGGGTACAATGTGTTGATTTTATATATAATTTGGAATTCTTACATCAAAATGGTTAACATAGCCTTCACCTCACTTAATTATTGTGTTAAGACATTTATATGCTACTCTTATTGCAAGGGTACATGTCAAATCTATTAAGAGTAGAGTTTTTTCTTTTTTTGATTGTAACAAACCAACCTACCAGGTGTGAGGTGGTAGTTCACTGTGGTTTTGATTTATACTTCATAATGATTAGCCACATTGAGCAACTTTTTGTGCGTTATTTGGCCAATGACATATTTCTTAAGTGAGAAAAGCAGGATCAGAAAATGGCTATACTATCTTTAAAAAAAAAAGACAAAATAATCACTTATACATAAAATAATTGTGTATTTTGCTTTTACATACTTTTTATGAGGAGGAGGGGATCTCAGAGTTTTCACAGGAATTACTTAGGGGGAGAGTAAGCAGAAACAGATTTCAAGATTTCTGGAAAAATAATCAATATTTTAGTGCACTCGTAACTCCATTCTCAATTGACATAAATATGTTACCTGCCAATTTTCTAAGGGAATGCATAGAGCTGCAATCTGACATTGAACTTAAAGAAATATTTGATCATGTCTCTCACTGGACTTTTGTAGGCTCTATATTCCCAGGGACAAATATCTCTCACTTCACAATCATGCTTTATTCATGTCCTCATTTTTGACAGCACCTGCATTTGTGAGTAACCATTTTCAAGAATGAAACACATTAAGAGTAAAACTGGAACCAAAATATCTGATGAGCCACTTGAGAACTCCCTGAGAATTGTAGCTACTTCCATTGAGCCAGATATTGATGCATTAATTTCTCAAAGACAATGAGAAATATCCCAAATATCTCAAATATCCCATGAGTTTTATGTTGCCCACTTTTCTTTTACTCTAATAAAAATATTTCTTTAAAAAGAATTACTTACATATGTAATTTTGTATATTAATGATCACAAACTTGGGACCTACTCAAGAATTTTAAAAGATGCTCTAAAAAGTCCACTGCATAATTAGGGTTATTATGTGAGGACTTTTTTGCTTCTCTGGTGGAAGATATCACAAAAATAGTGCACAGATCTTTTCTTTTCTTTTTGCTTACCAGCTTTTGTTAGTGTCTGTGTATTGAATAAATGGCCCCAAACAATTCTTCCAAGGTGACCCAGAGAAACCAAAAGGTTGGAGAGCCTGGTTTAAACCCAGGAATGATGTTGAGATGGTGGCAGGTGGCTTATTGTTGTAGTAGTGCTTCCAAGGATGTGGCCTTAGGCTCGTGGCTTTACAGGTGTACCATTGCCCTGAATTCACAACTGATATTCTCAAGGCCAGCAAAGGGCAAGGTCAGCTGGCACTGTCCTACCTTGGGTCTCCCCCGTATCTCCCACCTTCCAGGAAGAGGACCGGGTTTCTCCAGGGAGTAGAGTAGCCGGGAGACACGTACTCGTTCAGTTTTGAGTGACACTTCTGGTGAGAGTCACCCATTGGCTGCATGTGCATGCGCCAAGGAAACAGGGCTGGAGATAGGTCTGCAAGACAGGATTAGAATTTATAGGGGAAAAAGAAAAAAGAAGGTATTTTCAGGTAAGTGGCTTGACTCCTAATAACTGTAATCCCTGCAAACTCTGTCGTAGCAAGGTCTATGATGAGTGCTGAGGGAGACTCACACAGGAGACCCGCATGGGTGAGTAGGAGGTATTTCCTGGGTGACTGGGAGACTTGCCAGGTTGGGTAGGAAGGAATTAGTGGGAATTAGATACAGCCCTCAGGAACCAGTGACCACTACTAAGAGTAGGGGAAAAAATCAGGGGGAGCTGCCCAAGGCTCTAACATTGTGAGTACACGGCTTTGCTCCAGGTCAAGTTCAGTTAGGACTTGGGGCATAACTATGCTGAGAGGCCCTTCAGGCTGTGGTTGGGTAGAGGTCAAGGATGCAGGGAGGTACGCAGGGAGAGATGCCTGTGTGAGAGGCAGGATGGGGAGAGAGCAGAGGATGGACAGAGAGGTTGGGAGAAGCCACCAACCAGCACCCAAAGGAAGTGAGACCCTGCTGATGGAGTGTGGTCCCCACTCCATCTATGGGCAGGCTGGAGAAGAGGACCTGAGCAGGGGTCAGTGTTGGCCATTTTTCAGGGCAAGTGGAGTGGCCATTGGCCTTCCTCTTAGGAAAGTCATCAGCACTTCAACACTTTTCATATTACAATTTCTACCTCCATGTGACTCAGGGGGAGAAAAAGAGCCTGTCTCCATCAGAGTGGTAAACCAGACAGCCTCCACCCTCAGACTTAAAGTGAGAAACAAGAAATAAGGAGTGAAAAAGGAGCTGCAAATTCTGACAGTGGTGGCAGTTATAAGAACACTGGATCTGAGCAGAGGCAGGGATGGGGGCATCGTGGTGGTGGCCTTGGCAGCAGGATGAAGGTCTAGAGCTATAACTGCCATGCCTAGCGCCCACCCAAGCATCTGTGCAGTGCAAGGTTGCCCAACTCTGAACCCAGATTCCCGGCCCTCTGGAAAGTCTTTGAATGACTCAACGTTCTTCATAATTCCTCTTTTGCTTAAATGGGCCTAGGTTGATTTCTAATGCCTTCAGGTGAAAACCTTGACCACTAACAGAATTTGGTACCAGAAGTGGGGTGTCAAGAGTAGGAGCAACAAACTCTAAAATGTAGAGTTGGCAGGAGGCAGGAAAATCAATCTGTTTGATTAAGCTGTTGCCTGTTTACCCCTGGGCCACACACTGCATCCCCATTGGAGCTGAGGCTCTTGAGGAGAGTGTAGGGCATTTTCAAGATGGCATTAGTTGGCTTCTAATGACATAGGGGCTGACAAGCAAGTGAAAGGCTTGCCTGGGAATGGCTCACCTTGGAGCAAAGCAGCTAAGAATGGTTTGAAAAGCAAACCTAGTTTTCCAACTCTCTACCAGGAACCTCTATGGAGTGTCCTCTGCTGGCATAGAGACAATCAGTTGGCAAAAAATCAGATTATGGGAGCAGAGAGGCCAGCAGGCCCTTGCCTAGGAAGCAGACATGCTTAGAATCAAGAGCCACAGCACTGACAGGACACAGAAACCTGGAAGTCTGCTGAGTTTGTAAAGGAACTGAATGGCAAAGAAACCCAGAGGCTGGAGGCATTCAGCCACTACTGCAAGGCTGACACACCAAACACGTCTGGGACCAGTGCAGGGACTCGCCTGGGGCACAAACATAAGGGCTCTCCAAACACTCAGCCCTCAAGATAAACAATACATTTACACAATATCTCAAAGTCAAAATTAATGAAAACATGTATGGAGAAAGAAATATGATTTTAAATAGAGGATCAGACAAGGCAGGGATTAGGGTGAGGTGAGTGAGGGAAGCCATTCAACTCAGGGTCAACCTGGTCTTTATTTAAAACAAAGATACTTCCTTCATTGCAGATTTTTGAAAATTCCTTTGAAATTCCTTTGAATTTTTGATATTCCTTTGAAATATCAAATATCCTTATCTTTGATTTTATGAAGATATTTCCTTCATTGCAGAATTTTTTTGCATTCATTTTTGGCTTTTCACAGTTTGGAATCAAAATATGATTTAATTCAGTCATTGAATGGTTCGGTACCCCCTTAAGTATCTGAGGCTGGCTGATGGCTTCCTTGCCTCCAGAAAGAAACATGCCAGGCAAGCGGGGCAACCCCTGGGAAGATCATTCTCTATAGGTCCCTCAGTGTGGCCTGAAGCTTTGCCAGAAAGAAGCCCCTGCTCCAGCCTGCAGCATGTGAGGAGTGTGCTCTTGGATTCTACAAAGGAGCACACAAGGCAGAGTGATTTCCCACAAGATGTGGTCATGTGTGAACAGGACCCCTGAACGGTGACAGGGGTAGCCAGGTGGACAGCAAAGATGGTGGATCAGAGAGATGGAAAGGACCCCATGGTTGATAGTGTGAATTAAAAATAAGATCCTAACTCCCCATCCCTTGCTGACTGAACAGAACCCTCTTGGCCAAGGAGATTGCAAAATATCTTAAAACTGAGTTTTCACACATGTAAAGGTCGTCAGACACACCTCCTTCTAGCCTCTCCATTTTTGCAAACTGGACTGAAAGTTCATGCAAGGCTAAGTTAAGAGCTGCATGAAGGCCATCACTTTGCTCCACAGATCACTTTGTGTCGGTACATTGTGCTTTGTGCTCCAATTAGTTAGACTCCTTATCTTAAACAAGCTTTCCTTTACAATGACTCTTGCCCCTTAGACAAAGTTTATAACCAATCACAAATCAAAGAGTCTTCGAATCCACCTATAACCTGTAAACCTTCAATTCAAAATTTTCTGCCTTTTCAGCCCCCAAAATGTATACCTTCCATGTATTGATTTATGATTTTATCTGCAATTCCTGTATTCCTAAAGTGTATAAAACAAAACTGCAATGCTCAGGACCACTCACTCAAGGCTTCTTGGATTTGTGGGTCTTTGGGCCATGATGACTCCTACTGGCTCAGATTAAGCCTCTTTGTATTATTTTATAGAGTTTGAGTTTTTTCTCTGTTAATAATTCCCTCACTGAGCTGCTGAATTAACTACCCTGGGGCCAGCACTTTTGGGATTTACCTGGTCCTGACCCCATCACTCTCCACTGGAGCCCCTCTGACCAACCAGATTCAAGGAAATCCCTCTCTAGGAAATGCTATTTCCTGACATTCTGGGCACTGCCTTCACTTCTGCCTCAGACAGCAGGTTCCATGAACAAAAATTCTATTTTCCAAGAATATTCCTAAGGCTTATTAATGCCCTTGATAATGGTTCAGGAAGGGTGTGTGTGTGTTTGCAGGGGGTAATCTATCATAGCAGAGCCTCACAGAGTACCCCTGAGCTCTGGGCCATATGGAGAGATCCACAAAGTCAACAGGGCAAATTGTGGGGGCAGGGGGAGTATTTCAGGATGTTCTTGGTTGTCCCAATGATGGGATTCCAGCTGGCAGTCAGAGGTCAGCATGCAGGGAAGGTGGGTGAGACAGCCCCACAATGATGCAGTGCTCCTCCTTGTTGAAAACTTCTCAAGTACCCTGGGGCATTACTGGGTGTGAAAATCCCATTGGCAGCCATCTGAACCCAGATCCTAACTTCATTTTATAAGCCGACAGTGAGTATTTTTTATAGTTTTAATATCAAGTGAATTTTCCAGGAATGCAATTATGATGTTGGAAAATTCCCTTTTCATCCATGCTTCCTGGCACATAGCTTCTAAAATCCTTGAACCTCTGGAATGATAAGAGTTTCCCTTGTATGCTAACGAGATGGCTGATGGCTGGTGGGCTGGAGTCCCCTAAGTAGCTTCAGAATGGGGACTGGTCATTAGAACAACCAAGGCATGATTAGATGGTTGGGATTTTCAGCCACCTCCCACCTCCAGGGAAGCAAGAGGGAAGAGGGGATGAAGGTTGAGTTGATCATAAGTGGCCAATGATATACTCAATCATGTCTACATAATGAAGCCACCACAAAACCCCAAAGGACTGGCTTTGGATCAGCTTCCAGCAAGCTGAATGTGTGGTGGTCCCTGCAAGGTACTTCCAGAGAAGGCATGGGAGCACCATACCCCTTGCCGAATGCATCTCTTCTGTCCATCTGTAGCCTTTGAAATATCCTTTGTATGAAAGAGGTAAACATAAGTAAAGTGTTTCCCTGAGTTGTATGAGTCCCTCCAGCAAATTAATCTAACCCAGAGAATGGGTCATGGGAACTCTGACTTATAGCCATAAGAAGCACAGGCCACAACCTGGGGCTTGAGACTGGAGGGAAGGTGCCTTGTTGGACTTCCCCTCCTGCTATCGGATCTGCCGCTAACTCCTGGTGGACAGTGTCAGAATTGAGTTGAATTAGAGGACACCTAGCTGGTATCCTCTGGAGAATTGCTCGGTGTGTGGGGGTATCAGAAATGTTATATGGAGTGGTGTGTAAGAATAGAAAAAATGCTTTGGATTGTGTGTGCGAGTGTGATATAGCTATTAGGAATTCACACATAAATTGAGGAAAAATAGAACTTGCTTATTTGGGCACTTCATGAGGAACTGAGCCCATTTCAGAAAATCTCTTCCCCTGCCCTTCTCCTGACATGTGTGTCTCAGATGCAACTGCCTCCAGGGGCTGCACCTGCACTTTGCCAGCCCCTGCACAACTCACTTCCATTTCTCCTCTGGATTATAGTTAAGGCATTAGATTGCTTTTTAAAATTTATTGTGTGGTAGTATTAGGTAGATAGATAGGAACAGCTTTCCTGGAGAAGGGCTCAGCCCCCAGGCTGCCATTTTGGTGCCACCTTAATTTTGTCCCAAGTGATTGTGCCTACCTTGGGAGAAAGATCACCCTACCTATCTGCCAATCAGAACTCAGTATCTCAACTGCAAAAGTATATAGAAGACTGTCTATAAAACAGGTATAATAGAGTCTTGAAGGTGACCTAGAATAGACTTAAGACTATCATACCATGTGCTCTACACCTCCTCATGGGTTCTCAGAGAGGTTCATGGGAGGTCCACCAGTAAGACTCTGGTTCCAAGGTGACCTCTGAATCATGAGGTACATCTAACCCAGGTGGTACAAAAAGAAATCCCCCTGCCCTCCACCAAGTTAAAGGCCTCTCTGGCTCTTTGCCTACTTGCCCTGGTAGTAGAGGCCTGTTTGATGTCTATGGTGACCATATCTTACTCTGTAAACTGATATTTTGCTCTTTTTCTGTAAAGATACCTTTCTCTTCCTCAATAAACTTTGTTTCATGCTTGCTTTGATTTGGGATGTCTGGTCGTTTTTTGACAAAGACAGCTCCAAGAACTGAGGATGCAGGCAGCTGTCTGAAACCCTGATATTTTAGGAGACAGGCAGCTGACTTTGCAATTCAACAATAGGTTAAATCATTTACTTCATTTTAGGATTATAATCTAGCATAGAAGTAAGGAGTGTATGAAAATACTGTTCATTCAATTATTTTAACATTCAATAAAGCGCCATTTACTGGGTATCTATTGTATGTGAAGGACTGTGGTAGGCTCCCACAATCCTTTGAGACCTTGTAAAAGACCCACAAAGAGGAGGGATCCCACCCCTGTTTGACAAATGAAAAAACCAAGGCTCACAGAGAGCACACAACAGAAGTGGGGGCACGGTGGGTAATCAGCAAGCCCTCCAGACCCTTCTTCAGACAAACTGGTGCCCAAGAGAGGCTGCATAGCCCCAGTGTCCTGGGGCAGTTCTTCAAGACAAACATTGTTTTTCACAAAAGAATCTTCATATCCTTTTTTTCCTTTTTTTATATCATACATTTCTTATGTCAATTTTATCACCATAATAAAGTCATTTGGGAACAACTGACAATAATGTCAGGAGATAAAAATTAGGAGTAATGAATCATCCTGAAATTGATTGTACCAATTCTTTGCTATTTTTCCCTGAAATAGTATTTGTCTTGTAAAAATAGATTATCTGAGTTTGAAAAGAAAGGATACAAACAACTATCTTTATAATTGGAACATGTCAAAGGGGTCCCTGGAGACCTAAGTGAGCAATAAGCCTCCTCAGCAAAATACACTTAGTTCCTGTGGTTCTGTCCATTATTGTTTCACACGTGCTGCAGCTCTGTTGTTTGGTGCATGTACATTTAGAACTGTTGTATCTTCTTGGTGGAGGGATCTTTTTATCATCATATCATTTTTTATCCATTCTGCCATTCATTCTGTCTTTAATTGCTGTATTTAGGTTGTTTTCATTTTATGTAGCTGTAAGTATGTGCAGGCTTAAAACTTTTGTTTTCTGTTTTCCTCCTTCTTTCCTTTCAATCGGGATTGAGTTTTGCAAGTTTTGATATTTTCTTCCTTTTTCCTTTCTTTTTTCCCATTTTCTTATGGATTACTTAAACAATTTTTTAGAATTCCATTTTTATTTATATATAGTATTTTTGTGTGTCTCCTTTTGTGATTTGTTAAAGAGTTGCTCCAGGTATTACGTTATGAGTGTGCATGAGTGTGTGTGTGTGTACCACAGGTTGCTGTGTGAGTGTGTGTGTGTATCACAGGTAGCTGTGTG